>NC_058415.1:46011273-46141845 GCF_002201575.2 Neomonachus schauinslandi | reverse complement strand
ACCAACATCCCATCATCCCATCTTCCCACAACTACCATCGCCCCATCGTTCCACAGTCCCATCAACCTGATATCCTGCAGCTCCATCATCCCATTGAACGACGGTCCCATTGCCCCATTGTCCCATAGTCGCATCATCCATCTTCCCATTGCCCCATCTTTCCACAGTCCCCTCGTCCTGACATCACTCACCCCACTATCCTATCTCAACATTGCCCCATTGTCCATCACACCATCCTCCCATCATACTGCTGTCCAGCCTTGTCCCCTACCCACCATACTGACTGAGCCTCTCACGGCCACGACATCAGGCACACACATGACCCCGAAGCTATAAATATGACTGAATGCGCTCCCATTCCGAGCCTCAAATCCCTGTACAAAAATGATCCTCCCATCACCCCATTTGGACTATGGTCAGCCAGCAGTTTCTGCAGGAAAGGCGAGCCCATGACTCAGGGCCGAGCCCAGAACATGCAAGGTGCAGGACTTCCTCCTAGCCAAAAATGTCCCTGCCTAAAGAGCCACAGATTGGCATACTCAGCGGAAAGGGCAGCCCAAAGGATGAGTTTTTGTGAACTATATAAGAAGGACAAAGCTGGCTCCTGAGGTAGCAGCTTAGCCTTTGCCCGAAACTGCTGCCAAAAAGGACGACCGCGCGCCCCTTTGCCACTGCCTGGAGAATTGCCGAACTCCTCCATGGCCCACCTCTCTTGGCTAGCTCAGGAGCCTCGCTCTGCTGCATCCCTGCCTGATCCCTTGCTGGACACCTCCCCTGGATCCATAGCGCTGAGTGCACAGACATCCTCTTACTGTGAGACAGCTGAAAAGCGTCCCCTCTCACACATGCCTGAAGGACAGAACCTACTTCAGAGCTCACATCTTGTTGGTTTTTCTTGAGTATCTTATGTGAAGTATTGACATTGAGTTCATGGAAGTTATAGAAAATGTATGTAAGTTTAGAGCAATAAAATTTACATCAAATAGATGGCCCGCCAGAGGACTCTCCCTCCATCATTTGCTTGATCTCAAAGCTGTATTGTGAGAGGTGGCCTTCCCTTACTTAGTAGCCGCCATTGGTTGTCTGTTTATGTTGCTTATGTTGGAGTCTTAGTGTGAACTGGGCTTTAGAATTAAAAGCAAGTAGTTCATATTTGATCATTTAATTCTACTAAAGTTATTAAACACATTAAATAATTATGTCAATTGCTGAAAAGAAATAAATGTTGAGAATATCTGGATGAATATCTAGCAGCTGGTGAAATTAAAAATTATTTTCCAATATGAAGCAAAAGTAAAAGTTAAGACCTAAAAATACATGTCAGGAAAATACTGTAAATTCTCAATTGTTTTGAGCACTTCTAATAAATTTTTAAGTATATCATTGCAGTCATATTATTATTATTATGTATTGGTATAATTTTAAATTTGAATATGATTTTAATACATTACTATTTATATAAGTATGTATATTAAAATTTGCTCTGAAAACTTAGCTAAAAAATTAAATAAAATGTTAATAACTTTTAATTTTACTTTTAGCTTAAAATTTTTGTCAATTTTAATCCTGCATTGGATAAAAGAGTCAAGTTTGGCACTCTTTCTATGTATAAAGTACAGATACATAGAGAGGACATAAATAGATATAGAGGATAACTGTCATTAAAATTTCATGAGGGATTCAATTAGCAAAAAATATCTAAAATGGTTCTGGGGTCAAGAGAAGGGGAGGCAATAATGAAATGAAATGGGTGAGAAACACTGCTCTAAACCCATTTGGAGAATGCAAAATGAAAAACAAAAACAAAAGTAGGAAGTAAGAGGAACATTCAGAAAATGGAAACTAATGTGTTCTCATTTAAGAGCATTCACAAGGGAAGATGTTCAGAGAACCTAGAGTCACGGTTCCCAAGGTTGCCCACCCCAGCCAGGCCAGCAGCATCTGAAGGATCCCCAATGGCCCTGCCCTTTTCCTTCTTGGTGGCCCTGGTGGTGCTCAGCTGCAGCTCCCTCTGCTCTCTGGGATGTGACCTGCCTCAGAACCATGGCCTGTTCATAGGAGGGCCTTGATGCTCCTGAGACAAATGAGAAGGATCTCCCCTTTTTCCTGCCTGAGGGACAGAAATAACTTTGCCTTCCCCAAGGAGGTGCTTGATGGCAAGCAGTTGCAGAAGGCTCAAGCCCTCTTTGTCATCCATGTGATGAACCAGAAGATCTTCCATCTCTTCTGCACAGAGGCCTCATCTGCTGCTTGGAAGACGAGCCTCCTAGAGGAATTCTGCTCCGGACTTTCTGAGCAACTGAGTGACCTAGAAGCATGTCTCATGCAGGAGGCTGGGATGGCAGAGACTCCCCTCATGAATGTGGACTCCATCCTGAGGAACTACTTCCAAAGAATCTCCCTCTATCTGCAAGAAAAGCAATACAGCCCTTGTGCCTGGGAGATTGTCAGAGCAGAAATGATGAAACCCTTCTCTTCATCAACAACCTTGCAAGAAAGGTTAAGGGGCAAGAAATGAGACCTGGTTCAACATGGTAATGACTCTCACTGACAAATAATATCATACTTCCATGTGTTTTGCCATGTCAAAGACTCTCATTTCTGCTATAATCATGACATGATGGAATCAATTTGTCAAAATGTTTTCAGGAGTATTAAGTGACATCATGTCAGCTATAAGAACAAGTTGCTTTCAGACGACCATGCTGAAATGATGACCATTAATCAATTAATTCTATTGATGTATCTATTTAACAACTTATTTATTTAACTATTTATAAGATTTAAATTATCTTTGAACAATATTAGGTATACTTTCCCTTTGTAGTTAAGAGAAAAAATTTATTGTTTATATTTGTTAAATTTATTATTTCCTTTCTTTATTAAATATTTTGTATAGAAAAATTATTGTATTTGTTTATTATTTAAAAAAGAAACAAGTCTGATTATAACCTGATGAGAGAATGTATTGTACAACACACTTACTCATTATTACGTTATTCATGCTATAAGTTAAAAATAGACTTTCTCTAAGCCAATTTATATGTTGCTTGTCAGGATAGAGGTGGACATAACAAATCCAATCCTGCTTTGTACCACTGATTTTTGTGGAGAAACCAACCTAAAAGCAATAATCATACTGAAGTAGTATCAGTTACGTTAAGTGGTATAATGAGAAGAAGGGGAAAAATGGAGTTCTCTCGGCAGAAGCTGCAGTAGGTCATGTCAGGAAGCAAAAACAGAAGCAGTAGATATCTCCTACAATTGACTGCTAGACTTCCAAGTATAAATATTCTTGGAAAATGTATATTTGAGTCTGCAATTTATAAGCAACTCCATTAACTGAAAGCCTAGGAACAGAAGTGGTCACATGGGAAGAGTAGAGCACGAGAAAAGAACTTAAGATTCATTCCTCGAGGGGCACCTGAGTGGCTCAGTGGGATAAGCATCTGCCTTAGGCTCAGGTCATGATCTCAGGGTCCTGGGATGGAGTCCCGAGATGGATGGGCTCCCTGCTCATCGAGGAGTCTGCTTCTCCCTCTCCCCCACCACTCCCCCACATCCCCACTTGTGCTCGCACTCTCTCTTTCTCAATAAAATTAAATTAAATTAAAAAGTTCAATTCTTTAAACCTTCAAATGGTAAGGGAGAAAAGAGCCACAAAGGAAACAAAGGTGGAATGGCCCTAAGACAGTAAGATAAGAGAGAATATTGGTAAGAGTATTTCAAAGATGAAAAGTGCTTCAAAGAATTGCATCACTGCAAAATGTGGATGGAAAGTGCCCACCACACTGGGATATAGGGAGACTGAAACTTTAGTGAAAGCTGGCTTGCCAGAATTCATCACTGGGGGGAGCGATAATGTATTCTGAGAAAATAGTTGTGAGAGATTTGCCTTCTGAAATGCAGCAGGAAAATAGAATGGGAATTGGAAATTATGGGCATTTTTTTCCTGCAGAGTTCCCCTTTTTGCAATGTATGTGTCTCTGGGTTGATTCATGGACTTGAAGTATTAGCAAATCATGTCAATCTGTTTAATATGTATTTCTTTTAAACCATGGCATATGTCATTCCTCACAATGCTAATTTATTATTATTTTGATTACTACTGTGTGGAATGTCAGTAAGCTGCTCTACGGATTGAAACCATCCGGTACATGGGGAAGCAGATGGAACTGCCCATAATGAGAGCAGGCTTGGTGGAATTCACAAGCAGAAACCACAGGGCAACAGGTGAAAGGCAAGGCTGCAGAAGAGAAGAGCTCCCGATGTTTTTCTCTCACCTGGGAGTCACCTTAGTGTTGTCACTCCCTTCCTGGTCAGACTGCCTTTCAGTTTCTGTTGCCTCAGTGCATCCAGATGTGATGACAGCTTTCTAGCAAAGCTGACTGGAGAAAGGAAAAAAAATGATGTATTGGAAGTGATGGAAACTAATGGTACAGAGGCCCTTTCTGTTTGCATTTTTACATCCCTAGTTTGGTACTGACCTCAAGATGAAATGGAAAGGAATTCAGAAGAGTAAGACAACTCCTGTCCAGAAATTACTAAATTAAAACAAACATATACAATTTTAAAAGCTCTGAACTAGTCAAGCAAAGGTGGCTAGTTTTCTCTAGCATCCTATGTGGCCTCACTGCCCCACATTTTCACTGTGAGACAGAGCTTGAGGAATCAAAGGGCTCAGGAGAAGAGGACTGACTCAATAATGCAGGGATGGTCATTCCTCAGTGGAAGCCCATGCACAGCCGAGAAAGCCACATGGAGTCCCCTGCAGCCTCAAAAACTGAGAGCAGAAGAAGGACTCCACAGTCTAATGAACTGAACTCCACATAAAAATCAATATTTAGGGATGCCTGGGTGGCTCAGTCGTTAGGCGTCTGCCTTTGGCTCAGGTCATGGTCCCAGGGTCCTGGGATGGAGCCCCACATCGGGCTCCCTCTCAGCGGGAAGCCTGCTTCTCCCTCTCCCACTCCCCCTGCTTGTGTTCCCTCTCTCGCTGTCTCTGTCAAATAAATAAATAAATAATTTCTTTAAAAAAAAAGAAATCAACATTTAGCCAAATAAAATTGCTGTTGCTATTTAAGGTAAAATTTTAAGAAAAAAGGGAGGGATAATTCACCCACACCCGTGCCCCTAACACACATGTAGTACATAATGTTTACCTTGTGTCCTCTGGAAGACATGGAAAAATATGACACTTGAGTAGCTGCCAGAAAGAAGAGGAATTGGTCACAGAAACCCTCTTGGGTCTCGGGCCATTGAGTGTTTAGGGGACAAAAACAAGCCCCCTCCAAGGCAGGTTTGCTCAAAGCTGGAAGTGTGATGAGCTGACTCCTGGCAGTCAGGTAGAGAGAGAGGGAGCGAGCGAGCGAGGGAGGGAAGGGGGGAGTGAGGAGGACGAAGATGGAACACAAGAGCCTGTGCACACGCGGGCCCACAGCGTAATATGCAACCTGCGCTACTCCTCGGGATGAGGTGCTGTCCAGAAAGGACAAACAGATGTGCGGCTGAAAGTAGAACGGACACATCCAGGTGTACCTAAAACAATTAGGAAACCAGCCTGGGGGTTGGGGAAGAACTGCTGAGTCATTAGTAGGACAAGGTGGAAAGAGTCTTGAGGCCCCTGTACAGCCACGTGGCCATCCTCGGAAGTCGTCTTTTGTACACAAAATCTGAGAGTATTCTTCGTCGGTCATTGTGCCCTGAGCAATTAATATGAATGCTGGCCAATGATCAAGGTGTGGGAAGACCCCTGGGGGTGCTTGTCAAACACAGGGAACACATCCATTCTGAAGAGGACAGATGCCCAGGGATAAGGCAGCAGAGCTGAGGTGCAGAAATGAAAAGAGCGAAAACAGAGCCCGGGAGCAGAGGTAAAATTGTGTTCTGAGCAAGGAGAACAAAGCTGCATACTTGTGACTGTGACACAAACATTTTTTTTTTTCTCATTTGAAAGCTTTGGCTCCGTTTACATAGAACCATCTCAAGTATTGGACAAATTAAACTTCGATGAAAAAATGAAAAAATAATTGAAATGGGTGATGTCTTCCAATCTCAACTAAGTAAAGCAAATGTAAAGAAAAGCAAACAAAAATTAAAAGGCATAAAAAGTGTACAGGAACATTTTGTAAATGAAAACTACCCTCTTCTATTTAAGAGTCAGGAGTAGAAAGAACTGGGGGCCATGGCGCCCCTCACTGGTCACCCTGGCCACCGGACTCAGCTATGGCAGAGATTTGTGAATTGTCAGACCAGGAATGACTATCATTAATATGCTGAGGGCTTTAATGTACCCATATTCTCATTCATTCATTCACTCATCTATTTTATCTACTATGTACTCTTTAAAATAGATTTTTTCAGCAAGATGCCCTTTTAAAAATAAAAAAAAAGTTTTGTTCATATAATACCATATTTACCTTCATAATATGTTTGAATGTAACAAAATTTGTTCATCTTATTTTTGTCAAATTGTTTTCTTTATGAAATTCTTCCCCAGGAGATTTTTCAGATTTGTTAATTCTTAAAAAGAGAGATAGCCTGAATTTGTGACCCATATTGAAGAATGGATGATAAATTCAAATCACTCATTCATTTCTCATTTGTTATTTTAAAACTGCATATCTCTATGCCAGATTATGTGGTTATTCTGGGGACACAGAGGTGAATAAAGCAATTGTAAAGCTTATTCTCTTTGAGCTTTCCATTTTGAAGAGAAAGAAACATACAGCAATAATCATGTTTAAGGAATTTCAATTATATTTCATATTAAAACATGAGGTAGAGCACAAGAGACTTTCACTAGCAGCTTGAATGAGGGATGTCAAGAGGGGAGACAGAGCAGATGAACTCTTAAAAGCAGATGAAACCTCTAAACAGACATTCCGCCAGTAGATGCGTCCTTGGATCCAGAATCTCCAACAGAGTATATTGTGGAGATATTAATTTACAATTGTTTGTTGCATATTTGCAAATCAGGGCATGATAATAGATGTGTTCCCTTATGAGTAGATTGTAAAACGAGGAGATGACCTAAAGCTTATGAAGATGTTGAACTTTTAAGGTTAAAAGAGAAGAACTTGCAAAGGGCACAGAGATGGTGTAGCCAGTGTGGGTAGGAGACAGGAGAAGAATGATCTTCAGAAAGTACTGACTAAAAAAGAAAGTACTGACTAAGCAAACAAAGAGTTTAAATTTGAGGGGCATCTTAGAGAAGGATGGGGCTAACTTGCCCCAGTGGATCTGAAAACATAGGTGCCATTGGTCACTTCGGTAAGATCTGATTAGGAAGAAAAATAGGCCATGTTGATAGATGAAGAAAGAGTGTGGTAAGTTGTCTCCTCTTTTTTTTTACGTAGAGCAGCGTTGCTATGGTTCTATAAATTTACTGAAAAAACATATTTATAAGAAGCTCTTGGTTTCTTTGATTTTCTTTAGGGCTTTTCTAGTTTCTATTTCCTTGATTTTCATTATTCTCTTTATTGTTTCTTTTTATTTATTTTTTAATTGTTTCTTTTATTTCTAGCTTGTTACAGGGAAAGTGAAGAATCCTGACTTTGGACTTTCCTTCTTCTCTAGCCTGAGCATCTAAAGCCATAAGTTATACTTTAATCCTGCCTAGATGCATCTCACAAATTTTGATGTTATGGGTTTTTAAAATTTTTTTCATTTATTTATTTTTAAAGTAAACTCCACACCCAACATGGAGCTTGAACTCGCCATCCTGCGATCAAGAGTCACGTGTTCTACCGACTGAGCCAGCCAGGAGCCTCCAATATGTTGTGTTTTCATTTCCATTTATTTCAATGTATTTTCATACTTCCCTTGGGATTTCTTCTTTGCCCCATGAGTTATTTAAATGTTATTTAATTTCCAAATATTTGGAGATTTTTCAGGTATCTCTCTGGTATTGTTTTCTATATTTTTCTATTGCAGTTAAAGAACTTACTGTATCATCTCAGTCCTTTTAATTCTATAGAAAATTTTTATGACCCAGAATCTGGTCTATATTTATGATTGTCCTAAAGAAATCTGAAAAAAAATATATGTCACTTGTTATATTTGTGATATTTTCCATCTCTAAAAGTTCCTATCGGTTTTTATTTGTGTCTTCCATTTTTTCCTTCACTGTACCTTGAGGAAGAAAGTCATCTTAATTATCAAACTCAAGGAGATGTTGTTCTTTGTCTCAGCATCACGGACAGTTTTCTAGTTATTTCTGCTAGGAGCACAGTTCAAGCCTTCTTCATACGTCATGACTGAAACTGCACTACTTTCCTTCTTATTTTTTATTTTATTTTTTTTAAGACTTTATTTATTTATTTGTCAGAGAGAGAGCGCACAAGAAGGGCAGGCAGAGGGAGAAGCAGGCTCCCTGCTGAGCAAGGAGCCTGATGCGGAACTTGATCCCAGGACCCTGGGATCAGGACCTGAGCTGAAGGCAAATTTTAACCAACTGAGCCATCCAGGTGTCCCTACTTTCCTTCTTAAAATCCAATCTTACATCAAATCTGTATTTCATCAGGATTTTATTTTCATCTATCATATGATATGAGAGTTGACATTGATCTCTGCCTGGATTAGCAGGTAATCATTGTGGAATCATTTTTTTTTTTAAGATTTTATTTATTTGACAGAGAGAGACACAGATTTTATTTATTTATTTGACAGAGAGAGACACAGCGAGAGAGGGAACACAAGCAGGGGGAGTGGGAGAGGGAGAAGCAGGCTTTCCGCTGAGCAGGGAGCCTGACGTGGGGCTCAATCCCAGGACCCAGGGATCATAACCTGAGCCGAAGGCAGATGCTTAACGACTGAGCCACCCAGGCGCCCTGGAATCATTTCTGGATGGTTAATCCCACCATTTGAACATCAGATACATCCTTTATCCTAAGCCTAGCTGTCAATGATAACACAACTATTTTGGGCATGATGTGTTTTACCAATCTGGTTACCTAATTTTCCTCTTTGTTACATTGCATTTTCTGTTATTATGAAATACAGCTTAGTTTTACATAGAGATTGATATGCCCAGACTTTACTGCTTCCTTTCTTCCTGACTAAATAAAGATTTGATCTTTAGGTAGGGCAATGACTTCAGAAAAATGATAAATTCTTAGGCATTAATAAATAAGGAGTTTGCAATGAATATAATGGCCAGGAACACTTCCCTCATAAGATGAAAAAATGAAAGTGAATCAGAAACTTTCTCTTTTCCAATATCCGAAGGGACAAATTAGGTGAAAACCAATAAAAAGCCAGAGCACCAGCAAACAAGACAGAGAGCAAGAAAATGTATAAATTTGGGATTAAACTATATGAGAACTACAAAGTAAGAATTGTAAGGAATATTTATGACATGTGATACAGGATTATGTACTGCGTCTAGATTTTGCTAAGGAATTTAGATGTTTGATCCGGAATAATTTGCTTAATCTCTTTGGACCTCAGTTTCTCCAAATATAAAGGAGGCTGGAAATGTTCCTTGAGTTGTGAGTAGTAAATAATCTAGAACACTTAGAAGCACTTAGCAGCATATTTCCCACTGAATGAAGCTTTAACAGATGGTGACTCTTATTTATTCATAGAGATCTAGAAGAGAATAGTGGACTTCTCCTAGCCGCCTCTCTGTTACTGATTGACAACTGCTGATGGTCTAAAACACAGAATTGGGAACACGTGGCTCATCGATTATATACACAATAGTATAATATGTATATGTATATTGTACATGCTTTATATACACTATATATTCTGATTCCTAGCACATTTCCCCCTTCTATCCTCCTTCCCCCAATCCCATCCATTCACTCCCATATTACAATGTTTCCCTCTGCCCATGTAGAAACCCCCAGGGAGCTCTGCCCTCCTCATTACTCTTCAGGAGGCTCTCCTGCCCATTCACACAGCTGCTTCCTCTACCCTTGTGGTTTCTGGCTGGCAATTTTACTTCCAAGTACAAAGCCGCTAACTGAAACCAAGAGTTGTGTGAAAGTTCTAGGTTTTTGGAAACTCTCCTAGGAGAGGCCTTGTTCTCTTCTTTTTCTCCTGGTGACTATTTTTGGACCTGAGGGAATGTCCCCGCTGCAGAGATGTAACAGCCGCTTTAGCAAAAAGGAAATAAAAAGCTGGGTCAGTTTACTCTGTGGCCTGTTAAAATATTTATGAAGGAAGAGTGCCCCCTACTGGCTAAGACGGACAGAGACAGTGAGCAAGTCTGGAGACATTTCTGTTCTATGCAGAAGCCTTTCTCCTGGCAGGAGATGTTTTTTCAGAGCAAAAAAGGCTCATTCTTGGAAGCAACTGACTCCAATAGTGTAATAAGCCAATTTCCATAGCTTTTGTATATTTTTGAAAAAACATACTTTTCTTAAAGAGTAGTTAGCTTCAGAGCAAAATTGAGTAAAAGATATCAAGATTTTTCTCATAGTCCCTGGTTCTGTATCTACATTGTCTCTCCCATTATCAATATTCCCCCACCAGATGGAATAGTTGTTACACTTGCTCCCAAGAGTTACAATTGCTTCTTATGGCTGAGAACCAATCTGAAATATTGCAATGGTCTGTGGCTCTCCAAAGCTTGACCTTGGAGCGGTCTAACAAAACCTTAGCATTTATTGTCTCTCATTGGGTTTTCTTGGGTTTTACACAGAATCAATGACACAGAGTTCTTGGAAGATACCCAAACTGTCCGCAAGATCAGTGTGACAAACCTAGGAATAACAGGAATAATTTAGGATTGGAGGAGTTTCTCTCCATCATTTCCTGGATCTCAAAGTCTGACCTGGAGAGGTGACCTGTGCTTACTTGTGAGCTGCCATCAGATGTCTTGTGGATGTTGCATGTCTGAGCCTCCCCAAGAAGGGAAAATATGAGTTCTGTAAGCAGAAAAGACTTCTTGCAGGCTTTGACAATAAAATACAAATAGATTATATTTTATGATTTAGTTGTACAACACTTACTCAACACATCAGTAATTATCTAGTGCTAAACAGAAAACAAATTTTGACAATGCCTTCAAGAGTATCTAGTAGCAGGTGAAGTTAAAAATGATTTTGTCATATGAGGCAACATTAAAATTCAGTACACTAAAAACAGATGTTAGAAATAATTTAATTTTTCATTTGCTTTTAATAATTTGGAATGGTTTTAAATGGGTTTTTTTTAAAAAGATTTTATTTATTTGAAAGAGAGAGAGAGACAGCGAGAGAGGGAACACAAGCAGGGAGGTTGGGAGAGGGAGAAGCAGGCTTCCCGCGGAGCAGGGAGCCCGATTCGGGGCTCGATCCCAGGACTCCAGGACCATGACCTGAGCTGAAGGCAGATGCCTAATGATTGAGCCACCCAGGCGCCCGGATTTGAAATGTTTAAGTACACCAAAATCATTATATCTTTTTAGAAATTGTTAATTTGCATATGTCCTTTATATATTACAATTTATATATATAAATAAATTATAAGTCACTCATCAAATTTACTTATATACTTAAGCATCAATAGCTTTAAAATTTAACTTTTAGCTTAAAATATTTAGTCATTCGTAACCCTGAATTGAATAAACTTCACACTTTCTTTTTTACCTATAAAGCACAGATATAAATACAATATGTAACTATATATAGTGTGTATCCATGCTATTAAGTTTTCTTGGAAGGTTCAATTAAAAAACATCCAAAAAGACTCTGGAGGCAAGAGACAATAATGAATAAAATAATACATGGTTGAGAAACCCATGCTCTAAACCCAAGGAGAAAGTACAGAAGGGAAAGCAAAAAGAGAAGTAGAAAGTAAGGGAAACGTTCAGAAATTGAAAACTCCCATGTCCCCTACTTAAGCCACACACACAAGGGAAGATGTTCAGAGAACCTAGAGCCACGGTTCCCAGACTTGCCCACCCCAGCCAGGCCAGCAGCATCTGCAGGATCCCCAATGGCCCTGCCCTTTTCCTTCTTGGTGACCCTGGTGGTGCTCAGCTGCAGCTCCCTCTGCTCTCTGGGATGTGACCTGCCCCAGAACCATGGCCTGTTCGCCTGGAGGGCCTTGACGCTCCTGGGACAAATGAAGAGAATGTCTGCTAGCTCTTGTGACAAGTACACAAGTGACTTTGCCTTCCCCCAGGAGGTGCTCGATGGCAAGCAGTTGCAGAAGGCTCAAGCCCTCTCTGTCGTCCATGTGATGAACCAGAAGATCTTCCACCTCTTCTGCACAGAGGCTTCATCTGCTGCTTGGAACGAGACCCTCCTAGAGGAGTTCTGCTCAGGACTTTCTGAGCAGCTGACCGACCTGGATGCCTGTCCCATGCAGGAGGCTGGGGTGGCAGAGACTCCCCTCATGAAGGTGGACTCCATCCTGAGGAACTACTTCCAAAGAATCTCCCTCTATCTGCAAGAGAAGCAATACAGCCCTTGTGCCTGGGAGATTGTCAGAGCAGAAATCACGAGCTCCTTGTTTTCATCAACGATCTTGCAAGAAAGATTAAGGAACAAGAAATGAGACCGGTTCACCATGGAAATGATTCCCTCTGACTAATAATATCACACTTTCCCTTGTTCTTCTGTGTCAAAGACTCTCATTTCTGCTGTTATGGTGACATCAACAGAATCCATTTGTTAAAGGTTTTCAGAAGTATTAAGCGACATGTCAACTCTACTAGCCACAGTCGCTTACAGTTGACCAGGTTCATGTCTATTTATCTATTTAAATATTTATTTATGTAAATATTTATAAGATTTGGATTTTTTCATGTAATATGTGCACCTTTATATTGCAGAATATAATAAAATATATTTTTTATTTTTTTTAAGATTTTATTTATTTATTTGAGAGAGAGAATGAGAGAGAGTGAGCACATGAGAGGGGTTAGGGTCAGAGGAAGAAGCAGACTCCCTGCCGAGCAGGGAGCCCGATGCGGGACTCGATCCAGGGACTCCAGGATCATGACCTGAGCCGAAGGCAGTCGCTTAACCAACTGAGCCACCCAGGCACCCAATAAAATATATTTTTAATATTTAATGAGTTTATCATTTTTCTTCTTTATTGAACTTTTACTAAGCAAAGTGTTTTTAAAGAGTAACACCAAGTCTAATTGTGCAACTTGATTGAAAATTGGACAGCAGAATGCATTTACCCATCATACTACATTAACATCGGAAATAACACTGACTTCCTCTAAGACAACTTTCATGTTACCCTTAGAATATAGGACGTAATAAATACAGTTCCTGATGTCTACATCTTTGGTTGTTGGAGGGATAGGAATCTAAAAACAATCCTCAGACTTAGTGTTATAATGAAGGGAAGGAAGTGAATTCTCTCACCTGATGCTGGAATGGGGAAGGTCAGGAGGTACACATAAAAGCTGGGGACCCCTCGACTGATGACTGGTAGACATGGAGGCACAAATGTCCAGTATCAGTGGAGAGGTGATCTTGCATTTGACAAGAAACGCCATGGCTGAGGTCCATATCTACAGGGAATGCCAGAAACAGGTGTTCATGCGGGGAGATCGTGTAGTGTGAGAAACAAACACAAACTTGATTCTGAGGCTCTCCAACCATTGAAGGGAGGGGAGAGAAGAGCCACAAGGAGACAGTGGACTCATGGCCATACAGTACACGGATAATAAGAGAGGATGCCGATGAGTATATTTAATGGTCTTGCTTCGAAGACCATCAGTGGATTCCTGGAAGATGTGGATTGAAACTGCCTGGCGTGTCCGAAAACTAGATGCCTTTGCTGACCTCATGAGAGTCGGTTGGGTGGAATCATAAGCAGAGACCACACTGGAGCCGATGGGAGCATAAATAAGAGAAGTCAGTGGATCTGAAGTGGAGAAGAATATAGCATGGCATCTGGGAATAATGGGGTTTGTTTTTCTGTGCATAGTTTGCCCTTTTATGCCGTATGTTTTTTCCTGAGTGATTTCATGGAATTGATTTTCTGGCAAATCATGTTAATGTGTTTAGTACTGTATTTAGTGTGAATCACGACGTAACCGAGTGAATGTCATGCTTCCTTCCCTCCCAGGTAGCTGTGGCAATCAGTATAGTCCAGTGCCCACCAGTCACCCCTCCTGGAGCCCTGAATTCACAGAAAGCCTCTGCCTTGCACCCCCTGTGCCTCACGCCACCCCCCCCCATTCTCCTTATTCTCCTACAGCATTTATCTAGGTTATGAACAAATCTTCTGTCACCATCGTGAATACATTCAAGACCCCAAGGAATCCCCCTCAGTTATACTGAGATATAATTGACATATAATATCATATTTGTTTAAAGTGTACAACATAATGGTTTGACGTATGTATATACTGTGAAATGATTACTAAGTTTAGTTAACTTCCACCACCTCATATGGTCACAATTTTTTTCTTCTGATGAGGACTTTTAAGATCTACTCTAAGCAACTTTCAAATATATGATAGAGTCCTGTTAACTATAATCATGCTGTGCATTATATCCCCAGAACTGATTTCTCTTATAATTAGAAGTTTGTGCCTTTTGGCCACCTTCACCCACTTGCCCATCTCCCCCACCTCTGGCATCCACCAGTCTGTTGCATACTTTAATGCCCTTCATCTGTATTTACTCATTTCATACACTAATCCTTGAAAACATACCATTATTGTCCCTCATATTAAGGATGAGGAAACTAGAGAACATAGTGTTTATGTTATTTGCAGAAGTTCTGCTAATAGTGTATAGCAGAGCTGGAATTCAACCTTCAAACTCTGGCTCCAGAAGCGCATTCCTTAACCACTAAAATAGATGGTACGAACTATCAGGCCAAGCTGGGGCACAGTCCAAAACAATAAAATGAGATGTGTTGAAGAATAACCACTGCCTTCCACATAGCACTTTGCATATAGCTTCACACCTACTCTTCCAGTGTATATTCCCTCACATGTAGCTCAGAACACCATGCAGAGGTGTGAGGTTTTGAGATGCAAGGTTTTTGCCCAAGAGTCACAGCTGGTAAGAAGAAGTCAGATGTGATCTCAGAATGGATTAGGGCCTATTATTTTCTTATCCATTTCACAGAAGACAGTAGTAAATAGAGGCCAGGATTGAATGTGTAATGGTCCCCTACCTTGAGGAAGCCCAGCTAAGCATGTTCCCTGTGTTTGGTGTTAAAGTTGTAAGAAGTTCTAGATGTGCCTTGTCTCTGTAACGAATGTTTAGATGCAACATGGTGCCTCAGAATTCTTGGGGTCTTAAAGAAAGACAAATACTGGGGCACCTGGGTGGCTCAGCTCGTTAAGTGTCTAACACTTGATTTTAGCTCAGATCATGAGCTCAGGGCTTGAGTTCGAGCACCGCATTGGACTCCACGCTCAGTGCAGAGTCTGCTAGAGATTCTCTCTCTCCCTCTCCATCTGCCCCTCCCCCCATGGCAAGCTCTCTCTCTCTGAATAAACAAATAAATGAAATCTTAAAAAAAAAAAAAGACAAATACTGTGTGATCTCACTTATATAGAGAATTTTAAAAGACTGAACACTATTGAAAGTGACTATTCATACCCAGTCTTGGAATCTCACTTCCAGGAAGTCTTCTTCTAAATATCTTTGACTCAGGTTCATCTCCAGCTACTGACAATGTCGAATGTAGAATTTCTATGAGAAGCAGTCAGAGCCGTCCTCCAGAAATAACAGAAAGGAAACACTCAGCTTTTGGTGGAGCAACCCTATATCCCCATTGTCCAGACTATGGTCTGAGTCAGCTCACAACCCAGAAAAAAGATGGGGCTAGAGAATGGATCTACTTTAAATTCTTTTTTTAAAAAAAGTTTTCTGTCAAATATTTTAGGAGAGATTTGTATAAACACTTTACCAAAGAAGTATCCAGGTGACAAAAATATGAAGAGATGCTCAACACCATTAGTCATTTGGAAAATGCCATTTTACACACTCAGACACCTCTACATGCTGATGAAAATAGTTAAAATGAAAAAGACTGACCATACTGAGTGTTGGGTAGGATGTGGAGCAAATGGAACTCTCCTTCATTGCTCATGGGAAAGTATAATGGTACAACCATTTTGGAAGACAGATTGGCTTTTCCTTGAAAAGGCCAACATATACTTCCATATGATTAAGCCATTCCATTCCTAGGTATTTACCTCAGAAAAACAAAAACAAAACAGATAGACCAAAATTGTACTTTGTTTTCTCTAATGTCTTTCATCTTCCCTATTGACTATCCTATAGGAAAAACAAATAAGCAAGCAAACAAAAAACAAACAACAATATTTTTTGGAATAAAAATGTATTTAATAAAATTTAAAAAACACAATGGCCAAGTGCATGGTATAAAGTAAGTGCTCAAAGACTGTCATACAAACGACTGGTCTACTATAAGCATAATTTCTCATTTCTTCACCAACGTCTGTCATCACTCTGGCTCTAATCGATAAAGATCGCCCCTTACCCATTTTGTCGTATCTGCACTACTTGAGGCTTTTTGAGAATTAACACCTCCCTCTCCCTTCTCTTAGTGCTAGGAAAATTTACAGATTCAAGCTCTAAACGGATGCACCAGGAGAGAATAGAGCTGGAGGTTTCGGGCAGTTCTTTACGGTCTCATTATTGGTCAAATACATACCTGCAGGGGAAAAAAGAAAAAATTTACTTAGTGAAAAAAAAATGTGTGTGTGGTGTAAAGAAAATTGCCCTAGCAGATCCAGGTTATCAGATTTATTATTATTATTATTATTGTTACTTAGATTTCTTATGTAAACCTTAAACTTCTGTGGGTCTCAGGTGATTTTTTTTCCCCTCAGGTCATTTATCTACATGACGTTGGTCACGTTTGTGAAAATACAAGGTGTGGTCCAATTGCTTTCTGAAGTCATTTCTCTATCTGGGATCCTATGGGAAAGATCTAGAAGAAATATGTTCTGGGGTAGGCAGAGGGCACTCCTCTGCTACTATTTGCTCTTCAGCTCCCCTGAAAAGGAAACTCCGACTATGGTTAGACCAACCACAGGATAGTTGAAGGACACCTGCAAGGTAGTGCCTTAAAAGGCATCCTTTGAGACCTTCATTCCTCACCTGAGGCAGCTGGAGCCCTAATGGACTCACCTTGAATCTCAGTCACACCTTCTAGAGCCTTCTGTCTATCCCCTGCTTTGAACTGTTTCCACGTTCATCTGATTTCTGCCCCACTGCCTCCTACCTGACTGCTTTCTTGCGACCTTCCCCCTTGAGCCTGACGAGTAGCTGGAAGGTCATTTCTTTTTTTTTTTTTTTTTTAAGATTTTATTTATTTATTTGACAGAGAGACACAGCGAGAGAGGGAACAAAAGCAGGGGGAGTGGGAGAGGGAGAAGCAGACTTCCCGAGGAGCAGGGAGCCCAATGCGGGGCACGATCCCAGGACCCTGGGATCATGACCTGAGCTGAAGGCAGACACCTAACAACTGAGCCACCAAGGCGCCCCTGGAAGGTCACTTCTCAGTGACTCCAGTGGTCCCAGCACATGGTCTTCCTCATTGTGCACATCACAGAGACCCAAAGATCAGCCATCTTGGTCCTCGGCGGGAATCCTAGTCCAGCTTGCTTGAAAGGGGTATCAGAAAGCCCCAAGGGATGGAGATAAAATTCGACTTTTTATGGTCCAAACACTTAGGATGATCCTCTGATTATTCCAGGAAGGTTGTTGAGCCTGGCTGGAAAAAGTTACTTTTCTCGCCTCATCATGAATGAATCACAGTGAATTTTCTTCTGGCTCAAAATACTTTGGTGTTCATTCCGTCCTTTGCTATCCACCCTAATGTCAGCCCTCTCTGGCTGTCGCGCCCTGCCCTGACAGCGCATCCTTATCATTCTGGGCCACACAGGCAGTGCTCCTTGTCAGGTGATCATGACATAGCTCGTGAGAAGCCACCTGGAGGAAATGTCCAGTGAGCATATGCTCTTAACGAATGTTTTCCATGAAGGAAATTACTGATGGGTTATTGATGGGGGTGGGGGTGGGGTGGGTGATCAAATTTGCATAACAGAACTCAAGGATTCTTAGAGAAAACAGGAACCCAAAGCCCAACCCCATTCATCCCAAGATTCAGTTATTAAAACTTGGTAATTGTCTTGGTGTGGTGCTTGATACAACACAGCCCCAGGATACCAGAAATACTTACAAACAAAAGTGCTGATGAAATACAAATATCTCTTTTTTGGTTTAAACTGGCCTGTTTATTACACTATGCCAATTATATGTATAAACGTACTTTGGAGCAAGATGACTATGTGGGTCTAAGAACATTTCACATTACTGGGGTCACTATTATGAATTAGAATTTATTCTGCCTCACTTACACACTTGTTTCTTTGTTTTTAAATGGGCAGAACATCAAAAATGTTCTTTCTTTTATTTCTAATTTCCTGCCTTCTTCCCAGCTGGAGGCCCTGGAAGGGAGACCCAGTCTCTGAGGCAGGAATTGACCTACGTACAGTAGATGGCAGTGTAATACCAGCTTTCCATACCTTTAAGGCCCACATCGCTCACTACTCAAAACCGACTCGGAAGGAAGCTGAGAGCCAGCAGAACAGAGAAGGAAATGTTGCCTAAAATCTTTATTCTCTCTTTGTTTTAGCTTGATCCCCAGTCCAGCACTGGATAGTAAATCACCAAAGAGAGGCCACTGAAGGCCTACAGTGACAGATGGAGAGCGTGGAGGGGAGGAGGCCCCGTGGCTTATACTCTACACTCAGACTAACTTGATTCATCTGCCTTTTTGGTTAAAGGTTGGAGGGAGCCATCAAAAAGGGGTAGGCTACATGGCACTCATATAGATCTTCCATTTGTTTCCTTAGGTGTAAGTGTACCTTACTGCAGTTTCAGTATGAATCTTGAAAAACATGTCAGAAATACAACGACTAATAATGGCAATAAAATTATTCTCATTCAAAGATTTTGCATTCCAGGATGAGAACCGTCTTCAGAGCCAATTTAGTAAGTAGCAAGAATATCAAAGTCATTGCCTTACAGTCATATGCTTCATCTTAGAATTGTTTAAAGCAAGTTGATTACCACCTGACTGACCACATGACCCCTGAGAAGGTCCAGCGATTGATTACATTTGGAATATAGGCACTTATTTCGCATACTGCACCCAATTTACTGCCATTCTTTTTTTTTTTTTTTAAAGATTTTATTTATTCATGAGAGACAGAGAGAGGCAGGGGGAGAAGCAGGCTCCCAAGGAGCTGGGAGCCTGATGCAGGACTCCATCCCAGGATGCTGGGAGCATGACCTGAGCCGAAGGCAGACGCTTGACCATCTGAGCCACCCAGGCGCCCAATTTACTGCCATTCTAAGAGCATTCAAAATTAAATATCTTTGTTTTCTAAAATAAGAAGTCGGGGCACCTGGGTGGCTCAGTCGGTTAAGCAGCCAACTCTTGGTTTTGGCTCAGGTCGTGATCTCAGGGTGGTGAGATGGAGCCCTGTGCTCAGCACGGAGTCTGCTTGTCCCTCTCCCTCTGCTCCTCCCCCACTCGCTCTCTGTCTCAAATAAATAAATAAATTCTTTAAAATCAAATAAAATAAAGAAGTCAATTCCTATTCACTAACTTTTTAGACCTTCTCCTCTGTTTATATATGCACATAAATTCACATGCATATCTTTGTGTATGTCTCTTATGTACAGTTGTTATGCTGACTACTAGCAACAGTGCTAGTAAGAACTGGGAGTAAATCGGGACACCTGGGTGGCTCAGCCGTTAAGCGTCTGCCTTCGGCTCAGGTCACGATCCCAGGGTCCTGGGATCGAGCCCCGCATCGGGCTCCTGCTACGCGGGAAGCCTGCTTCTCCCTCTCCCACTCGCTCCGCTTGTGTTCCCTCTCTCGCTGTGTCTCTCTCTGTCAAATAAATAAATATTAAAAAAAAAAATTGGGAGTAAATAATAAAATCAGTTAAAATCCATTTTCAATTAAAATTTAAAAATTTATTTCTAAAGTATTGTACAATTTTTCACTCAAAAATTAAGAGATAATTTAAATTGTTTTAAAAACATATTGTCTTTGATAATAATTGGGGAGCTGGAGGGAATATGACAAGTGTCAAAAAAATAAAAGTAATACAGACAGTAAAGCATAAATCAATACATTTGAGAACCAAACATACATGGTTAAGATTATAAGTATAAATTTCTTAAACTTCCTTATTAAAAGAAAAAACTCTTGATTGATTTAAAGCACAAATTTCATTATTACTTTGCACAGGGAGATAAGCCTAAAATCAAATAATACTACATATATAATACTAAAATGGTTCAAGGAAAGATGGGCAAAGGCAGAGCAAGAAAACTCAACGAAGGAAAGTAATTAGAGGTGGCAATATTAATATGCGATATTGATAATGATTAACAATACTGACATCCATGAGAAATGAATGAGTTAAATTTGAGAAAGAGGGTCAACATACATAGGACACAAATATAATCTGTAATTAAATTATAAAAGACATGGAAATAAAATTCAAATCATATAAAAAATTAAGCAAAAATTTTTAGTAATATATAGAAAGGTGAACAAAAATATGATGGTAGCTTTGCAATTTTAGGACAATGTCTATAAAATAATTATAGAAAAATAATAAGGATGAGAAGAAGTGGAAAATATGATTTAAAAGAGTAAATTAGTGGTTAAGACTCCAGGGCACTATAATTTCTTTCAAATATTTATAAATCATTTACAAAAGTCATCATATATTAAACTACAAAGAAAATATCAAATATTCCTTCAGAGCAAAAATACTGTAAGTTGAATGCTCAGATCACAATGTCTGAAATCAATTTTAAAATAATTTTTAAACCAATCAATTAGATATTTAAGATCATACTGATAAATTATAGTCAAGTCAGAGAGAAAAAAATGAGAAATTTAGTAATGGAAATTAAAGCACTATTAAAATTTGCAGAAGCAGTCACAGTTACACACTGAGATAAACTCACAGCTTTATCCAACATATGAATTGAAAATAGAGGGTGCCTGGGTGGCTCAGTTGGTTAGGCGACTGCCTTCGGCTCAGGTCATGATCCTGGAGTCCCGGGATCGAGTCCCACATCAGGCTCCCTGATCAGCAGGGGGTCTGCTTCTCCCTCTGCCCTCTTCCCTCTTATGCTCTCTGTCTCTTATTCTCTCTCTCTCAAATAAATAAATAAAATCTTTAAAAAAAAAAAGAAAATAGACTGGCCTTATTTATTAAAGTCAATAAAAGCATTCTAAATAATATTAATACACTGTATAAATAATAAAAGCTAATGTTTATTGAATTTTCACTCCACTCTGTGCTAGATACCTTACAGGAAGTATTTTTATCTTCTCAACAATCCTACCATGCTCTTAAACAATATCTTGTTCTCTGCTGCATATCCAGAGATCATAATATTTATTGAGCCACCTACTGTGTGCAAGAGCAGCAGATGATAGAAGCTATTAAGCAGCAGAACTATGATTCAAACTCAGTATTTTCCCAATTCCATATGCTTTCCTCTGTGACAGAATTCAAAATCACATGAATAACCCTGTTCATCATGATTAAGAGAATATCATAGAAATATAAAGATGATTTTATACAAGAAAATATATTTATATAATGCATTATTTATCACACCAGAACTTGTTAAGTGGTAGTTTCTTAAGGATTCATTGCAATGTGGAGTCTAAAACTAAATCGGTAAACTTTTAAAATCGTATTACATAAAAACCTATCAATCTGACTTACTCTTTGAACAGATCTTCATCGCCCATGCATAATTTTGTAATACATGCATTGGTCATTCAGAAAATATTGCTTCACTGAGATATTCTGTCATTACAGATCTATATATATTTCAGTTATTATAACCAAGTGATTTATTTGTTAATATCACCATTGTTGTCATCACAAAAGTCTTTTAAGTATTGAGAAGTTATCAAGTTTGCAGTGGTAGGTTTTCCAAAATTTTAATTGTCTACTGAAAGCATAAATGTTATCATTGGCAACTAATGTTTTTCTTTGAGTAACAAGTTCACTTTGTAAGTATCTTGAGAAAATGTTTGTCACGTGCCCAAGTCTGAGTAACCATAGTTTGTCTGCCATCCTTTCAAGTAAAAATGGATTCTGTGAAGAGTGGCTAGTTTAGCTCACAACTCAAAAAATCACAGACATGCTTTTCCTTAAAACAATCATCATGCCTGCAGCAGAAGTGCTTGTCACACAGAATATTAAAAGACTATCACAGAGACTATTCAAAAGATGTGTACTCAGAAGATTTAATAAAATTAATACTCTTTCTATTTCATCAAGGGCATTATTAAGTGAAACTGGCTTTCCTTTTACTTCAAGTATATTACAGTAAAAAATGTAATAATTACTGGTACATTTTGGTGCCACTGCCTTGACTGACACTTGGGCACCAGGAGTTTTACCCATCTTTGTTTTTGCACCCTCAGTGCAAGTTGTTAATATGGTGAAAAAAGCAAATAATGTCTTGATATTGTAATAGAAGTAATTTTGACATCACAGATCCCTTAAAGTGTTTTGAGGACTCCTAGGGGCCCACAGACCACACTTTGAGAACTGCTAGTCTGATGAATTGCCCTGTACCTGCTCTGGTCAGGCTACTCTCTTATTTTAAATCCTAAAGTAACTTCCCTTGTCTCCTAAGATAAAGTCTAACGCCTTTAAGATAGTCTATTTGTTGAACTTCTTTCCGTTTCTCCAGCATCATTATAGGGCATACTTTTCATCTGTCAATACAGTGTACCTCCTCTGGTCTTTTTCACTCTTTCAAATGTACCAGGCCCTTTCCTGCTACAGGGCTACCCCCTCCCTATGCAGTTGCTTTTTCCCCTGGGACATTTTGCCCTCCATGTGATACTTAACAAACCCCTACTCATTTTTCCAGTCTCCTACTTCATAGTACTTCCCTGGGGAAAACTGAAAGTACTCTAAATGAGCTACCCATGAAACTCACTGCCATAGCATCTTTTACTTCTGTGTAGCCCAGATCCCAATGTAAATACCTAATTATATTATAACTACTTCTTCAATGGGCTAGGTCTTTTGCTCCAACATACTCCAGTGAAACTACACATCTCGTACTCAAGACTCTAACCCCAAGGCCAATAAATGAACGAATGAAGTTCACCACATATTTTTATACTTAGTTTACAGAATTAGGATTTTGAAGAAGGTCTATAAAAAAAAAGAAGAGAAATAACTTACATTTAATAAGTCAAAACCCAGCATTTTTATTAAAGCTCTGAGACAGGTCACAGCTAATGGAGATCTTGGGTTGGGAAATCATCACCAGTGCCATCAGTGAGGAAAGTACTGAAGTACTTGGTAAGCCATCGATAAGTTCCAAGAAGTCCTTCTGGTGGAGATGGTGAGCTTTTTTTTTTTTTTTTTTTAAGATTTTATTTATTTATTTGACAGAGAAAGACACAGTGAGAGAGGGAACACAAACAGGGGGAGTGGGAGAGGGAGAAGCAGGTTTCCTGCCCAGCAGGGAGCCCGCTGGGGGACTCAATCCCAGGACCCTGGGATCATGACCTGAGCCAAAGGCAGACGCTTAACGACTGAGCCACCCAGGCGCCCCAGATGGTGAGCTTTTGTCCAGCTTCTCTGAAAATTTTCTGATTATGGGTCTCTCAGGTATTGAGTGAAAAGTTGTCATTTTCTGAATTTCCCTCAGAACTTTGTACTTCCCCATTTTGGGTTTTACTTTCTCATCAAAGATCTGGAAAATTGTCGTAAGTTTCAACTCTTTCTGTATTCCTACAATTGAAGTAAAATTCACTCACTAAAAAATTAGAAGCCCTAATTCAATGGAATGCTTATCATCTTAACAAAAACCAACTTTGAACTAATGATAGAGCTATCTGTATCTTTTTTCCTCATGTTAAGAACACCCTTTAAGGAAGTTTTGCTAGGCTTCTTTTTTAAAATCTTCTTTAGTTTGGGTGCCTGGGTGGCTCAGTCAGTTAAGTGTCTGCCTTCGGCTCAGGTCATGATCTTGGGGTCCTGGGATCGAGTCCTGCGTCAGGCTCCCTGCTCAGCAGGGAGTCTGCTTCTCCCTCTCCCTCTGCCCCTCCTCCCTACTCATGCTCTCTCTCTCTCTTCTCTTCTTCTCTCTCTCCCTCAAATAAATACAATCTTTAAAAAAATAAAATCTTCTTGGGGCGCCTGGGTGGCTCAGTCGGTTGAGCGGCTGCCTTCGGCTCAGGTCGTGATCCCAGAGTCCTGGGATCGAGCCCCACATCGGGCTCCCTGCTCAGTGGAGAGCCTGCTTCTCCCTCTCCCTCTGCCTGCCTCTCTGCTTACTTGTGCTTTCTCTCTCTCTCTGTCAAATAAATAAATAAAATCTTTAAAAAAAATAAAAAATAAAAAATAAATAAAATCTTCTTTATTCCCCTTCCAGATGGCTCTCTTGGAAGTGTTGATCAGGTGTGAAAGATAACCTGATTTGTATACACATGGATCTCACCTTATTCTCTGCTGCAAAACATTTAATTTGTCAAATTTGGTTTTATTTACTCTGCTTAATTGAGAAAATTACTGAACATTTACTATGTGCCAATTCTTACGCTGAGCTCAGGCTATACCAAGATGATTAAACCTGTAATCCTGCCCACAAGAAGAGTAAAATGCAACCTCTACTACCGTAGGGCTGTTCAAGTTGTTAGAATGTGTGTTTGCTGCTTTGTGGCAGCCTCTTTGCGTTAGCCCAGACCATTGTCTTAGCTCTGGTGACGTAATGGTTAAACCACCCTTGCTTTTCTTTGCTATTTTTACATAATTATAAAATTGTTGTTTTTTCTTTTGTATTTGTCTTTTCTCTTTGTAAAAGTGGTCCTAAGGCTCCCCACAATCTTTTCTATTTCCACTTTGAGGTTTGTTGCAAAACAAGGAAGGGAAAACATAAGAGAAAAGAAGAGATAACATTTCCTGTATGATTTTCAAGACATCAGAACTTGCCTCTCTCTTTTTCACATTCCTAGAGAGTAAAAGGAAGCAATTATAAAAACGTAATGCACAAAAGGCAAATGGAAAGTAGATGCTGAAAATGAAAGGAAAACAAGTGGCATCTTCTCTGTCCAAATGATGAAATGTTACTTAAACTACACAAGGGATTACGAGCTCTATAGAGTGGCAGATTCAAACCAGCCTGTGTGAGACAAGTCCCCAGGAAGGGCAGCTGGCCCTTTAAGGCAAGCTGTTACCTAAAGGGCGGGCTAGTTTTCAGCTTTGCTGAATCAGAAAACCCATCTATCTAGATATTTGTCTGTTTACTTTTTTTTCACAGAGAAGATGATATTCTGAGGACTTAGTCATACCAACTCATACTCAAAAGAGACTGGGTTATAGATGGGACGGCCATTTTATTAATGTGTGCGAGGTCAGCTATTACCCAGAAGCTCATAGATGTTAGTCATTTGGATGGAGCGCTCCCTGTCACATAAACACATGCTCGTGTTCACATAAGAGATGAGATTAGAAATAAAAATGTTTATTAGTGAGCTGAGAAGGAAGGGAAGGGAAGGGAAAGGAAGGGAAGGGAAGGGAAGGGAAGCAGATCACTTCAGGGAAACTTCCACCCAGTTCGCACAGTTGGATGGGTTCGCTTTCTCTGTTGTGGCCACGGCTAAGAGATGTTGAGTGCTTATTTTGCCCAGGCATTGTTACAGGTACATGACATCATCCTATCTTCACAACAACCCAGTGAAATAGATATGGTTATCATTTCTGTATGACAGAGGAGAAAAACGAGGAGCCCAAGGTCACACACCCATGCAGAGGCTGGAGCTATGACATGAACCCCCGATGTCTGGCCCCAGAGTCTACTGGCCTAGCCACTAGATTGGGCCTTCCCCTCTGATGATGTTCTTCCTATCTTAGATTAACACTTAGCAAGTTCTTACCCTCCAGTCGCCACTCTTAGTGACCAAAAAGCAACATTTGGGGGTGCCTGGGAGACGCAGTCAGTTAAGTGTCCAACTCCTGGTTTTGGCTCGTGTCATGATCTTCCGGTCGGGTTGGTCGTGGGATCTAGCCCCGCATCAGGGTCCCTGCTCAGAGCAGAGTCTGCTTGAGTTTCTCTCTCCCTCTCCCTCTGCCCCTCCCCACTGCTCGGCTGTCTCTCTCCAAAATAAATAAATAAATCTTTTTTAAAAAGCACCATTCGGTTATTTCAGAGACTTTACAGGATACAGCTCACTTTTCACTTGCCAAGTTCCAGTCCTGTCTTCCAAATGATGTGTTTTGTTGATCTCTACTGGATCTTTGAAACCCCCTGTTCCCATTTGAAATATTTTCAGAAATTATCCTGGAGGTTAAAGGATCCATTTCACATAGATACCACTTGAGTGGTCTTAAACTCACTGAAGATATTGTTTGGAAAACAATACTGCAGAATAGAAGTTATTCTTACTATCCCTGCTTTCAGAAGACTGTCATCTTCTGACACAGTCCCCAAATTTTAGGTCTACTCGCTTTTTGGAAAATGTAGTCCTTTTTGTACTTGCTACGGGACAGAAAGCTCTCTGCGTGCCTCCTCTATGACAGACACTCAAGATACACATTCCTGCCCTCAGGGAGCTTACAGTTTATCAGGGCAATCAGATATTCAACAAATAATTAAATTGATTACTTAATTACAAACAGAATGTAGTCAAAGGAGAATGCTTAAGATTATGAAGTAATATGGAGGCAGAACAGTATAGCAGTGAAGTATCACGTATATAATAAATTGTGGCTTTTAGCAAGTTAAGTAACCTCTCTGAGATTTTGGTTTCCTTATTTGCAAAATATAATTAGAGTAATTACCTCATAGGGAAGTTATGAAGTTTAAATGAAATACTGTTCGTAAAACACTTTGCTGAGAGCCTACATGTAATCTGAAGATTGCTGCCATTAATACTAAAATAATCTGCGTGTTACAGTTTCCATGAAGACGTATCAAGGTAAGCCTTGAATACTATTGCAGCCCCATTAGCCCTGATCGGTAGGATATCACTTGTCAGTGGAATACCTAAGGATATGAGATTATCTGGATTACCATTCAATGACTAAGGCAAAGTTTTTACTGTGAGAGGTTGTACTTGGTAGAGAACCAAGAGAATCACACATATGCAATCTTGAATCTTTTAGGGAAACCAGCACCTAGCAAAGTGCTTGGCAGACCATAATTTATTTTTGACAAATGATATCTGCAAAATTGTTTTCCAAACAATATCTTCAGTAACCAACTCAAGTGATACCTTTGAAGTACATATACAACTGACACTTTTTAAAGAAAGGCAAAGGTGTAAATAAGGAAAAAAATAAGAAAAACTTAAATCTCCTGTTTTATAAGTTTTTGTATATTTCCTGCTGACCTGGAAAGACCACCATTTCTTGCATAAGTATTTCTCCCTTTTCTGACTTTGTCTAGGCTTTTCTTCCCAAGAACAACCTGGGAGGTGTGAAAAATATGTTATAATGCTGTGTAAATACTATATTGGCACACGTGGTTGGAGTCCCCCATCTAGGTGCTCATGTTAATAAATGTGCATTTTTAATTGACTTTGTAAAAAAAAAGAGAAAAAGTAGAAAGGGAAAGGAACGCGTGACAGTGGAAAAACCCAGAAAATGGAAGTTTCTATATTCACTATTTAAAAGGCACTCATCACCCAAAGTTCTCAGAACCTACTGAGACTTCCTCTTCAGGCAGTCCTGCAGAATCCCCTGCAGCTGCCTAATGGCCCTCTCAGTCTCTGTGCTGCTGGCCCTGGTGATGTTATGCTCCAGCCCTGTCTGCTCTCGGGACTGCGCCCTGCATCCAAGCCATGGCAATCCAGAAACCTTCACGCTATTGAGTCAAATGGAGAAAATCTCCATTCTGTCTTGTCTGAAGGATAGGACTGACTTCAGCTTTCCTCAGATGCTTGTGGATGGGAACAAGTTTGAGAAGACAGAAACCACACTTGTCATGCATGAGATGCTCCAGCAGATCTTCAACCTTTTCAGCAAAAGTGACTCTCTTGTGGCTTGGGATGAGACCCTACTGGACAAATTCCTCGCTGGACTTCATCAGCAGGTGGATGATCTGGAGACATGTTTGGAGGAAGAAAAGAACGTGGAACTGTTAAGTGAGAACTCCAGACTGGCTGTGAAGAGATACTTCCATGGAATCAGTCTCTATCTTGAAAAGAAAGTATACAGCCACTGTGCCTGGGAGGTTGTCAGGGTGGAAATCAGAAGGTGCTTGTTCTTCATCAATGAGCTCACAGCTAAACTCAGGAAATAAAAAAGATGTTGAGTCTGAAAACTCATCTGGTCAACTAAATGGCTGCTTTCTAGGACTCAAAGTGCAAGCATCATCTCTATCTTTGTGCCAGAAGAAAAATAAATAATAGCAGATGTATGGGATTATTATAAAGTTATGTTAAATGTTGTAAGTTGTTTAGAACAGAGAAATGCACAATTCATCTGCAATAACTTAAAATCTTTTGTACTTTTTATTTATTTAAATTATTTCAAGTATTTGTGCTGTTCATACTTTTTAAATATTTATTGTTCACAAACCATGTGTTTAGCATTATGTTTTGTATGGGACTACTGTTCATTTTTAAGATATGGGAAATAAAAGCAATTTTTAAAAATCAATTTTCTAGCACACACTTTTTGAATAAAAACCTAACCCAAAGCCTGATCTCACAAAATAAACCTGCGGAAGGTTCCTGAATGAAAAGGAAAGAGGGATAGCCCAACATGGCTAGTGGAAAAGCCAATGATAATATTCATATGGAATTGCAAGTGACTTCGAATTGCCAAAACAATCTTGAAAAATAAGAGCAAAGTTGGAAGGCTCACATTCTTGATTTCAAAAAATACTACAAACTACAGCTATCAAAACCATGGGATACCAGTCATTGACAAATAGAATAGAATTGAGAACCCAGAAATAAGCCTATACATCTATTGTCACTTGATTTTTGACAAGGGTATTACGACTGTTTAATGAGGAAAGAACAGGATCTTCAACAAAATGGTGGTGGGAAAACTGGATATTCACACTGCAAAAGAAGGAATTTGGATCCCAAGCTCACATCACATAGAAAAAAAATCCAAAATGGATCAAAGGTCTAAATATAAAAGCTAAATCTAAAAAACTCTTAGAGAAAAACAGAAATAAATCTTGAATGACATTAGATTTGCTAATGATTTCTTAGGTAAAACACTAAAAGCGTTAAGTAACAAAAGAAAAAACTAGATAAATTGAACTTCATCAAAATTATAACTTTTGTGTACTAAAGGACACCATCAAGAAAGTGAAAAGGCAATCTACAGGACAGAAGAAACTATTTGCAAATCATATATCTAATAAGGGTTCAGTATGCAGAATATATAAAGAACTCTTATAACCCAATAATAAAAAGGCAAAAAACCTAAATGAAAAGGGGCAAAGGATTGAAAAGAATTTTTTTTGCAAAGAAGATACACAAAGGGACAACAATAATATAAAACGATGTTCAGTATCATTAGTCATTAGGGAAATGCACATCAAAACCACAATGACATACCCCTTCATACTCACTAAGATGGTTAGAATCTAGTAATGGGAAATAATAAGTGTTGGTGAATGTGGAGACATTGGAACCTCTACACATTGTTGGTGGGAATGTAAAATGTTTCAAGTTCTGTGGCCAACAGTTGGTGGTTCTTCAAAAAAGTTAAACATAAAATTACCATATGGTCTAGTAATTTCACTTCTAGGTATAAACCAAAAAGAATTGAAACTGGATATTCAAGTAAATACTTGTACACATATGTTCTCAACAGCACTATACATGATAGCAAAAAGTGGAAACAACCCATTGATGGATGAATGGATAAACTGTTGTGTATTCATGCCATGGAATACTGGTTGGCCATAAAAAGGAAGGAAGTACTGATACATGTTGCAATGGGAATGAACCTTGAAAACATTACGCAAAGTGAGAAGCCAGACACAAAAGTCACTAATTGTATGATCCCATTTAAATAGCTAAAATAGGTAAATTCAGAAAGACAGAAAGCAGATTGTGATTGCCAGGGGCTGAGAAGGAAGAGGGTATGAGAAATGATGACTGCTTAATGTGTATGAAGTTTCCATTTGGGGTGATGAAAAAGTTCTGGGGGCGCCTAGGTGGCTCAGTCAGTTAAGCGTCCAACTCTTGATTCCGGCTTAGGTCATGATCTCAGGGTTGTGAGATGGAGCCCCACATTGGGTTCCACACTGGGCGTGTAACCTGTTTAAGATTCCTCTCTCCCCCTCCTTCCGCTCCTCCCCCCTCTCTAAAAAAAAAAAGTTCTGGAACTAGATTGTGGTGATGGTTGTACAACATGGTGAACGTACTGAATACCACTGAATTGTATACTTTAAAATGGGTAGTTGATGTAGATGACCTTTTTCTTCCTCTGATCATTTCCCATGTTCATGTCTTCCCTGAAGACTGTAAGTTCCTTAAAGACAAGGAAATACTGGATCCTTTAACCCAACTCAGCTAGTCCAGACTTTGAACAGAGGAATATTTACATGATTGCTGAGTAGTTGGCCCTTTAGAGTAGTGATCATGACTTCCCCTTCCATAGTGTCTTATCCTGTTTACAGGGCAGTACAGGGAGGGCCTAAAGATGGTTAATAAAAGTAAAAAATTAAACCCATATATATAGTAGTTGTGTTGACATAGTAATCAGAATTTTTATGAATGCTGCAGTATTCCAAATTTTCTCTAGTGTGCTAGTCTTGTCTTCTTTGCACATGGTTTTCTTGCAGAGGGACCCTTCTTAGCTACTCCCATGGTTTACTGCAGGTGTTGGGCAAATTGCCTAAACCTTCCATGGCTTAATTTTCATAGTTGTATTATGGGGTTCATAATAATACCTACCGCAGAGGTTTATGAGATTAGATGAGTAATGGACGCAAAATGCCTGGCACAAAGGAGTCACTCAAAAGTGAGATAATTGTTACTACAATTTTTACTAACTGTGCACACAGTAGTTACTCAGTAAATAATTATTCACTTCTGAGTTTCTTATGGTAATTATTTAAAGAAATTCATATGCTTCTTGACCTTTGGTTAATGTCTCTACATTTCAGGAGCTGGGGAGAAAGAATTGGTCAAAAATACAAAGAAGCTGGCAGGGAACTTACCTCAAAAACCAAAGAACAAAAACTTTAGGGGATAAAAGGGTGTTAAAAGTCTTGCATAGATAACAACAGCAATAAAACCCAAATCTAATTAAAAAATGGGCAAAGGACCTGAACAGACATTTCTCCAAAGAGGATCTACAAATGGCCAATAAGAACGTGAAACGATGCTCAACATCACTAATCATTAGGGAAATGCAAATCAAAACCACAATGAGATGCTACCACACACTGATTAGAATAGTTACTGCAAAAAAAAAAAAGTGTTGACAAGGGTATAGAGAAACTGGAACCCTTATACACTGTTGGTGAGAATGTAAAATGGTACAGTTGCTATGGAAAAAAGTATGGTGGTTGCTTAAAAAATTAAAAATAGAATTACCATATGATCCAGCAAATCCAGCAATTTTACTTCTGGCTATACCCTCAAAAGAAGTGAAAGCATGTTCTCAAAGAGATATTTGTACACTCGTGTTCATAGCAGCATTATTCACAATAGCTAAAAGGTAGAAGCAACTCAAGTGTCTACTGACAGGTAGATATTCGGCTTTAAAAAGGAAAGAAATGTGACACATGCTGCAAGATGGATGAACCTTGAGGACATTATACTAAATGAAAGCCAGTCACGGAAAGACAAGTACTGTATAATTTCAATTATATGCAGTACCTAGAGTCGTCACATTCATAGATACAGAAGTGGAATAGAGCCTGCCATGGGCTTAGAGGAGGGGAGAACGGGAAGTTGTTTTTTAATGAGTATACAGTTTCGGTTTTGCAAAATGAAAAGAGTTCTGGAGGTTGGTTGTACAACAATGTGAATATAATTAGCGCTCTTGAACTATGCACTTCAAAATGGCTAAGATGGTGAATTTTATGCCTTTGCATTTTACCACCATTAAAATTAAACAACAACAACAACAACACCTTAAGCCTTGCATAGACACACAAACATCATATCAGTGTGGGTAAAGGCATGGGATTTATTCAGGTTTGAACCAGCGTTTAAATTCTGACTTCCCACCGATTAACTGTATGCCCTTGGGAAATATGCTTAACCTTTTGGGGCAGCCTCAGTTTTCTCCTCCACGAAATGGGAATAATAATACCTCGCTGCCTGTCGGGAAAGCGCTCTGAGAAGAACAAATCCCCTCCCCCGCGCGTGAGTCCCAGGCCTTTTCCAGATCGCTGTTCCCAGGCCATCCGCCCCTGGCTTGTGGGCCTGCCTTCTCACCGGGAGAGGCGCAGGGCCCCGCGGCTTCCAGCCCACCCAAGCCTGCTGACCGTCCAAACTCCGGGCTTTAGGGACGTGATGTGGGCAGGGGCCTGCGCTGGGCTTCGGGGGGAGGGTGTCACTGCGCTGGGACTGAGGCGAGCTTGACCTCGGAAGACAGCCTCACCAGACAGCAGGGACCTGGGGTTTGGGGGGAGCAGGTGAGGCAGCCTGCGCAGGCCCACTGCTGCCTCCTGCTGGTGCATCCGTGTTTCCGCTGGGGCGCGGGGAGAGAAATGGCGCCAGCCGTCTCCTGTGTGTCCAGAGAGGCCTCTCCAGGGATACTACCTCCCTGCGTCTCCTCCAAGAAGGGCAAATCATCTCCCCGCCGTGAGCTACAGGTACTCTTCAGATGGCTGTTCCCCATGCTGTCTGTCCCCCGGGGTGTTGGCCTGCCTTCTCTCCGGAGCAGGGCAGTGCTCTAGGCCGGCCAAGCCCACCGACCTTTCAAACTCCAGGCTTGAAGCCCCGCTGGCTGCCAGAACTCACAAAACTTCTCTCTTTTTCCCAGCAAATGGCTTTGGGAAATGTTCTCCATGTGGGTTTCCCTTTCTGCTCCTCTCTCTCTCTCTCTCTCTTGCTTCCGCAACCACGGCTCCCTCTCCTTTCTGCCCCAAACCATGTCTCTGCCCTTCCAACCCTCTTCGGTGAGGCTTTTTCTCTCCCTATTAGTTTTGGAGTTTGTTGTGTCAATCTTCAGACCGATTTCTGGGGTATTTAGGATGATTTAATAGTTATCTCGTTGTATTCCGGGCGAGGCCAGCCTAGGGTCCTCCTACTGCGCCGCCATCTTAGCTCCTCCCCTCCAAAATTCAATTCATTCCTAATCCATACTTCAACAAGATTTTTTTGAAGATTCTATTTATTTGTTAGAGAGAGAGAGAGCGCGAGTGAGCACAAGTGGGGGGGGAGGGGCAGAGGGAGAGGAAGAAGCAGACTCCCCACTGAGCAGGAAGCCGGATGCAGGGATTCCTGATCCTGGGACTCCAGGATCATGACCTCCGCGGAAGGCAGGTGCTTAACCCACTGAGCCTCTCAGGCGCCCCTTCAACAAGATTTTTAGAGGGAACCTTACAAGTTGACTGTGAAATGTATCAAGAAGAAATCATTTATAAGAAAATCTGAGAAAGGGGGAAATATACAGATGAGCTCGACTTATCAAAGATCAAATGGTCCTCTAAGGCTATAGAAAGTGAAACCAAATGGTGTTACTGTAAGAACAGACAAATCTGATCAAGAAAACAGATTAGAGGTTGAGGATAAGACAATTGAATTTAGTGGACCTTTGCATATAATAAAAGTGGCATTTCAAACAAGTGGGAAAAAGTGGGCGTCGGGGGCAATTAGCTAAGCCATTTGAAAAATAACATCATGCCTCTGTCACATTCTTCCAGGTTCTCCTTGCTGCATTTGGCCTAAGTATATAATCAAAAGAGGGGAGGGAGAGACAAATACAAGCTAGATATAGTCATGTAACACAACACTAAGCAATAGAAGATTTGGGAGAAGTCTGCTGGGCAATTCTAGAAAGAATTTCAGCTCTTACTCTTCTCTTTCTGCTAGGGATGCTCTTGCAAGGGTTTGATACTTGGAGCTAGTGTACCCATCCTGTGACTATGAGCAAGAGACCAAGAGAGTCACGGAGATGCCATTCAGCACACTCATGGCTTTGAGTTGCTGTTCTAACCCTGCAACCATCACCCTGCAGACTTTAAATTGAGATAAGCACCCACTTTCGTTATTTTAGCCTCTGATAACTGAGTTATCTGTTAACTTACAGCAGAAAGTATTCCTAATCGATACAATAATATTGATCAGATTTCAGCTCTTTCTTCAAGCCTCTTTAAGCTAAGATACAGCTTTTTAATTGATGCAGGGGTTCTGGGGCACCTATTAAGATTAGTGTTTGGTTTTTCTCCTTGTTGCATACTGATGTAGTGAATTACATAAACAGGTTTTCTTATTTTGAACTATCATTAATGTCCTGGATAAACTCCAGGTGTTTATTTATAATACACCTCTAGTCTGATTTACTCATATTTAACATGGTATTTTTATCTTCATGTTTATAAGTAGGAACGTCCTATGATTTTTCTCTTCTGATTTTGTTACCTGGGTTATCTGCCTTATAAAATGACTTGATGAGCTTTCTATCTTTTCCTGTGCCCTCTTACAACAGGAACGAAATATGATTTACTGAATAGTTTCATGATATGGTTTCCCGCTTTGCTATTTCTTCAAGCCACTTGACTGAAGACCGTATTGCTTTTTAAAGGCTTTTGATGATGGCTTGCTCTTTCTTTTGGATGCAATACCATGCTGAAAAGAGTCTAGAAGGAAGACCCTCATGCAGTGGGGCTAATCTTGTCTAAAACCGTATTTTAGTTTTATCAAAATGAACTGTATTATATTTTGAATTTTATTTTTCTTCCTTTGTTCACCTTGCCGAGCAATGTACTCATGGACATGACAGGGGCTTGCATTCTTGTCTAGAAAGCTTATTCCATGAACACAGCAAATAGTGCTGCGATAACCTCTTGCAGCTTGATGGCCGGGCGCTCATCAAAGTACATATTCCTAGCACAGTTCTTACTCAATAAACAATACTCAAGTTCCTACCGTGCGCTGGAAAGTGTGCTAATGACTGGGGATACAGTGCTCAGACTCAAAAAAGTCTAATCTTCTGGAAGAGAGAGAAAAAATAAACCATCAATTACAGAACAGAATGATAAGTGTTCTCATGGAAATACCGTATTTGCACAGAGCCACAGGCATGGGGGGTGGGTTGTGAAATGGAGAGAGCTAATCGATTAATTGGTACTTTAAGACAATAGATGGATATGGAAAGACATTGAAAGAATTGGACAATGGGAGAAGGGCCAGAGACGTGCAGGGATTTGGAAGCAAGAGCTAGCCAAAGAGTTGGCAAAATTGGACATTTTATAAAAATAGGTAAGAGCTAGGAACAAAATCAAGTTTCCCTCCTTACGAGGGGTCTAGAAATGAGAGATGGGAAAGTTACACTAGACCTTGAATGTCCCTGCTATGACTCTGAGACCAGGAATGTTGTTAAATTTCTTAACACAGGCCAGGAAAAGAGACCTCTCTGTGCCCAGTTTCCTTATCTGTAAAATGAAGATAATCATAGTACCACCTTCTAAAACTGGGGTGAGGATTAGTTGCTTTAGTTTAGATAACATGGCCAGAATGATACCTGGCACTTAGTAAATGCTCTTTTCACGTCAGCTCTTCTATTTGAATCTGGTTTGAAGATTATTCCCTGACGTCCCAGGCTTTTGGGCAGGAAGAAGAGGCAGTTCCAAGAGAGTTGTCCAGGAGAATTTGCAGGGCCAGCTCAACCACCGCACAAGGAGGGGGACAAATAGCCATTCTCGGGGATGAGGGCGCCAAGTGTATTTCAGCACACGTTCCTCCTCACACACACACCAGCTGTTTACAAGCACGCGCGTTTGTCCCACTGCTTTCCTCCCTGCGGTTCTCCCTTGCATTCAGGATCTAAAAGTTTCCGCCAGAAGAATCATCTGCTCTGTTAAGATTCCGTGCACCGCACCACCCAGCTAAGCCCTCGGGGCCAGAGGGAAATCCCAGCCTCCTTTTTCAAATTCAATTTTGACAACTTGAATTTTAGTTTCCTTTTCACTTGTTGCAGCAGACTCCTTGTTATTTTTGCATTCATGACACAATGGCAGATGATGAAATAAAACTAAATTTAGCTGTAGGTTTTAATTACGTAGAGGAGTTTCCTTTGGACTGTTTCACTTTTTTTTATTTTTATTTTTTTTAAGTTTTTTTTTTTTTAAAGATTTTATTTATTTATTTATTTATTTGAGAGAGAGAATGAGAGAGAGAGCATGAGATGGGGCAGGGTCAGAGGGAGAAGCAGACTCCCTGCTGAGCAGGGAGTCCACTGCGGGATCCGATCCCAGGACTCCAGGATCACAACCTGAGCCAAAGGCAGTGGCTTAACCAACTGAGCCACCCAGGCACCCTGGACTGTTTCACTTTAAAGAAAACCCAGGAAGTCCCTCGGAGACAGGAAACTCACACTTGAGTCCAGACAGTAAGACACTCCCACGCGTCAGCGGAGGGAGGGACAGGTGCTTACTCAGCTGCTACTGTAAATGTGTTGCCCATTTAATTCTCTTCTCAACGCCAAGTAGGCCTGGCTCCATCCACCCCTGAGTGGTCCTGGAAATTAAAGAAGTCTGGCGCAGAGCATCGCTGGGTATCTGAAGGGAAATGTAAATCCAGGCTTGATGCAGACTGGTAGTCAATTAGCAGGAGTGGGAGTCCTGGTGGCAAACAGGGGAGATGCTGGGTGGGCAGCCCCCGTGTGTGTCCCTGGGCCACCAGCGTGTTGATGGGACCACCCTGAGTGTGGCAGGTGGGCGCACAGTGTAGGACCCTCTGGTTGCACGTGCATATTGGAGCAGGGGTTCAGTTAGCAAGAGCTGGAGAGGACCTTCAGCAACGTAGCCTTGTCCCAGAGGGATCCCAGGTGACCAGGAAGGAAACTGAGGAATGAGTCTAGTCAAAGTCCTGTGACAAGACATCCAGGATGTGGGAAAGGGAAAGAAAGAGAGAGGAATCTGAAACCAGGGGCACTTAGATCTTAGCTGCATGTTCTGCCTCCTCACACCAGCGCAGTGGCCTGAAGGTGGTTCGCTCCCTCAGCAGTTGCTGGCTTGTGGTCACAGGGAAACCCCAACTCCAACCTCGGGCACTGAGTGAGGGTAAGAAGAAAGAAGCAGGTGACAGACTCTCCCCTTACCCCGAGAGCAGGCTTTTGCATTGTAGTTCCAAAGTTAAACAGGAACTCTTCCAGTTCCCGAGTGAAATTAAAACTTTTGGTGAGATGATCATGCATTCATTGTTGTAGAGAATATTCTTTGTTTTTTTTTTTTAAAGATTTTATTTATTTATTTGACAGAGAGATAGCGAGAGCAGGAACACAAGCAAAGGAAGTGGGAGAGGGAGAAGCAGGCTTCCCGCAGAGCAGGGAGCCCGATGCGGGGCTCGATCCCAGGAACCTGGGATCATGACCTGAGCCGAAGTCAGACGCTAATGACTGAGCCACCCAGGCACCCCGAGAATATTCTTTTTGAACCAAGTTCTTCCTCATTTCCTGGTGTCCTCATTACCTCCCCTCCTCCTCCTTTTTCAATGGATTTCACTCCAAATAGAATCTCACACCACAGTTGCTACCCAAGGTCAGGAAAAAATCACATTTGTTATCCTGTGGTTCTAATATAACAACCAATAAAGAAAAAGGATTCATGTTATTATAAACCCATAATACTTCTTCAAGTAGCCACCCAAGTGGGTTCTTGTAAATATCACCAACATCAGCTGTTTTTAAATGTTTTGGTCTCAAGACCCACTGATACTCTTTTTTTTTTTTTTTTAAAGATTTGATTTATTTATTTATTTATTAGAGAGTGAGCGAGAGAGAAACAGCATGAGAGAGGAGAGGGTCAGAGGGAGAAGCAGGCTCCCCGCTGAGCCGGGAGCCCGATGTGGGACTCGATCCTAGGACCCTGGGATCATGACCTGAGCCGAAGGCAGTCGCTTAACCAACTGAGCCACCCAGGCGCCCCAAGACCCACTGATACTCTTAAAAATCATTGAGACTCCCCCAAGAGAGATTGTACTTATGTGTGTTACATTTATTGATATTTACCATGTTGGAAGTTAAAACTGAAAGAGTCCTAAATATTCATTCTGTTAAAAATAGCAAAAATAAACTGATTACATCTTAACATAAAAATATACTTTTTATGAAAAATAACTACATTTTCCAAAGCAAAAAAAAAAATAATGAAAATATTTTAAAGTTCTGTACATCTCTTTAATGTCTGGCTTAATAGCAGACAACTGGGTTCTGGTGTTTGCTCTGAATTCAGTCTGCGGTGATATGTTGTCTGTTTCAAGTTCTTGAATGGAAATCCAGACTCACACAGATAGGGAAAATGGAGAACCTTGAAGACCACTAAAAGAGAGTCTGGGAACCCAAGAGGTGCTCAGACTACACTCTGAGAACCACTCATATACATCATCATCACACAAGGGTGAAAGGATACTTACTGCCCACAGTGAGTTGGAATTATCTACTGCCTCTTTTCCAATTCTGCTTATTTTCATGATAGTTTAGAAAACCAAGCAGTTTGGGAAAACACTATACTCTTATGGTTGATATTGTTCAGGATAATCAGCTAAAAGTTTTAGGTTAAGAGTAAGTGTTCATTCACAGCTTTGATTCTTGTTTACTAACCTTCTTTCGTTGTGAAATATAACAATCATTCACAAAAATGCACAAAAGATAAGTAAAAAATGTTAATGAATAATTAAAGCAAATATCCACCAGCCAATTAAAATAATCAAATTTTGCAATATTCTAGAAGCCTCACCACCATTACCAGCCAGTGTGCCCCTCTTGGATATAACTCCATCTCTCTGTACTAAAGGTAACTGCTATCCTGAATTTTACAGTAATCACAGGCTCACTTTTCTTTATAATTTTACCTTGAATCATCCAGTCCAGTTTTGCCTGTTTTTTAAAATTTTATTTTATTATGTTATGTTAATCACCATACATTACATCATTAGTTTTTCATTAGTTTTGCCTATTTTTTAAAAAAGATTTATTTATTTGAGAGAGAGAGAGAAGGCGAGAACGGGGTGGGGGGGAGTAGAGGAGAGAGAGAATCTCAAGTGGACTCCCCACTGAGCACGGAGCCTGGGGCGGGGCTCAGTCTCACAACCCATGAGAACATGACCTGAGCTGAAACCAAGAGTCTTAAGCTTAACCGATGGAGCCACCCAGGTGCCCCTTGCTTGTTCTTAAACTTATATAAAGTGCATATGTATTCCTTTGAGTTTAATTTTTTCATTCACCGTTATGTTTGTGAGATTTAGCCTTGTTTATACATATAATCGTGGCTCTTCACTTTAGTTGTTATTTATGCTCCTATCATATGCATAGACTACAATATATTTATCCATATGACTTTTAAGGGATATTTCAGATGTTTCTAGTTTGGTACTATTATGTGCAGTGCTGTAATGAACATTCTTGTGCATATATTCTGATGCATATCTGTATGATTTGTTCTCCGGGGTAATTCCTGAAAGTAGACTTACTGGGCCATACGCCATGCATATTTTCAGCATTGCTAGATAATGCCATAATGTTTTCCAAAGTAGTTGGACAAATTTACACACTCAACGGCAGTGGATGAGAGTCTTTGTTGATTTATATAATTATCACACTTGGTATTTCCAGTCCTTTAATTTTTTTATATGCATCCAATGTTTGTTTATCTAAAAATCTGAAAAATCAATAAAAAAAACTTCTAGGCATAGTATTTACAAAGTCGTCCAGATACAAAATCAAAATTAGTAACTTCCACATATATATGTGTGCATATATATATATGAAAATGTAATGAGTTAGTCCCATTCAAAATTAGAAAATGTAATGAAAAATATTCTGTTCATAATTGCAACAAAAATAAAGATTAAATACATTGGTGTAAGAAAGAATGTGTAAGACATAGAATCAAGCCAACAGTAAAACCTTATTGAAAGACATTTTGAAAATAGCCAATAAAATGGCAAGATTCACTGTTCTTCTTTATGAAGTGATTAATTAATATTTGCTGAATAAATATTTATTCAATAAATGAATGTGTGTTTCTCAAGAGGAGGCTGGCGTTAGCGGCCTCCTCCTGCAGAGTCTGATTTTCCTGTTTAATACAGCTTCACTCCACCTCATGCTTAAATATCCTTTTCTCACCTACAGAAACAGCAAGTGAGAGAAATTGCTTAATCCTCATTGGTGATCAAGGTGAAAAAAATCAGTCTCAATTTAAGAGAAAAGACTATGTAATGTTTTCATTGGTTGCTGGCCATCTTATTTGAATCAAAGATGTAATTATAGACTCATATTTAGAAGCCAAGAGAAAGATGAAGATAACTTTCCCTGTCAATGCTCTGTTTTATTTTTTAATTGAAGTCCAAACTTTATTCAGATTTCCATATTTTTTTACCTAATGTTCTTTTTCTGTTCTAGGATCTCCTTCAGATGCCACAGTACATTTAATTGTCATGTTATCTTAGGTTCCTCCTGGCTATGACAGTTTCTCAGTGGTAGACTTTTTATGATGATGTCAGTGGTATCATTTTTAAAGTTTCATTTCCCAATTTTTTGTTGCTAGTATAAAAAGGGGTGATTGCTTTGTCATATTGAGCTTATGCTCAATGATCTGATTGTTTATCTGTAGATTCTTTTGTATTTTGTTGTAGATAATGAAGTAAAATATTTGAGACAGCGAGAGAGTTGAACAGGCACCTCACACAGAAAATATTCAAGTGGCCAGTAAACATGAAAATGTGCTGAACCTTATTAATAACCAGGGAATACAAATTAAAACCATAATGAGATATCACTACACACCACTAGCATGGCTAAAATTAAGAAGACTGCCAACATTGGGTGTTGGCAAGAGTGTGATGCAAATGTACTTACGTTCCATACACAGAGAGTGAGGATGTAAATTGGTGCAAATATTTGGGAAATATATTTGATATTATCTGTTAAATCTGAACATACGCATATTCTATGACCCGGTTACTTCATCCTATGCATATACCCAAAGAAACACATACCAGTGTGCTCCAAAAGATACATACAAGGGTTTTCATAGCAGAATTAATTATAATGACAAAAAAACTCAGGAAGAAAAAGACTGAAACGTTCATCAGTAATGGGAAGGATAAAACATTGTGGCATTTCTAAGTAGGTATGACACATTTGTGCGAATTAATGAGCTATAACTGCCACAGCAACATCGATGAATCTCACAGACATACTATTGAGTGAAAGAAGTCATTTATATAAAGTTCAAAACCTGGGAGGATACAGGGAGCTCAAAGGCAGCAGTGACTGGGAGGGTGGGAGTGGAATAATGATCAGGAGGAGACAAGGGGGGATTTCTGTCCTGTGGGTAATGCTTCTGCCTTCACTTAGTTTGGGGTTACAAAGGTGTGCAGAAGATTTTATTTTATAATAATTTGTTGAGCTGTGTACTTAAGATTTGTGCATGATTTTCTATGTATATTGTATAATTTTTTTTTCAAAAGGAGGACTGGGGAATTTTCACTTTTATCTATCAAGATACTTTCTTACTGTCAACTTTGCTGCACCTTCCAGGTTATCACTGAAAGGGTTTGGGGGTGCTTAATTTCTGTTCTGCCACCATTCGGGCACTTACTGTTAACTTTTCACCTTGTGCAATTTATCTTCTTTTATAGGGCCCTTTTCCTTGAAAAAAGAGTTGCAGAGATGATTAGACAGCTGTAATTTTGATTTCTAGATACATATCTGTCCTGCATAGGTAATTAATTGAATCAAAAAGAGGAAGAACCTCTTCCTGTTTGTGAGGTTTATAGAAAAGCTCCAGGGGCAGCTGGGTGGCTCAGTTGGGTCCAACTTCTGATTTCCGCTGAGGTCATGATCTCAGGGTTGTGAGATCCAGCCCTGCGTCGGGGGGCTCCGTGTTCGTCGGGGAGTCCGCTTCCCCCTCCCCCTCTGCCCCTCCCGCTGCACGTGCGCTCTCTCGCTCCCTCAAATAAATAGATAAATCTTAAAAAGGAAAGCAGCTCCAAATTTAAATGATGATTTCAAATGGCTAGAAACACCATGCAAGTTTTGCTTTCTAAATGTCACCCTTCCTCTCTGGAAAACCTCACTAACCAGAAGAAACCGGTACAGGGGCGGGAAAGTAGTTGTCTGCACCACAGAAAGTTGGTGGGAGAAAATGTGTGCCAAAAAACCATCTCCACACGGGGCTGACGTGAAAAATGGCTTCAAATCAGAGAGGAAAAGCTGATGGAAAGGGCTGGCTCATTAATCCTTGCAGCGGAGGTATAACGGCAGGCCACTCTAAGACGTAGCTATCCCTGATAGAGGCAAGGTTGTCTGATTTTTTCTGGTTCTTGTGATAAAACTCTAATAAATTAGAGGAAACGAAAATAAAAGGCCGTGTCCTACAAAGGAAGAAACTTTAAACCATTCATGGGATAGACGCGAGAAGGGGTAGAGAGAAGCTTCGTGAAGGCGACTGGAAGAAAGGGCTAGACTAGGAAGCAACTCATGAACACAACAGCAGGAACTGGGAAGAGGACAAAGGGAAGAAATCAGGGGGAAAAAAGCATCCCCTTTTCTTCCAGGCCCTTGTATGCCTTTATTTTTCACCTCCACAGCCATGAGAGCCTCTGGGCAGGGCCTCCCTGCCTTTCCCGGCGGATTCACCGCCAATATTTCTGCTGATTCTTCTGCCCAGGACAAAACTCCAGTCTACTCTCTGCCCAAAGATCTCTTGATTTAAATACAAATGCTACACTCCGGCATTCAAGAGCCTCCACAATACATCCTGAGCTCATTTTTCCACCTTCAGTCCCCTTGACTCAGAACAGGTAGCCTTGTCCAGAAGTTGTAGCTGCTTCTCTTGCTCCTTCCACATTTGTCCATTCTCCTGGCCCCGTTCGGGCGACCCCTCCACCTAGAGCTGTTGCTGGTTGTTGTGACAGGAACTAACCACAATGGGCCTGTTGAGATTGCCACGAGTCCAAATTGAGCTGTACTATGTAAAAATGTGCATCATGTTATCATGTTTTGAGGACAGTATGAAAAAGAAGACTGTAACTATCTCGATTTTATATTGATTATGTGTTAAGATGATACTATTTTGATATATTATGTTAAATAAATATACTATTAAAATTAACTTTACCTTTTTCAATTAGCAATAAATGTTTCTTTTTACTCTTTTAATGTGGCTACTAGAAAATTTTATTTAACTGTCAAAGATTTTTTTTTTAAGATTTTATTTATTTATTTGACAGAGAGACACAGTGTGAGAGAAAGCACAAGCAGGGGGAGTGGGAGAGGGAGAAGCAGAATCCCTGAGGAGCAGGGAGCCCGATGAGGGGCTCTATCCCAGGACCCTGGGGTCATGACCTGAGCCAAAGGCAGACTGTTAACTACTGAGCCACTCAGGCACCCCACTGTCAAAGATTTTTATTTCTCAAATTATCTTTGTCAGGATTCCATAGAATGTATTTTATTTTATTTTTTAAAAGATTTAATTCAGGGTGCCTGGGTGGCTCAGTTGGTTAAGCAACTGCCTTCGGCTCAGGTCATGATCCTGGAGTCCCAGGATCGAGTCCCGCATTGGGCTCCCTGCTCAGCAGGGAGTCTGCTTCTCCCTCTCCTGCTCCCCCCTCTTGTGCTCTGTCTCTAAAATAAATAAATAAAATCTTTAAAAAAAAAAAAGATTTAATTCATTTATTCATGAGAGAGATAGAGGGAGAAGCAGGCTTCCCACTGAGCAGGGACCCCAATGCGGGACTCGATCCCAGGACCCTGAGCCGAAGGCAGACGCTTCATGGACTGAGCCACGCAGGCACCCTGGAAAATTTTAAATTGCAGATGTGGCTTGCATCATACTTCTATTGGAAAGCGTTGATCTAGAGTGCCCTCTACCCTGTCACCTTCACTACGATCGTCACCTGCCGCTTGCCTCCTTATCCTCCCCATCAGCTGTAATTCCTGTCCTTTGAGTGCCACCATCTCCACCATGGTTGGCACCCTGTATGGATCTGAAGGTACTAGCTGTTGTCTACTCCCCCGTATTTGAACTGTGGTATATGGAAAGAGCACAGGTTTGAATGCAGTCCACTCATTTGATTAGCTGTGTGTATCTTGAGTACATTATTTAACCCTCTTTGAGCCTCAGTCTCCTCCTCTGTAAAATGGGGGTAATGGTAACCCATCTCCAGTGTTTACTGTGAGGATTATGCAGAGGATGACACACAGCAACTGCTCAGTTTGTGGTAGCTAATCCTACTACCACCACTATTATCTTAGATTATGCTCTCTCTGATCACAGAGGATCAGAGGCTATTGGATGTGGGCAGGATGAGGAGGCCCTCTGCCACACCTGAGGAGCTCAGCTCTACCTGAGTGTGCAAGTCACCCTGGAGGGGCAGGCCCTGGTGACTCGACTCCTTGGACGACCTCCATCCCCTGAGTGCAATGGACCATCTCTAGGTTGACTGATCCCTGTGACTCCTTGCATTGGCCTTTGTGCTGGGAGCCATGGATGATTCCAGTCTAATCCAGAGATATTTTTCAAAAAGCAGAAACCCTGAAGAATGACTCAATGATGGACAGCACTGGGCATTTGAAAGTGGAACAGCTGTGGGATGATTTTGCTTTTACCAAAACTCATTGTGTTGTGAAGAACACAGGAGATGGTGGGGGTTCTGTTCAGAGCTGGCATGTGAAGGTCAAAAGGCTGGAGAGAATGAAAACGGGGCAGAACAATCAGAAAGCCTGGGGCTTACTGGCTCTTTCTTAGTGTAGATTATTCCATAATGAAAGAACACATTCACTGGTGAAAAATTGGAAAGCCACACAAAGAAAAAAAGAAAAACTACCACCCTTTTGTTACACAAGTCAAACAACCGCCATCACAATGTTGGTATATTTCTGTTATTAATTTTTTTCTCTACATACTTTTATATAGCTGTGTTGTATGTACACTTTTATATTCTCCTTTTAATATAAGTGGGTGCTTTTTATTTTCTAATGACACAGTAACAGCTGTTTATTATAGAAAAATTTTAAATGTGAATAAAATGAAAGTTAAAAATTTAGTAACATTTATATTAAATTCTTTTAAACAAATAAAATGCACTAAATTATGAGAATGCCTAACAATTCTATTCCCCAGATATCTTCTTTTTTTTTTTTCTTAAAGATTTATTTATTTATTTATTTGACAGAGAGAAACAGTGAGAGAGGGAAACAAGCAGGGGGAGTGGGAGAGAGGATGAAGCAGGCTTCCTGCCGAGCAGGGAGCCCAATGTGGGGCTCGATCCCAGGACCTTGGGATCATGACCTTGCAAGCCAAAGGCAGACACTTAACAACTGAGCCACCCAGGCACCCCTCTAGATATCTTCTGATCAAGGGGAAAAACATACATACAGATGGTTCTAAGGTAAAAAGGGAAAAGGGAAAGAATTTTCCTTTCTACATCCTCATCCCTATTAGCATTCTCCCCTATGGTAACCACTAATAACAGCTGAGTAAATGTGCCCAACAAAAAAAATTACATGCATGTATCAGCATATTTTGTATATCTCTCTATTAATTTATAAAATAAATGATAATACCATATCCATTATTTTATGTATTACTCTTTTCACTAAATATATCTGGTCCCTACCAGCAGATCTTCCTTTTTAATGGCTATATGGTATTCCATTTTTGTCTACCATGGTATTACTTAATCAATTCCCCAGTGATGGATACTTAATTTGTCTTTATACTATGGCAGTAATGCAATGAACATTCATATGTGTTTATATATTATATTCACACACATATACACATATACTTCTGCAGGAATATCCATAGGTAAATTCCTAGCAGTGGTATTGTAAGTTAAAGGGACAGTTCCATAGCTTGAAATTTTACATTTTGAAATATACTGCCAATTGCCATGTGGTCTGTCCTTGTGAGCTAGCTTAGGCTTTCTCACAGCATGGCAGACTCAGGGCGGTAAGATCACTTATATAGTGGCCGATGGCTTCAAGAGCAAGAATTTCAGCTAACAAGGTAGACATTGTATTGTCTTTCTTGACTCAGCCTCAGAAATTATACAACAATGTTTCTACCACAGAATTCTGCCCAGATTCCAGAGGAGGGACACAGACCCTACCTCTTGACAGAGTCAAAGTCACACTGTAGATTTTCACGTGGGATGGGAGATATTGCTCTGGCTACTTTTGAAAGAACAACCTTCCCCATTCTCCAAATGTTTGCATAAATTTATACTTCCATTGAGTGTATATTAGAATACCCATTTCCCCATGCCCTTTGCAAATCTTATTGGTGAAAAATGATTGCCTCATTACTAGTTTGATTTATATTTCTTAGTAACATTTGAACAGATTTTCATATCTTTTATTGGCCCTTTATATTTCTTTTCCTGTATATAAACTTTTCTATTTGATAGCTTTCTATTCATTTTAAGGGCTGCTTGCCTGTGAATAAAATGATCCCTTTTTCACTGTACATTGTAACAATGTTTTTGATATTGCTCTTCCTCTTTTTTTTTCTTTTTTTATGCTCTTCCTCTTTGACTTTGTTTTTTTTGTCATTGAAATTTGTAACTTGTTTCTAGTCATATTTATCAATATTTTCTATTAGAGTTCCTGGGTTTTATATCTTGCTGAGAAAATGTTTTAAATGTTTTTTTTAAAAATACCCAAGTTTTCTTCTAGATTTTGGTCATTTTAGCTTCTAATCTGTTCCATACAATGTTATATGGACTATATAATATTGTACCATCCTTGGTTTCCTGAAAATAACTCCCTTTGGCCAATAGACACTATTTTTTATGTACTGTTGGATTCTAGTTGCTAATATTTTCCCCCAGATTAAAGTTTTTCACCAGTGCCAGATTTCCCCTAAACTTCTCATTACTTGTGACTCTATTTTAGTCTGCAAAATTTAGAGTTTTTCTCTTATTTCTAATTATTCCCTACATATATTAATTTATTTCTCTGTTTGTCTAATTCTGATTTATAGTGTTATGTATCATTTCTTAATATTTCAAACTCCTTTGGTAACACTATGTTAAAATTTTTATCTGTGTGCATGCATTCCTGGTATATTTTCATTATCTATACAGATATGATTTACTCCTCATCCACTTGTTTCTAATAATAACTTTGTCTGAGTCTCAATCTTAATGCTATTCTGTTGCTGGATTTTATAGGCACTTATTTTTCCTAAACTTCTAGATGTGGTTTTGTAGTTTCTCTGACTTCACAGAGCTCCCTCTTCTGTTGCTTTTGTTGAAGTGCTCAAAAACATGGCAGCTTGCTTTCTGAGTGGTCCATTCCCAAACTGATCTGACTGGTCTGTTTTTCTCTTTCCTTGCCTCTGTTGTTTCTTTCCTGCTCAGATCTTTCTCTCTCTCTCTCTCTCTCTCTCTCTATCCTGCTCAAATTTGATTACACTTCTAGCAGTTTCTCCTCAGTGTAGGGACCTTTCCCAAAGGGGAGCTGTGCCCTGATGGTTTGAAAATTACTTGTATCCTCCACTATTCTAGTGCCTTTCAGAATCTAATGAGTTTGGGCAAAATCCCTTCCAGTTTCAACTGTTGTTCTCAAATCAGCCCGGATGGCTTTCCAGTAACTACATCTTGGTTATATTAGGGTTCTCAGTTGTTTTTCCCTACTCTCTCCCACACAGATGGTGCTACCGGACAGGTCATGTGGCATTTGGTGGTTGGTCCTCATCTGTGGTTCATGTCAACCAGTTTTATGTCATAAACTGCATATATTTATTGTTTTGTGATAGTGTAATTGGGAATTAAACCTAATTCTTATGAAAAAGAAAACTTGCACACAAAGGACCCCCCCCCCCCAAAAAAAAAACCCCACCTCATAATACCAAAAAAGAAGAAGAAAAGATCTTTGCCAAGTGAAAGAATCCTATAATGGTCAAGTTCTAAATGATTGGGCTTACCTTTTTCTCTTTAGTAATTGGGAATCCATTGAAATTATGCAAAACATTAGAAATCCTCACAGTTTCTATATCTTTTTCCCCAATGGATATAAAATAAAGTAGGACCTTAAAGAAAATGGATTTAAGAATCTACTACTAATTTAAATGACATAGGAAAACTGAAAGGGAGAACTGAAAGTGGGAAATTCCATTCAAAGAGAGGACCATCCTGTATATATAGGCCACACTCATGGAAGAAGGGCATTCACACTGCAAACTCTTGAAGCCTTCGCTTCAGCACCTAGACAGTGGCAGGCAAGACTCTTCCTCTTTTCATCATGACCAGCAGGTGCATCCTCCAAACTGCACTCCTGGTGTCTTTCTCCACCACGGTTCTTGCCGTGAACTACGACTTGCTTCAATTCCAACTAAGCAGCAGCAGTGTGGAGTGCCAGGAGCTCCTTCTGCAGTTGAATGGAACTTCTAAAGATTGCCTCAAGGACAGAATGAACTTCAAGATCCCTGAGGAGATTGAGAAATCCCAACAGTTCCAGAAGGAGGACATCATATTGATCACCCTTGAGATGGTCCGGAAGACCTCTGATATTTTCAGGAGAAATCTCTCGAGCACAGGATGGAATGAGACCATTGTTGAGGACCTCCTTGCGACACTCCACAGGCAGAAGGAACATCTGGAGGAAATCATGGAGGAGGGAAACTTCACCTGGGACCACAGGACCCTTCTGCACCTGAAGAGATACTATCTAAGGATTGTGCAGTACCTGAAGGCCAAGGAGTACAGCATCTGTGCCTGGATAATAGTGCAAGCAGAAATCCTCAGGAGCTTTTTCTTCCTTGATAAACTTACGGATTATCTCCTAAACTGAAGATCTCTCAGCCTGTGCCTCTGGGAATGGACGATGTTGACAAGGATTTCAGGTATTCAACTCCCAGAGGCTCTGTAAGTGACTGACAGCCAATGTACTGTATTTGAAAGGACAAAGACTTTAAATTTTAAAAATTAATTTATGCATTAAGTTATTTTTCTACTTATTTAAACTTTCACCCGAGGAAATAAATTTTTTTATGCAACAAAAGTCAACATAGCAGCTTTAATTTCAACTTGATTTCATTAGCACCGTATTAAAAATTACAGAGCACCTACTAGATGTTCTTTGTAAAATGTGTGCAAAACCGTACAGGTTCTGGCCTCTGCCTTCAAGGAATTTAAAATCCAAAGAAGCCGTGTGGAATATATAAGATGATAGATGATAAGGGAAGGTGAACCTTTCAGGAGAATAAATGTGACCTCAGCCTCTTCAGCATTAAAATGGAAGAGGCAGGGCGCCTGGGTGGCTCAGTTGGTTAAGCGACTGCCTTTGGCTCAGGTCATGATCCTGGAGTCCCGGGATCGAGTCCCGCATCAGGCTCCCTGCTCGGCAGGGAGCCTGCTTCTCCTTCTGACCCTCCCCCCTCTCGTGTGCTCTCTGTCTCTCTCATTCTCTCAGTCTCAAATAAATAAATAAAAAAAAAATCTTAAAAAAAAAATGGAAGAGGCAGGCAGGTGGCTCTGGAATTAGGACAAGGGGTTCTGCTGCTTAGACTCTGCTCCTACCCTGTGCCCTCAGGCTCTCTGACCCTAAAGTTAGCATTTGACTGGCTATCAGGGCAACTAGAAGAGTATTTCAGCTCTTGTATTTGCCCTGAACTCCTTCCTATTATTTGCAGGATGCTCTGCTTGCCCCCCTCCCCAACCCTGCAGGATTTTAAAATATTCATGTGCCCCCCTAAGCTAAGGGTGAGAAGTCCCAGGCACGCCTGTGACAGTGTTAAGGAGCAGTCCCTCTATTGTACTCTTCCTGGACAGCTAAAATGTATGGGTGTCTCCGTGGAGTTGGGGGTCTCTGTCTGCTTCCAGGGCACAAACACCATAGGGAGAAAACTCTGCTTCCGATCTCTGCTCTCTGGCCAGGTTTTCTCCCCATTTTGTCAGAAAAGCACGTTTGCTCCTGGTCCCTGCTGTTCTGTTCGTCCAGAATTCCATTACCTGCTTTTCCTGATGCTCTGCATCTCTGAACCACACACCCCCTAAAGCCAAATCCAAGATGTGCATGGCAGATTGAGTCGTTTCTGTCAAGTGGAAAACCAGGAAGCATGGGGGAAAGGGAAACTCAGGTGGGATAAAGAGCACACTAACTTTTCTCAGGGCTTACACTGAGAAAATACAATTTGCCTAGGAGCTCTCTGGGCACCTGGCCAGCATGTGCCAGTTGGCCGGGTTTCTGGCTTTGTACTGAACCCCTTGGGAATTTAGATTAGTATGGCCGTTGTGGTCATTAGCAGCTCCCCTCCAGGCGCTGCACCCCTGTATGTAAGTAATTGGAAATAAGTCCCCCTCACAAGCACCCCTCAGGTGGGCACAATTACATTATTGCTGTTTTACGGTTCCAGAGACTAAGTCTCAGGTTTAGGAACTGCCCCAAGGTCACCATAGCTAAATGCATGGAGGTTTAAAAAAAAGTACAAAGGGCAGAATCATAAAAGACTTTGTTCATAGCTAAGCATTTTCTCCCAGAGCAGTACAGAAGTCTGAGTTCCCTTTAAGGGATTCAGCCTTGAGGAGAAGAAATCTGTCAGGAGTTTCGGAGAAGACGCCACAGTACAGGGCAGACAATGAACTTGGGCTCCCTCTTCTGACTCAAGGCCGGTAACACACGGGCTGTGGAACCAAGAAGTGCTATATTCCCTCGTGGATCGGCTGGCTACATTTGTCCCAAGACAGTCGAGGTCCTGGTGAAGCAAGAAACCTTCCCTCTCCCCAAAACTCACACTCCACTTCGCCACACCCCAGCTCTGCTAAAAGCCTTCCACAGACGTGCTTCCTTTTGCCAGGGACTCAAAGACAAGATGGGCACGGAAAAATGCAGACTAATGGGTCGTGGTTAGAACAACCAAGAAGTCTCCCTCAGCAGTGGGGCCCAACTGCTCATCGTCTTCTCTAGGCTGAGGATACTAAAGAAGTCTCAGCAAGAGGCTCTTCTCTACTCACTGCTAAGTTGGCCCAGATACCAAGGGGCTGGAAAGGTCTGCTCAGCATGTGTCCCGGAAGCCAGAAGGCCAGAGGGCCAGAGGAAAGACTTCTTTTGGAGAATTATAAATACCTATGCCACAGCTGAGTATATCAGCCCATCTATAATAGCAAAAATACGTCCATCACCAGGAGAGCATAAATGATCATTGATATGAATTGCAATAAGGATGAGGAAGGCTAGCTCAAAAGCACAAGTGTGAGTAGGGACCTATGCTAAACAGACAGCGACATAGAAGGAGTAAAGCTGTTATTTTCGCTGGCACCAGCACACCTCAAAGGAGAGCACTCATTTAGAGAAATATTGACGAGCGTCTTGAGGTTGTGGATACGCTAACACAAGAGGTAGTGCACCGTCAATGCTGTGTTTTTGTGTGTGTGTGTGTCTGAGGAGGGAAAAAGAGAGAAGCCCATCAGCTGCTCTGGAGCTGTGATGGTCCCTGGAATAAGATGGCAGTGAAAATTTTCTGGTGAGGACAAATAGAGGGCTTTTAAGGACAAGGATGTCTCACGTGCAACTTGAAATCAGGTGCAGTATTATGATGAAACCGTGTCCCCCCAACCCTCAGTGGAGATGGCTACCCACACGAAGTTTCCACGTGTGTAGAACTCGTAGAGGGAGTCCAGGTCTGTGTTTGAAATAGTGTGGGGGAACGGAATCGGGTGGCCAGGCATCCGTACTGGAACCAGATGAGTGGGGACAGAAGGCAGAGCCATGACATGCAGCCACTTTGCCCCCTCCTACCTCCCACCTGAGGAATCCAAGGAATTCTGAGGGACTCTGTGCCTCCACAGAGATTAGGAGGTGGAAGTTTTATCTCGCTCTTAAGCAGTTAGAAGGCCCTGGCAAACATTTGGGTCACGTAGGAGTACATAAATACTGCCCCACCCTATGCACCTGTAGACACAGGGTAACCACGTATATTCATGTGGTATTTTTTGCAGTTAACAAAGCTGATACTTAGGCAGTTTGGGTGTCAGGCACACTTAGGTACTCAGATACATCTGATGCAGGGACTTGTTCATAAAATACTCCTTAAAAAATGAAAAGGGGGGACCTGGGTGGCTCAGGCGTTAAGCGTCCACCTTCGGCTCAGGTCGTGATCCCAGGGTCCTGGGATCGAGTGCCGCATCGGGCTCCCTGCTCCGCGGGAAGCCTGCTTCTCCCTCTCCCACTCTGCCTGCTTGTGTTCCCTCTCTCGCTGTGTCTCTGTCAAATAAATAAATAAAATCTTTTAAAAAAAATGAAAAGAGGGGCGCCTGGGTGGCTCAGTTGGTGAAGGGTCCGACTCTTGATTTCGGCTAAGGTCATGGTCTCAGGGTCGTGGGATCTCCCAGGGGTCAGGCTCCACTCTCAGTGGGGAGTCTGCTGGAGATTCTCTCTTTCCCTCTGCCCGTCTGCCCCTCCCCCGTACTCTCACTCTTCTCTCTCTCTCTCAAATAAACAAATCTTTTAAAAAATGAAAAAAGCCACAGACTGGGCAAAAATTTTTGTACATCACATATCTGATAAAGGATTTGTATCTAGAATATATTTTTTGAAATACTCTCAAAACTCACCAATGAGAAAATAATCAACCCAATAAAAAAATGGGTTATATATATATGAGTGGATACTACACCAAGAGATACATGAGTAGCAAATAAGTACATGGAACTACTGAAGGCTTTTTCATGGATTTTTTTTTTTTCTTTTGTGGCTTAGGCCAGATAATGAATGTGAAATGTTTTATTACAAAGGAGCCCATTCCACCATGAGGACCTACCCTAGCCACTGCCCTTTCTGACAAAAGACCACCAGCCATCCTGGTCGGCTTGTATATGTGATACACTTGAGGTCTGCCCAGCAGAGTAGGCAGGGCCTTTATCAATACCCACTTCTGTCTTGATTAGTCAGGCTGTGAGACATATAGAGAGAGCCAGCAGTTGGTAGTGACATCAGAAGGTGAAGGGCACCCAGGACCAGACCTTGTCAATTGCAGACCTTTTCTCAACATCCATTGTACCTATGGTAATAGAACCTCAAAAACTGTTTTATGAATTTGTTCTTTTGTTCTCAATGTTAATTATTGCTTCTCAAACATCAGTTTAATTATCTAAAATCCTCTAGAATAGTTGGTTTAAAATAATAAACCCTGAGATTGGACTAGAATTGCCAGGTATATTCTCCTAATTTAGGTGGGACCAAGTTAGTCACTTAACTTGTGAATTAACTTGATGGTGTGGACTCTAGAATTGTATTCGCTCTCAATTACCACGAAATCAGTGGTAATTTGGCTTCACTTGACATTCTGTTTTAAAATTCCTGCTTTGCTTTATAATTCCATGTAGGGTGTTCTTAGGAAACCCAAAACGCATTATTTAAATTTTATATCTCGACAGTTAGCCTAGAAATAAGAGAAAAATGGAGCTCACTTCGAAAGACCCTCTTAAGAAAATGGAAGGACATGTCACAGACTGGGAGAATATATTTGCAAGTCACAGATCTGATAAAGGATATATCAATTCACAAAGAACTCTTGAAACTTGGTAATAATATCCTCCACAAAGATGGACAGAAGATTTCAACAGTTCACCAAAGACAGCACACAGATGGCTAGTAGATGATCAGCATCATTAGTTATTAAGGAAACGCAAATTAAAACCACGTGAGATGCTACTACATGCTTATTAGAAGGGCTAAAGTCAAAAAGACGATCAAGTTTTGGCAAGAACAGGGAGCAACTGGAACCCTCAAACGCTGCTGGTGGAAATAAAACATGGTACAACCACTTTGGGAAATCATTTTGCAGTTTTTACAAAGGTAAATATACCCCTACCATATGACCCAGTCATTCTGCTCAGTTGTGTACCCAAGAGAAAGTGTTACCATGCACAGACTTGTGTATGAATGTTGCTAGGAGCGTTATTTACCATGTCCCCCAAACTCAGATGTCCATCATAGATGAGTGCTTAAAGAAATTGTAGGGGCGCCTGGGTGGCTCCCTCAGTTAAGCCTCCAACTCCTGATTGCGGCTCAGATCACAGTCTCAGGACCTCAGTGCCATGAGATCGAGCCCTGCAGCGGGCTCCATGCTCAGTGGGGAGTCTGCTTGAGATTCTCTCTCTCTCTCTCCCTCTGCCCCTCCCCCCACTCATGCTGTCTCTCTAAATAAATGCATAAATACCCCCCCTCATGCTGTCTCTCTAAATAAATGCATAAATAAGCAATCTTTAAAAAAAAGAAATTGATCTTTCTGTGCCGATAGCACTCTCGCAAACATGGTGAACGTTCTTAAAACCCGCCGGACTTTTCTGCAAGAAGTGTGGCAAGCACCAGCCCTACAAAGTGACACAGTACAAGAAGGGCAAAGATTCTCTTTATGCCCAGGGAAAGCAGCGTTGTGACAGGAAGCAGAGTGGCTATGGTGGGCATATAAGCCGATTTTCTGGAAAAAGTCTACAACTACAAATAAGATTGTGCTGAGGCTTGAATGTGTTGAGCCCAATTGCAGATCTAAGAGAATGCTGGCTATTAAGAGATGCAAGCATTTTGAACTGGGAGGAGATAAGAAGAGAAAGGGCCAAGTGATCCAGTTCTAAGCTTCATATTTTGTTAATATTATGAAGACAATAAAATCTTGAGGTTATGTTCACTTCATTTGGTTGCAGTTGGTCTTTTAAGAGGGAAATAAACTAGTGCCATCAATAAAATTCCCCTTGTGGGGCAGTTTAAAAAAAAGAAAAGAAATTGAAGTATATCCATGTAGTGGACTACTATTCAGCAATAAAAAGGAATGAATCCCCAATACACATAACAACATGGATGAATCTTGAATAATTATGCTGAATACAAGAAGACAGATTTTATTTTTTATTTTTTTAAAAGATTTATTTATTTGAGAGAGCTCAAGCAGGAGCAGGGGGAGGGGCAGAGGGAGAGTGGCAGGGGAAGCAGACCCCCATCGAGCACAGGGCTCCATCCCAGGGCCCTGAGATCTTGACCTGAGCCGCAGTCAGATGCTTAACCGAACTGAGCCACCCAGGCGTCCCTAGTCTTTCGTATTTTAAAAGGTTGCCCAAGAAGTGGATCAATAGCTTCACATTCTAAAGCTCTGAGGAGAGCCCAGAGTACTTTATATGTTGCACACACCCCCACCACGTGCGTTTCAAGTTGCAGAATACCAAGTTCAGGGCTCACGGAAACTACTTGTCTCTCTCTCTTTTTTTTTATTGTGGTAAAAAAATACATGACATAAAATTTACCATTTAAACCACTTTTACGTGTACAGTTCTGTGGCATTAAGTCCATTCACATGTTTGTGCAACCGTCCCCGCCGTCCATTTGCAGAACTGTTGTTATCTTCCCCAACTGGAACCTCTGTACTCATTAAATACCAACACCCCTTTCCCCCTCCCACCAGCCCCTGGCAATCACCGTTCTACTTTCTGCCTCTAGGTGCTTCACGTAAGTGGAATCATACAATAGGTGTCTTTTTGTGACTGGCTTATTTCATTTTGCATCGTGTCTCCAAGTGTCACCCACGTTGTAATGTGCGAGAATTTCCTTCCTTGTTATGGCTGAATAATATTCCATTGTGTGTCTATATCACCTTTTAGTTACCCGTTCATCCACTGAATCCACTGATGGACCCTTGAGTGCTTCTATCTTTTGGCAACCATGAGCAATGCTGCTGTAAATACCTACTGAGTCCCAGCTTTCACTTCTTTTAGGTATATCCCTGCAAGTGGAATTGTCGGATCATATGATAGTTCTATACTGAATTTTTCAAGGAATCACCAAAGCAACTATTTTTAAGTTCTGTCTTCATAGTGCAAATATTTGCAATAATAACAGAATGCAAACACAACAATAACAGCCACATTTCTTAAAGACGTATGTTCTGCAGGGGACTCTGCTAAGTGTGTTATAAATACACACCATCTTGTTTAATTCTCCTGAGAACCCTAGGAGGCAAATATTAAGAAAACTAAGGCTCAGTAAGGTTAAGTAACTTACCCAAGTCATAGTTGGTTAAAAGAGAGAGAGAGAGAGAGACGTATTTGGAACCAGAGACCGTACTATCTGTCCTCTTCTTCTATCTCCCAAAATGTTATTTTTATTCCAAGTACATAGCACTGATATTGTGATTTGCAGACGGAACTAGAAGCTCTGCAGTGGCCCCAGCTCCTGGCTTTGCTGCAAGTGCTGTGAGGACCTTCTGTACAAACAAGTGGCTCTCCCTTCACTCCAGCACTTTGTCTCCCTGCCACCCCCATGCAGAGAAGAACCGGAGAGAGAGAGAGAGATTACTAGGAAATTCCCACTTGCTCTCTCGCCAGACTCTACAGAGAATATTTTCCCTTAGAGTTTTTGGAGGCAATTGTCTGCGCCCTGAGTCATAGTTTTCCCTGTGGCAAGGCTGCATTTCTTCCTGTCCATCACTACGGTCCGTCCCAGGTGCCAGCAGCAACAGAGCTGTACGCAGTTTCCTTTTCAAGTCTGGCACCCGCTGCTTTCCTTATCTCAGAGGAACTTTTAAGAGCCTGTGTTGTTTCATGAAACACGCAACAAATTTCTCTTTCCTTTCACTTTTTAATGTCGTGGTGCTCGCTCTCTCTCTCTCTCTTTTTTTCCCAGTGAAAACCCAGAGGTAAGGCAAATAGTTTTCAAAGCAGAAAGTGACTTACTAATCCAGAAATGCATGAATGGGAAATCTGAGAATTTGAAAGTCCATATATATATTTTTTTCTTTTTCTTTTTTTTTAGTAGGCTCCAGGCCCAGCGGGGAGCCCAGTGCAGGGCTTGAACTCACCACCCTGAGATCAAGACCTGAGCTGAGATCGAGTCAGATGCTTAACTGACTGAGCCACTCAGGGGCCCCAAAAGTCCAAATATTTTTTAAAAGCTTCTTACATCCAAGAGGAAAAGGCACAAGACATGGAGTTATACGAACCTGAGAGCTAATGTGGGTTCTCCCACTTTCTAACTGTATGAGTTTGAACAAGATATGTAAATTGGAAATAATCATACCTTGAACTCTTGAGGAATAAATGAAATGATAGGGGATGTATGCCTTGATCCAGCACTGGGCCTTGTCTATGAAAATGCCCAATGTTGGGGTGCCTAGGTGCCTCAGTCGGTTAAATGTCTGCCTTCGGCTCAGGGCATGATCCCGGGGTGCTGGGATTGAGCCTCAAGTTTGGCTCCCCACTCAGCGGAGAGTCTGCTTCTCCCTCTGCTCCTCCCCCCTGCTCAGGCTCTCCCATGCTCTCTATCTCAAACGAATAAATCAAATATCTTAAAAAAAGAAAAAAGAAAATGCCCAATGCTTTACTTAATTAAAAGTGAATAAAAATTATAGCAATTTGTCACACAGAATTAGGTGGGCTCTTAGAGTACTCTTCCCAAAATCTTATACCAAAAGCAAGTTCTTAATAAATTGATAGTTGGTAGCCACATTTGCTCTTACAATGGGATCTAAATGAATGTCATTTTTACAAGTCATATTTATGGATATTAGGAAAATATTCAGCATCTTTAATTACCACGTATAAATAAGGCTTGTCTAAAATTCCAATTTCAACGTTTGTATAAGTGGAGTCTGGAAAGTTATTTAAGAAGCAAAACCAGTTGGGTGCCAGGGTGGCTCAGTCAGTTCAGCGTCTGCCTTCGGCTCAGGTCATGATCCCAGGGTCCTGGGATCGAGCCCCGGCATCGGGCTCCCTGCTCGGCGGGAAGCCTGCTTCTCCCCCTGCCTCTGCCTCTCTCTCTCTCTCTGTCTCTCCTGAATAAATAAATAAAATCTTTTTAAAAAAATACAAATACGCTAAAAAAAAAAAAAAAAAAAAGAAGCAAAACCAATTGTTTCACAGACATTTGAAATGTCAAGAAAAAAAGATGGGTAAAACAGACTGTGGGGAAGGGTGAACAGAAAGAATAATCGGTCTTTGTTGATCTCCTATGATGTGTCTGGACTGTGTGCAGCACCGCACATATTACGTTGGACGTCTGGCATGGAGGGCTGCCACCTACAGCTATGGGAGTGGGCATCTGCCCCAGGCTGGGCCACCGAGAGCACTGGTTTCTCCACGACCACAGTAACTGGGCAGAAGTGGATACGTAACTCAAACAGAGGCCATGAGAGTGACAAGCAGAACTCCTGGGGTGAAGAGTGTCTCTATCTGCAGTAGCAGGTGCCTGGTCCAGTCTAAGTCCAGAGCCCGGACCGCCACATCCAGCTCACACAGCTTATTCTCTGCACACCTTTAGGTGGTGCTCTTCTCTGGTGATCTTGACATGTCCCACATCGGAAGAAATGCTTAAAAATAAAGCCAACTCAAAGGATGTGCAGAAGGGAAAGACAAAGACACATACCTTAAAATTTTGTTTCAGCCATGCCTAAAGGTATATGTCCTAAAATGTTTAAGCTATCTGAGCTGTGAAATAGAATTAGAGGGGACTGGAAAATAAACTAGCAACCCACCCAACCACTTAGTAACCTCTCTTGCCTTTGGAGGCAACCCATCTGTATGTTCCTTCAACCCATCTGTATGTTCCTTCAACCCATCTGTATGCTCCAGATAGGTCTGCCCATCCTTAGAAGCGTGGAAGGCACTCGAAGCCCTTGCCTGACTGGCTCTCTGCTCTTCCAGTGTAAGCCAACGTCTATGCACTAATCAACATCAGTGATATATGAAGCCTCCTACAGCCTCACCACTGGATGCTTTCAATTGAGGTTCAGCTAAATCTCTATAGAAAGATAGCCAGGCCTTCAGAGTCAAACTGTCCTCTCATTTCTGGTGAAAAGTTACGTCTTCTTGGAGGCACATAGCTTTGTTTGTCCTTTGACGCAATTCAGCAAACATCTCCTAAATGTGCAATGCGTATCAGACACTGTGCTAAGCACTGAGCTTACATACACAAACAAGATACACGCATTATACTCAAGAAACTCATTTTTAGGGGAAACAAACAGATAAGTAAAACAAACAGCTAAAAATGGTAACACGATGATAAATGTCATTCTAACATAATGGACAACACTCTACAGAAGGCCAGATGAGGGTACAAGGTGTCCTGTCTGACGGGATTTGAGCAGCCTGCACAGAGAAGGTCTCTGCACTTGGCTGTGAAGAGATAGAAGCATTTTAAAAGAAAAGAATGGGAGAGGGGACATTTCCAAAAAAGAGCGGTCTGAACAAAAGAACTAGAGTCACGAGGACACATACCCTCTTCAGAGAAGGTCACGAAGTACAGACAGGTAGCAGGGCCCGGGGAAGAGTAGGAAGGAAAAGAGGCTGCAATCTAAGTTGGGGTGGATGCCGAGGGCCTGGAGAGCAGGGTCTTTGAGGAGAGGAGTGGCCTGGGCAGATGACTTGAGACAGGAGACTGATCAGAGCAGGGAGGGATGGATTAGAGCAGGGGGAGGCCAGACAGAGCTCGAGAGGCTTTGAGGGTCTGAACATGAGGGGGATGGCGGCCTGAACCAGGACGGAGGACAGGTCAGTTTATAGACGCATGGCATGCGCATTCAGTTCTGTAGAAATCTGTCAGTCTTAATGGGCTCTTTTCTCTTCATATTCACTCCTTCTCTCCAATGTTGCCATTGCTACAGTGATATATTTTTGAAAGGACTGAAATGGAGAATTCTCAATCGGACTGAGAAGCAACTGTTGGTGTCATTAATGAACCACCCCTCTAGCCTCAGGAGCTCTTCTCAGCTCACAATAAGGCTTATGAGGGGTCTCTAAAGCAGGGACCAAACACAACTGGCTGGGTACAAGAAATCACTTGATGAGATTAGCGTCCTCTATGTGCAAGGTAGAAATCCATTTCTGTACAAGACAATATTGCTCCTGTCTGCTTGCATTTCAACTGCTTGTCCTGGGCTTTCCTATTCAGGGATGGGTATGGCCAAGCTTTCAGCTGACTGGGTAGGGCATGTGCCCCGCTCTCTGGCTCATCCAGCAAGACCATGACAGTTCTACTCAGTGTCCCCTCTCTCACCTGCAGATGCCAGTCTCTTAATCCTGGTGAAACTCAGGCTTGGGAATAGGATGTATTGGTCCATGAGGGCTGCCATAACAGAGTATCACAAACTGGGAGGCTGAGAACAACAGAAATTTGCTGTCTCACGCTCTGAAGGCTAGGAATCTGAAATCGAGGTGTCGGCAGGGCTCGTTCCTTCAGAGAACTGTGAGGAAGAGTCTGTCCACTGTCTCTCTCCTAGCTTCTGGTGGTTTCCTGGAATCTTTGGCATTCCTTGGCTTCTGCTGCATCACCCTGATCTCTGCCTTCATCCACACATGGTGCTCTCTCTGTGTGCATGTTTGTGTCCAAATTTCCACTTTTTATAAGGACACCAGTCAAATTGGATTAGGGAGCTCATCTTAACTCATTACATCCGTGGCCAGCCTCTTTCCTAATAAGGTCGCATTCTGAGGTACAGGGGTTAGGACTTCAACATATAAATTTGAGGGGGACACAATTCAATACATAACAGAGGGGAAGATGAGATATCCCTTTCTTTTTTCTCCTTGGTTCTACTTTGTGCGGGTGAGGAAAATTGATCAGCTCTTCTGTCTGTTGCCCTGAAACAGAATCCCCTTTTTCTACCTCAACTTCCTCAGCTACGGCAGCCCAGAGCTGGGGCACAGACTTCTTCTTTCCTTGAAATGCTACTAGGAAGTCAAAGTGAAAACCAGTCAACTGAAATGCCATTGAAATTTTCACAGGCTGTTAAAATCATCCTTTTCGTTTTATTTGCTGTAAACTTCATTAAGTACTTCAGAGGACAATAAGATATTTGGTGAGTTAGCTTTAGACCAAGTTCTCTGTTGGGTGTGTGTGTATCTTTGCCGCTGTTGAGGAAAGGGAACCTCATGTATGGAGGGGGGAAAAACTTAATATTAGCTTCTTCACCTCCAGGCTGCAGCTTGAGCTCTCCTAAAATCCAGTGTAGCGGAATCCCAGGGATTAATTTTCTACTCTATACCCCACCCCTGAAACAGTAAATGTGGTCTGCATGACAGATTTACTTCCTATTTACTTAGCTTTGTTCTTGTTTCTTATGGCCTAATGACATTTTTGGATTTGTTAAGCCAAGAGTGCTCAGCTTTTCTGGGCCACATTATAATACTTTCTGTGATGACCAACAAAGATTTCATTCTTAAATTGATTCATCCTAAACCCTTGGTTTCACCCAGGCTCTGTTGGCTTCGGGAGGTCTGTAAAAATATAATTGTCTAACCATAGAAGATTAATTAAATAAATTATGCTACAGCCTCAAAATGAAATACTATATAGCCATTAAAAACAAACATGCTAGACAAGCAAATAACCCTCTGTCAATAAGCAAACCACTCATGTATTTGTATTTATGTGGGCAAAATATTTGTTCCCAGAGGAAAGTGTTTTAGTGTGATGCCCTTTTATAAAACATTTTTTTTTAAGATTTTATTTATTTGACAGAGAGAGACACAGCGAGAGAGGGAACACAAGCAGGGGGAGTGGAAGAGGGAGAAGCAGGCTCCCTGCTGAGCAAGGAGCCTGATGCGGGGCTCGATCCCAGGACCCTGGGATCATGACCTGAGCCAAAGGCAGACGCTTAACGACTGAGTCACCCAGGCGTCCCTAGTGTGATGCCTTTTTAAAAAATGAAAGAAGCACTTCAGATGTATTACTGAAATGTTTCCTTTTTAACATATAAGAGCATTTAAGCATGATTTCCAGTTTATTTTATATGTGCTGGATAGGAGCATTTCAGCTCACAAAAAAATATTTTAGCTGGTAAGAAGTTAAATTCGGGGAAAGATTCTTTTTGAGTAAAATTAATTTTAAAGTCATTTGAATACACACTGAGGGATATTAAATCAAGTTAAGAGTCTGAATGATCCAAGTGCACTGAGTAACTTCCATCACCTGGACATGCTAAGCAGATGAACTTATATGTTCCGTAATGACTCACCTGGCTATAAATTCACAAGTGTCATATGTTAACATATTTAGAATCATTAAATATATTAAGAGGTGAATTTAAATAAAATGTAATAGCCAAAAGAAAAAGATTATGCTACATCTCTATGCCTTAACTGACAAAGTATTCCATAGCCAACACACCGTTAAGTGACAAAGATACATTTTAGAACAATGTACATACTATAATCCCATTTTTGTGAGAAAATATATATATACATGCATACAATAAAGCCTAGAATTATGTCAATCATAAATTGTAAATGAAATAGTAAGATGAGCATCTCCAAGTGACAGATTTGTGGATAGGTTTATTTTCTTCTTTGTACTTTTCCTGAATGTTTAACACATTCAGTAGCAGGAAATGGCTTTTCTTGATCATTTAATAATAAAGTGATCTTAATTTTGAAATGTGAAATACATTGTATTCAGTCTTACCTCAACCCTAACGAGTCATTTGCCTTAGTTGTACCTTGACATTCCATATGCTACATTGTGTCCCTGACAAGAAGTAACTGGGAACATGAAAATAAGCTCGCTTGATACACTTATAAGCCCCAATTTAGTTTCTGAGAATCACATAATGATATTATTTTGTATCTTGATGTAATTTTAAAACATAATCACCCAGTCATAAACTTTTATCATTAAAAGAAAATGCACTAGTCTGGGATTTAGGAGGCTTGACTACTTTTCTCTCCTCAGCTACTAGCTAGTGGGCGAATCTCTCTCCAGGACTCCGTTGAGCCCCATGGAGATTTCAGAAGCTTGAGCCTACATGAATTTAGTTCTGTCTCTCAAAGATCTTCAGTTTTATCTGGTATCCATCTCTTTTTAAGATTATAATCAAGTAAAAAGAACTTTTCCTGGTGGTTTTAATAGACCTGAAGCAAAAGCTCTGGATTGGACTCTATTTTTGAATCTATATTTAAATCCTTATATTTATAAGGCAACACCTGTAAATTGTGTGATGGGTAAATTCCTTCACCTTTCAGGGGTTCAGCTTCATTGCTTTAAAAATGAGCAAATAAAATGATCTATCTCTTTAAGATTTAAGACATGAGATATTATATCTAAATCTCTGGCACAATTCCTGATACATAGAAGTACTAGACAAATAGAGAGATGTTAGCTCTTGTTATCATTGGCTTCATCAGCTACACACCTCTACTCAAACACAGATTAAACCCTAGGAAAAACCGAAGTTTTCCTTAGCATGTTAAGTACAAATAGACTTTCATGTTAAAGATACACAGGAATGAAGGAGATTGAGGAAAAAAAGAAATGATTCTACATCAGAATTTCCTGGGTACTGTCAAAGGAATTCTTAATTTGTAAGAACTTGAGAATCATCTTTTCTTATCGTTAGTAAAACAATTTGTCTTAAAGTGTTTACCAGCAACCACAACTTGGAATGTTCTACTGAAATCAGCTCATTTCATAACAGTAGTTAAACCATGATTTGAGGAAAATATTTATTTCCCTAGATTCCTTATCCATTTCCATTCACAAGTGTTCTTCAAAAAGTTGTATCTACACAGTTTTAATACATAAGCTCGTAAAAAGATGACCTGTGACTTTAGATAAACATTTTTTTTTACAAGCAGCACTTGAAAGTGCTCTTGTAATTGAACTCCCAAATTCTGAATTTCAAATGAAGAGCAGGGGATTTACCAAATATGTGATGAAGAATCATGTTTTCATGTCCCTTCATTTTGGCAGGAACTCTTGTTTCAATTGAAAACATTCCCTTACCATTACAGAAACCCGGAGGGCAATCATGAATTAAGACCTGGAAAATGCAACTGAGAGGAAAGCCTGAAATAACATGTGGTTGTCATTCTCCAGGCCACAGAGAGGGGAAGTGGTTTTCCAGGGCTAGCTAAGCAAAGGCTAATACATGTACCATGTTCACGTGGAGGGCAGACAGTAAAAATACAAAGAGATGATGGTTTGCCTTTTTCTTTCATAGTGAGGCAGGTGTTGACTTGCCCTGCAGTTAGGGGAGCTTAGTTGAGGATCTTGATGTCATTTTAAATTTGAGGTAAAGCTTTTCTATTTATATTGGTGGCCTCTCACAACCACTCTGAACGATAGGGTATCTTAGTCAATCTGGCTTCTCTTCCATAAAGATGAAACTTAGTGGGTTGTGGGACTTCCCCAAGACCAGTTAGAAGTTTGACTGGAAATCACTATCTCTGAATTTCAGTGTTACAAATCATTCTATCTATGTCCAAGAAGAAAGGAAGGAATGAAAGAAGGAAGGAAGGAAGGAAGGAAAGGAGGAATGAAGGGAGGGAGGTAAGGAGGAAGGAAGGAAGGAAGGAAGGAAAGGAGGAAGGAAGGAGAGAAGAAAAAGTGGTGTTTTTGTTTCAAAAATATATTTACAATACCAGGTTGTAAAAACAGTATTAACTTGTAGAAATCACTACATCATTCTTCTAGCCTCCTTTCTAGCTTGTGGTCACCTGTCTTGTTTAATCTCTGTTTATCCACCCCAGACTTATATTCTGCTCTATCTATACTCAAGCAAACAAGACACATACCTAAGATATCTTAATATTTATATGGGGATGACAACTCATCGTCCCCCCATCTCATGGCAGACATTGCTAGCTGATGACAGGACTCTTTTCACCCCACCCAGATGAAGCCCCAGAATCCTCCTCACTCTGGAAGACTCACACTAATTGATTTGGGATGAAACCTCCTTGTCATCTCCAATTTAGAGCACAGTCCCCCAGTCCAGTAGCTTCTTCACTGAATAATATTGCCTCTGCTACTTACGTGATCCTTGGTACATTTAATCCTTCTGAAATTCACTTTCCTCACCCATGAAATGAGTACCATATCATTACCCCACATTGAGTCTGTAATAAGATAAAGTACATAAAAAACACTGTGCAAACATACAGAATAACTGTTATTACCTTTAGCGTTAAACAACGGCTTGTTTTATTCCACTCATTTTAATTGTTCCCCTCATAATTAGCTTTCTCCCTCAGAAAACTCTGGCCTGCCTTACACAAAGTGGTGCCTCACCTAGCACAGTGGGTCTGCGCGTAATTGGTTCTCCATAAACGTTAGCCGCCCCCCCCCCCCCCCCCCCCCTCTGTTCCTTCCTCCCCCCCCGTCCCCCATCAACTATTAGTGTTCACAGTGTTTTTACACCACCATCTGCCCCAGTTCAATAAATTGCAAAGCATAATGTCTCAGAGGATTTAAAAACAATATCTTGACTGGTTTCACTAGTCTGCAGCATTCTTTCCCAAAGAGGGAAAACTCCAGAAAGAAGTGTGTCGGCGGCAGGGCACCCAGGCCTTCCCCTCCCTAAGAGGAGGGTGATAGGACTGCTGCTGTCCTGGCCATGGTAACAAACACATTTCCTATGTGCCAGTCATTGATCGTTAATCTTTATCACAATCACATGTGATAATATGATTATCTTCACTTTAAATATCAGGAAATTGTCCTGGAGGGCTCAAACAACTTTCCAAGGCCATGCAACTATTAAGCTGATGTATTAGCATTCTCCAGAGAAACAGAACCGATAGGTTATAGATAGAGATGCAGATATAGATGAGATTTATTACAGGATTGGCTCACAAAATTATGGAAGCTAACAAGTCCCGTGATCTGCCATCTGCAAGCTGGAGAACCAGGAAAGCTGGTGATATAATTCAGTCTGAGTCAAAAAGCCTGGGAATGGGAGTGGAGAAAGGTGGAGGGATACGGATGGTGTGTTGAATCCCAAAACTTGAGAATCAGGAGCGTCAGCCCTCATCCAAAGGCAGGAGAAGCTGGATGTCTCAGTTACAGCAGAGAGAGAATTTGCCCTTGCTCTGCTTTTCTGTTCGAATCAGGCCCTCAGTGGACTAGATGATGCCCATCCACACTGGTGAGGGATCTTTTTTACTCCATTTACTGACTCAAATGTTAATGTCTTCCAAAGACACTTTAACAAACGTGCCCAGAAATAATGTTTTACCGGCTATCTGGGCATCTCTTAGCCCAATCAAATGGACACGTAGAATTAACCATCACAGTAAGTCATGCTATTAGTAAGTAGGGACTCAAACCCAAGCAACCTGGTTCTAGAACCTTTATTCTTATCTCAATGCATTTCTGCTTCCTCTTTCCCTACTCTTCTGTATGGATTTGTGGAGGCTGTGTCAAACAGAATGGGATCTCTCAGGATGGTACGCTGATGGAGCCAGACCCTTCTTCCTTGACCCCCTTCCTGCATCTGCAGAACTGGATGAGCACTGTCCAGGTGCTGCCTGATTACCCTCCCTGAGACTGTATACCTCAAGGCATATTTGGGCTTTTAACCATCTCATGAAAAATTTTTGATAGCTATGGAAATATAAAGGTATATGTCAAAGTATGAGTAAATTAACGAGGCATAAAAAGGTTGAAAGCAAAAGCAGTTGGAGACAGCAAAACAAATACAGGCTAATGGGAGGTTCTGGCTGATGGGGTAAAAGGCCAAAAGCTGTTCTAAACTGCCAGGAAATCCATTCAAAAGCGATTTCAGAGGGAGACCAATATTTAAATCCGCATAATCCTTTCACAATGTATACATGTATCCAATCATCATAGTGTATACTTTAAATATCTTATAATTTTATTTATCAATTATATCTCCGTAAAGCTAAATAAAACCAATAAATATGGATTAACCAATATTTGATATAGTCCTTCTGTGCTTCACCTACATTTTCACCCTTGGGTTATAAAGTGGTTTTTAAAGGCAATCAAAATCTTGCATTATGGCTTACAATAAAATAGAAAGAAAAAATTAATAAAAAGTAGGCCAATGACATCAACACATGCCAGTTATTGGGCTAATACATTAATAGCATTTTTTAAGTTTATTTGCTTGGAAAATTCAAAATTGACTGATCTTTAAAAGGATCCTTATGAGTTAAAAAAAAAAACTGGTATTTAATTCAATCTATTGAAGTCAGTTCAACTAGTTCAACAAATATCTGTTGATGTGTTTTCCACAAATAAGTAGAGACATTTTTAGACAAATATAAACTAAGGTTTTGCCACCAACAAATCTTAAGGAGAGTAAGTGCTAAAGAATGTGACTGAGTTGAGTACAAAGCGGTTCTCCAGGTGGAAGGTCTGTTTTGGGTCAGTAAATGATGGTCAAGACAAAACAAATTTAAATCCATATAAAGCAGATAACTCAGCAATTGCACTTGTAAAAGTCACCCTTGACCATTAGGTGGTCCCTTACATCTGTGATATGAGAGGCCCTGGAGGCTACTCCATGCCTCAAAATATTTTTCCAATTTTATAAAACTGCAAATTCTTCCAATAAAAATTCATTCCTTTGCACCAGAAGCGTGGTCCGCCTTCAAGCGATCATTGCTAGACTTATCCCCAGGCACTGAACAGTGCTCACTCTCACTTCCACCTGTGGATCTCTCCAAGACTTTCCAACATGGACCATTCCATGCCTTTGCTGATGCCTTTGTCTCTCTTCCTGGATACTGTTCTCTGACTCGTCTCCTGTGGGACCAGCTATTCTCTAAGGATCTCCGAGGCTTTTCACTACCTTCCCCATTCTCAAAGACATGACTCCTTCTAGAATTTTCTGAAGACTTTTCTAACTCATCACACTATATTATATTTTATGGCTATTTTCACACTGCTAGACTTCCTTGTTCCCTTCGTGGTCTTTTGGTAATGTCTAGATATGAGCATCTTGAAGGCAGAGGTGCTAGCTTCTTTCCTTTGTTGTTTCTGCACCCCTATTATTTAACACGGTATCATACACATGGTCCATCTTCAATAAAATTAGAAGGAGGAGTTAAGCTGTTAGCAGCTTTAGAGTCTTTATAGTTGACAGCACATGTGGGATTGTGGCAGCCAGCCAAGAGCAGGCTGGTGTGACGGTGCTTGATAATCCTAATAAGCTTCGAACCCTGAGAGCACACCAGGCGGTGTCCTAAGCACTTTACATGAATAAGCAAAGAACTGAGGCCTAGAGAGCTAAATTAGCTGCCTAAAGTTGAAGGGGGTAAATCTGATCCAAATCTAGGGAGCCTGCCTTCAGCGTTGGTACTCTCCATCATTCTGCTTTTCTGCTGAAGGAGGAAAAAAGAAATACCACGAGTACAGAGGAGGTGAGTGAATTAAATGGAGGAAATAGGAGACCAAAGACACATTTTACACATTCCACAATTCTGGTTTTGCCAGAAGAAAAAAAAAAAAAACTAACAAAAATCTCAATGTACATAAACATGTTGGAAGGACTTTGAAATACAAGTTTGTGATAAAGTACCATTAGCTAAAACAAAGCTTGAAAACCACCCCAAATATCTAAACAAGCATTTTATCCAGAGATTGAAACAAGGACAAACAGCATACGGAAAGGAAGGAAAGCCATCATGAGCCATGCATAGAAAATTTAAACAAAGGCAAAAACATTCCCAGCTTTGTTTTCACTTAACTGATTGTTGGTCTTTCATAGGAGATAGCTCTTACCTATCACAATTCTGAAATTGAACGTGTGTATCACCATCCAAAGACACTACAGAATTTTATTATTAAAAAGTTTTGCTTCTTATTATTAATAACAAAAAGCAGAAAAGACCACAAGAAAGTAGGGGGACCCTGAAAGGTCGTGCAAAAACAAGGCTCCCACAGATAGAAAAATTCGGAGATGCGGGATCTGTGCAACCAGAGGTGATCCCTCTCCAGGCTCTCTCTGAGGAATGAGTAACGCTGGGAAGGGGCCCACCATGACCCACTGGTCCTTGCCGGCTTGGGCCTTGGTGCTACTTGTTTCCAGTACTGCCTTCTCCCTGGACTGTCACTTTCAAGGGTGGAGCAACTGGGAGAGTTTACAAAATTTAGAAAATCTAGGAGGCAAATTTCCTCTGAACTGTCTGAAGGACAGAAGTGACTTCATATTCCTCCAGGTTTCAACAATTGACCAGGTTCTGAAGGCAGGAGCTGTCCCTGCCCTCCGAGAAATGCTATAGCAGGTCTTCAACACTTTCAGCCTCAATGTCTCCCAATCTCTGTGGAATGAAAGCAGTGTAGAGGGACTCCTAAGTGGACTATATCGGCAGACAGTGAAGACAGAGGCGTGGCCAGAGCAGGAAACCAGGCAGGAGGATCATTCATCCTCGCAGAGGGAAGATACCAGACTTGGAATAAAGAATTATTTCCGAGGGATCCGGGGCTATTTGCAAGACCAAAAACATAGCAACTGTGCCTGGGAGGTCATCCGTGTAGAGATGGCAAAGGTGTTTTCTGTTCATTGAGCAGCTTACCACAAGACTTCAGGACCAAGAAATAGGTCACTTACATAACTAACTAGTTTGGAGCTGATTGCTAGTATCATTTTAGGTGTTGCCTCAAACCACTGTGATATTTTTAAGCAACTTTTTGTTTATTCTTTTTGTGACTTAGGGTGATACTCTCAGTCAGTTTTCTGGATTGATTATTCTTGGGGTGCCTGGGTGGCTCAGCTGGTTAAGCGTCTGCCTTGGGTTCAGGTCATGATCCTCCCGGCTCAGCGGGGAGTTGCCTTGTCCCTCTCCTGCTCCTCCCCCCATTCATGTGCATATGTGAACTCTCTCTCTCTCAGATAAATAAGTAAAACCCTTAAAAAGGGACGCCTGGGTGGCTCAGTCAGTTAAGCATCTGCCTTTGGCTCAGGTCATGATCCCAGCATCCTGGGTTCGAGTCCGCATTGGGCTCCCTGCTCAGCGGGGAGCCTGCTTCTCCCTCTGCCTGCCACTCCCCCTGCTTGTGCTCTCTCTCTCTCTCTCTCTCTGACAAATAAATAAAATCTCTAAGAAATTATTCTTATCATTTCAAATATTAGTTTAATGGATTAGTTTATTGAAATTAACTAAACATGTATTATTAAAACAGTAATCTATGTGATGATTTATATATAAAATATTATTTTAAAATGAAATGATTCTGTTATTTCATTTTTACAATCAGATCTTCTAAATTCAGTGTTCTTGGAACTTTGTTCAAAGGGTCATCTTCAGACTGCTTCATTTGACAGAGAAAATAGTTATCTTAAACTATCTTTAGGGTCATTTCACAATGCGAAGGAAAGAGTGTCTTGATAGTAGGACTATCAGAAATAAAGAAGATTGTGAAAGATGAGATGAAAAAAAGAGGAAGATGAAAAATTTGGCAATTTCACTCCTCAGTAAGTCCTCAACTTGAGCAAGAGCAGGAACACGTCTTGCACCCTAGCCATCATCCCAATCTTGAGCATGCCTAGCTTCTATTTTGGATGTCATATGTGATTTCAGAAGAGAATGAGAACAAAGAAAAGCATGGGGATAAAGATGGTAGTGGCTAAGAAAAAGTGAGGGAAGGGAAGAAAGGTGGGGCCGGAATTTCTGAGATGCCCTCCTACCGTGTCTCTGCACACGGACAAGTGTGGAAAGCCCTCGAGGATGGTCGCTCCTTGTTCCTAGACTGCCCGTCTTCCATTTAAGCCCAGCAGTGATAAATCATCAATCACTGATGTTTATTCATTCAGTGTTGTCTTCAAGTTTATGTGAAGCATGGGGCCACATTCTCAATATCACAATTTACCCAGGGAGAAACTTAGACACAGACATACAGAGGAGAGGCCCGTTCACATGGAGGCGGAGACTGGAGTGATGCATCTATAAGTCAAAGAAATGTCAAGCTTTGCTAGGGGCCACTGGAAGCTAGGAAGAAGGCAAGGAAGGATCCTCCCTTACAGTCTTCAGAGAGAATGTAGTCCTGCCAGCACCTTGATTTTGGATTTTTAGCTCCCAGAACTGGAAGGGAATACATTTCTGTTGTTTGAAGCCACCTAGTTTGTGATACATTGTTTCAGCAGCCCTAGGTAGCGAACACAGTCACATTGGTCCACACTGCTCCGTGTCCACACACTGACCCAACTCCTCATGTGGCCATTGGTGGCCTCTCACTGATCATAAACTTCTCCTGCAGTCCCATGCTCTCCCACATTCCCACAGTCAGTTTTCTATGTGCTCATCTCTCTCACTACACTGAGAGAGAAGATGCATCTTCCTGAGCTGGTTTTTGAGTGGAGAGAAAAACAGAGTCTCTCAGAAAAGCCCACTACTCAGAGGCGGTACCCATGGGAGTAATCGATTGGTTTTTGCGGTCTCTCAGTGCTCCCACTTTTCCAGTGCTCCTGTTGCTAAGTTAAGAGTTAACCCTCTCCTGCGTACACAGCCAAAGCTGTGTGCTGCCTCAGGAACATCTTGCGGCACTTTTTAAAGGCTCTGAAAGCTTTTGCTTATTTGTCAGTGTTTTTAATAGAGAATATATGCCATACGTAGATTTATAGGATTTAAGATTTAGACTGTAATAAAAGTCAGCAGCAAAATGAAAGTAACTGTAATTTGATCTTTTAGAAAATATTATTTCAGGGCGCCTGGGTGGCTCAGTTAGTTAAGCGACTGCCTTCAGCTCAGGTCATGATCCTGGAGTCCCAGGATCGAATCCCGTATCAGGCTCCTTGCTCAGCGGGGAGTCTGCTTCTCCCTCTGACCCTCTCTCCTCTCATGCTCTCTCTCACTCTCTCTCTCAAATAAATAAATAAAATCTTAAAAAAAAAAGAAAATATTATTTCAGAAGGTATTTACACATTCTGCCTACAATGCCTTGGGATCCAGATCTTCGAAGTCAACTTTCACAGAAATATAAATGCATTCACAGCCACAGTTAGAAATCTGTCTTTGGTTATTGGATAAAGAAAAAGAATTTACTATATGTTAAAAGTTCTGTTTTTTAAGAACTAAGAGAGCTAATTAAAATCCTAGGGGCATGCACCTAAATGCACTTAAGTTTCTAAGTTTCAAACCCGAGGGACTGATGACCATAATCGATAGAGGCAGAGTGAGGAGGAATGAGCACATGACTTGGGTCAGAAAATCCAGCTCGCGGTAAGTGCCAGGTCTTGACCACCATTTACTGTGTGACTGGACAGTCACTTAATCCCTCTGAGGCTCATTTGCCTTAAGCCTAAAAACGGTATCAATAATATCTACCCTTCCTCCTCATGAGCAAGATTAAATGAGATACCATATATAAAAATACTTCACCATATACAAAAATATGGCAAAAATACCATATATAACTATATAAAATATGTTAAATATAATGCAAACCTTAAAACCCCTGCAAAGAATACATTTCAAGCCAATTCAAGAAATTAATTTTGCATTGCATTAGATTTTTATAAAACCTAATCAACTAAAACGTATTTATTTAAGAAACCAATAAGTTTATTTTAAGAGGGACAATCTTCATCCTGTTGAGGTGATACCTGTTACACAAGGAGAGGTAACATGCCATTCTTATTAATTAGCAGCAAAAATATTTTAGCACCAAAGCAGATGTATCAGACCTTGTGAATTATGTATCTTAATAAACAATTTATTGAATTTCAGCTATAATAGTGTGCCAACCACTGTGCCAAGTGTGTGTCTGCATGTACACATGGGCGCGCACACACACACACACACACACACACACCCCAAACAAAATCTCATTTATTCCCCACCATAATGCTGAGAAGTTAGAACTATTGCTTTACCGATGAGGAAACAAGAGCTTAAAGGGATGAGTTCCTTACCCAAAAGCTCTCTTTGATAGTAACTGCAACTCAACTATTGTATTCATAGTGTTTTTGAAATGATATTTAATATACTTTAGATAATACATCATTGTAGTTTAGTTATCATTTTAAAGATTTTTCTCTTCAGTTCACCCCCCATTAATATTATCATCTTGGGGCACCTGGGTGGCTCAGTCTGTTGAGTGTCCAACTCTTGATTTTCCCTCAGGTGGTGATCTGAGGGTCGTGAGATCGAGCCCCGTGTGGGACTCCATGCTTAGTATAGAGTCTGCTTGAGATTCTCTCTCTCTGTCTCCCTCTGCTCCTCCCCCACTCGTGCGCTCTCCCTCTCTAAATAACATCTTTAAAAAAATATTATCGTCTTTTAAAATACACTCTGACATGGTGAGGATTGTATCCACCAGACCTTCAGCAATATCCAAACAGCACTATTGTGTATATTTTCCCATATACACACAAAGGGCAGGTCCAACCAGGAGGATAAGCCCTCTTGGAGGCTGATGTACCTCAGGGAGCTGAGCTTACACAGCCCTGCCTGCACTCCTGCTGCTGGGCACATGGGGACAATTCAGGGTTGTGCTTTATGAGATCACAAACATCTTGAAGATGAAATCAATCATCTGTCAAATCACCAAAGTCAAGGGACGCCTGGGGGGCTCAGTCGTTAAGCGTCTGCCTTCGGCTCAGGTCATGATCCCGGGGTCCTGGGATCGAGCCCCGCATCAGGGTCCTTGCTCGGCAGGGAGCCTGTTGCTCCCCCTGCTTGTGCTCTCTCTCTCTTCCTCTGACAAATAAATAAAATCTTTAAAAAAAATTACCAAAGTCAAAAATGTTAAATGTCTAATCACCAAAGATCTTCACCACAGTATGTTTTGGGAAGAACAGCTAACAGTTTTCCTATCAGGATATTTCTTTTTTTTTTTTTAAGATTTTTTATTTATTTATTTGACAGAGAAACAGCGAGAGAGGGAACACAAGCAGGGGGAGTGGGAGAGGGAGAGGGAGAAGCAGGCTTCCCGCGGAGCAGGGAGCCTGATACGGGGCTCGATCCCAGGACCTTGGGGTCGTGACCTGAGCCAAAGGCAGATGCTTAACAACTGAGCCACCCAGGTGCCCCGTATCAGAATATTTCTGATGCTCAAAGGAATTTTTGAACACATTTGCTCTCTGAGAGAGACGGAACCTTAGTTCAGGAAGAGCAGAGATGAGAATGTGAGGACGCTTCCCTCTCCTGCTCAATATAGTATCCTATCTCCATTTGTTAAATAAATTTAATCACTTGATCTCCACAGCCCTCTTCCTCTGGGTCTTTAAATGGGCACAGTCTCCCAAATGTGGAGAAAAACTTCCCTTGATATTAATATCCATGATTTTCCTGGAATAGGATTCTTTACCATCCCCAAGGAGTCGTTACAGGATTACCTGCCAATATTCTTAATGGGAGCTATTTCAAGTAACACTGACACCATTTTAGGAGTAGCTCCTCCTGTCCTGGCATCATGCCAGGTTGGGGGTTGGGGGGTGGAGGGGGAGCAGTGCAAAGATTCCTGGCTTCAGAAAGCTCAAAGTATGAAGAAGAGGCAGACATACAGATCACTTGAGGTTACGGTAAGCAAGCATAAAGCCTGAAATAAAAAAGAAGACCCAAAGAGGGGGAAAGAGATAGGATAGAGGCAGACGCCATCAGTGGGCCACAGAGGGTTTAAAGAGCAGGAAGTGGTTAACAACGTCAAGGGAAGGAGAAAGCCCAGGAAGATAGGGTCTGAAAGGCAGGCCAAGCTGGCTGTGAATGGAAGGGGAGAGATAAGACAACAACTGGAGCGAAAGCACAGTCAAGGGAGAGGAGTCTATTAGCTGTGTCTTTATGTGCCTTGAGGGTGATAGATTCAATTTCTTCAATATGACCGCTGCCCTGGAAAATGTGATGGTGATGGATGGCTATCCGAACAGCTCCAGGTGTAATCAGATTAAGTTGGAGGGGAGAACACATCCTCTGGAACACAGGCTGGAATTTTAGATTAGTGTAAAGACTAGCCAGTATTCTGTTTATTTAGTAAACACCACCTTCTAGAATTCTGAAGCCCATTTCTTTTCTTTTTTTTTTTTTAAGGTTTTATTTATTTATTTGAGGGAGAGAGACAGAGATAGCGAGAGAGAGCAGGAGGAAGAGGAAGAAGCAGATTCCCCACTGAGCAGGGATCCCGATGTGGGACTCAATCCCAGGACGCTGGGATCATGACCTGATCCGAAGGCAGATGCTTAACCAACTGAGCCACCCAGGCGCCCCTGAAGCACATTTCTAAATTCAGCATCTACAAAGCAATTTTGTGTTAAGGCAGTTTTCAATCCCTTGAGTTGACCTGAGTTGAAATCTTAGGTTTACGGCATGCTGGCCATGTTAATCCTGGGTAAGTTACTTAAATTATCTGTATTTCCGTTTCCCCATCTGTAAAATGGAGATATCAATATTATACTCATCATAGCTTTGCTAGAGAAGCAAGTGCGTTAATTCACATTATGTGTTCAGAATAGAAACTAGCAATTCAACCATCAATATATGTAGCTATCCTCATGATTATTATACTCATTAATACCATGATTTGGTCTTGTTTTGGTCATAGTTCTCATAAACATAAGTCAGTTTATTTTCTTCATTTTACATATGAGGCAAAATTACTGCATGTGCATAAATGATTTGCTTTGAGCCTTACTCAGCCAGAATTAGAACAAAACTCCCAAACCTTCACTCATGCACACCTTAGTCTCTGTTAATATGAACAAATCTTTATACCAACGGCATCACAATTGCAAGACGGTCTGAAATTATTTTATACATAAGAACTGAAGTGAGGCGCCTGGGTGGCTCAGTCGTTGGCCGTCTGCCTTCAGCTCGGTCATGATCCCAGGGTTCTGGGATCGAGCCCCGCATCGGGCTCCCTGCTCAGCGGGAAGCCTGCTTCTCCCTCTCCCACTCCCCCTGCTTGTGTTTCCTCTCTCATTGTCTCTCTGTCAAACAAATAAATAAAATCTTAAAAAAAAAAAGAACTGAAGTAATAAACGTGCGCATAGGCTCAAGTCTTCTATACATCACACCTGCACTGGGTCACTAGGTCCACAAAGGTTAGATAAAATCTAATTGTATTACAGCAAAAAATAATAACAATAAAAGAAATTAAAAGGAAGAAATACTGAAATGTAGTGAAACATCCAAACTGATGTCATTCATGGTCAGCCCTACACTCTGTGGCCTTAAGAGAACTAGGATAAGAGTCTGAACAAAACCGCAAAACAACACCAAGGTCTTACACAGGAAACACACCAATGAGGCCATTGCCATGATTTTCATTTATAGAAGAGTCACACCACGCCTATCCATCCTTGAAATGCCGGCCCTTAGCCCCTTGCGTCCACAAAGTAGGCCTGTGATACATGTCAGTTCGTTGAATTGAATGGAAAGTTAAGTTACAGAGTTGAAAATAATCTAAACTCCCCTTTGAAAGTTGGCAGGAGTATTAGATCCATTATAGTTCAGAAAAGAAGTGGAAACGTTCAGCAGATTCAAATCTGTAGCAATGGAGGAGATAATTCTAAATGAGAGACAAAAACAAAAATCAGTTTTATTAAGTATTGAAAGACACCAAATAATCGCAATTTGGGGAGTAGATTTCATTTTCATGCTGTACACAAACTAAAATAAAACAGAGACAACTTGAGTTTCCCAAGGTCAGCTGGAAAACAGAAGGAAGGGAGAATGAAGAGGGAAAGGAACAACACTAATATGGAGGTAGGTGCTAAACAAAATATGGTTTGTTCATTCATTCATTCATCCATTCATTCATTCATGCCAGCTACCCCTCATTCCAAGAGCTCTTAAAGGGGTCAGTGTAGACAGCATAATATAACGAGTTTTATCTGTAACTGCAGCTAAGTTTTTGGTAGAGGGTTACATTAACCCTGGCTAAGTTTTTGGTAGAGGGTTACATTGTATTTAAAGTTTGATTTTAAAAGTCAGGAAAGTAGATAGTTATTATATTTTACAACAGTTTATATCGAGCGCCCGGGTGGCTCAGTTGTTAAGCGTCTGCCTTCGGCTCAGGTCATGATCTTAGGGTCCCGGGATTGAGCCCCACGTCAGGCTCCCTGCTCAGTTGGGAGCCTGCTTCTCTCTCTCCCTCTGCTTCCTGCTCCCCGCCCCCATCCTGCTTGTGCTCTCTCTCTGTCTCTCTGTCAAATAAATAAAATCTTAAAAATAAAGAACAGGCAAAGCAAGGTACACCTTCACACCTGCTTTCTGTCTGAGGGCACTTCCCAAATTGTGGCACCCGGAAGTAAATCCCAGAGAGCAGTAGTCTTGCTGGGCAGAGAAGACAGAGATCAGAGTTCGAGGCTGCTGAAGTGGTTGGAAACTGTGCTATAAGAAATTGGAAGGGAGAGGGACACCTGCGTGACTCAGTCGTTGGGTGTCTGCCTTCACCTCGGGTCGTGGTCCCAGGGTCCTGGGATTGAGCTCTGTCAGGCTCCCTGCTCAGTGGGGAGTCTGCTTCTCCCTCTCCTTCTGCCCTTCCCCCTGCTCATGCTTTATCTCTGAAATAAGTAAATAAATAAAATCTTAAGAAAAAAAAGGAAATTGGAAGGGAGAGAGCCATGTGCAGTGACAGAGCTCCAGATATTTGCAGAGGCTTCTCCTTGTGTCATTGGCCAGGAAGGGCTCTGTAATACCTGACTGTCAACAGGTACTGAGTGCTATATGCCAAACAGAAATTCCAGAGCTTTTCCAACAGAGAAAGATACGGGAGTTCCAACCACCCAGAGTAGAAAGACTTCATTAAATACCGTGGTTATTTAGTTGAGACACAAGAAAGGTCATGCCCCAGAAGGGCTATTCTAACCCTCTAGTCATGAGGGTTAGACCTTGAAATAAAAGATGAAGTCTTAAAAGCAATCATAGAGAAAAGATGCATAACATACAGGGAACAGTAAGAATTAGTGATGGCATCTCACCAAAACAAGGTAAGCCAGAAGGCTATGGAAGGATATTTTTAAAGTACCAAAAGAAAACAAGTAGCAAAAACAACCTGTTAACCAAGGATTCTATATATAGTAAAAATATTTTTGGGCGCCTGGGTGGCTCAGTCGTTAAGTGTCTGCCTTCGGCTCAGGTCATGAACCCAGGGTCCTGGGATCGAGTCCCACATCGGGGTCCCTGCTCAGTGGGAAGCCCGCTTCTCCCTCTCCCACTCCCCCTGCTTGTGTTCTTGTTCTCTCTGTCTCTCTCTGTCAAATAAATAAATAAAATCTTTAAAATATATATATATATTTTAAAATAAGGTGAGGGGAGCCTGGGTGGTGCAGTTGGTTAAGCATCCAACTCTTGGTTTCAGCTCAGGTCATGATCTCAGGGTCGTGGGATTGAGCCCCCCGTCAGGCTCCACACTCAGCATGGAACCAGCTTGAGATTCGCTCTCCCTCTCCCTCTGCCTCTCCCCGTGCACATGCACGCTCTCTCTCTTTCTCTAAAATAAATAATTAAATCTTTAAAAAATAAAGTGAAATAAAGAGAAAAACAGAGAATTCACTGCTATAAGCCCTATATTACAGGAAATCTTTTTTAAAGTTCTTAGGATAAAGAGAAATGATATTAGATGACAAGAATCTATATGAGATTCTTACTGAAATAAAGAATTGCAAAAATGGTAGATAGGAATACAAAGGCCTTTCCTCATTTAAAATTTATTTAGAAGAGAACTGACTCTTACATACACACACACTAGAACTTATTGGGAAAGGGAAAATGGAAGAATTCTGTTTTAAGTTTCTTATAATACATATGATATATGTGGTATAATATGAATCCAATGTAGATTATAATAAGTTAAGGATGCATATGATAATTCTTAAGCAACCACTAAAATATAAACAAAAATAGAGCCAAAAAGCCTATACAGGAGATGAAATGAAATCCCCCAAAGTACTTGGTAATTCCAAAAATGTCAGGCAAGGAGAGAAAAAGATTAAGCTGGACAATTAGAAAAGACCAAAGATGGCAGATATTAACCCAACCATAGCAATAATTGCTCTAAGTGTAAACTAAATAATTAAAAGGCAGAGATTGTCAGACTGGGTAAAAAAAGTAAGACCCAACTATATGCTGTTTACAAAAGACACACTTCATTAAATTTTTTCAGTGAATATTATTTATTTAAAATATTTTAAATACAAACAACTTGAGATCTTTGGTCTTCACAATGTGTAGTTTGAGCATCTGTTTTTGTGGAAAGATGTATTCTTCCACTACAATTTGTAAACTTATATGTCAGCAGTGAACACTTATGCTAATGGGTCTATCACCTCATGTACAAAAGACACACTTTAAATATAAAGAAAAAGATGGGCTAAAAGGAAGAGACAGAAAAGGATATAGCAGGCAGACACTTGTAAGAGAGCTCATGTAACTATATTACTATCAAAGTAGACTTGAAGCTTAACAAAATATTAGCAAATTAATCCATTAATAAGGATGATATATCGGGGCACCTGGGTGGCTCAGTCGTTAAGCGTCGGCCTTCGGCTCAGGTCATGATCCCAGGGTCCTGGGACCGAGCCCCACATTGGGCTCCCTGCTCCACGGGAAGCCTGCTTCTCCCTCTCCCACTCCCCCTGCCTGTGTTCCCTCTCTCGCTGTGTCTCTCTCTGTCAGATAAATAAATAAAATCTTAAAAAAAAAAAATAAGGATGATATATCATGACTTGGTGCGGGGTTCACCCCAGTAATACAAGGTGAATTCGTCACATTAACAGATATAATTTCAATCTATTGGCATTGTTTTGATATCTTTTGCCATACAAACACATTTTCTCTAATCCTGTCTTGGCTTGAACAGCTCTTCCTAACACTGAGGTTGTCCAAATAATCATCTACATTTTGTAAGTTGTCTTTATGGCTTTTTTCTTTACACTTAATTTTTTAATCCACTGGGAATTACTTTTATAAGTGGTATGTGATAGGGTTCCAACTTTATTTTCCTCCAGAGAGATTAAGTAGGTGTGCCAGCCATTTATTAAATAAGTGATCTTTTCCCCATTGAATTGAAATTTCAACTTTGTCAAACATTTAGTTCCTATATATGTTAAAACCCAAATCTGGTATATCTTGATTGTTTTCCACTGTTCTGTTTGTTTGTTCCTGTACCAATACAATGTCTTGTGAGGTATTTTATTGCCTGGTAATGCAAATCCTTCTCACTATTCCTCTTTTTAATTACTTTCTTGGCTATTCTTATTTATTTCTCTGTATGGACTTTAAGAGTATTTTATTAAATAAAAAAACTCTCCTGATTCTAATTGGAATTACCTTTCACTTATAGATCAATTTGGGAAAATTTAAATTTGGGGGCTATTAAGGATTTCACCTAAGAACATGGTTTATTTCTCCATTTGTTTCATTTTTTAATATCCTACAAGAAGATTTTATAAATTCCTTCTTAAAGAATCTGTATTTTCTTCTTTATTTCTAGATACTTTAGTTCTGTTACTATTGTGAATGGATTTATAACTGTTTTCTTTTTTAACTGATTATTGTTTTATAGAGAAAGAATTTATTAATCTTTTTAAGTTAGGGCTCATATCTGGCCTTTTGGAAATGTGGGATGAGATGAGCCAGACCTATAAAGGCAAGCCTGAGCTCACAAGATCATCAGGATGAATCAGGACCAGTCCCAAATTTTGTTGTAAATCTGTCTCCTAGTGGCTTCCTTACCTAGCTACTCTCTGATTTAGGTATCTCTTTGAAGTTTTTTTTTTTTTCTGTTTTTCCTCGACGGAATTCTATTTGTCCTCTATTTAGTGCCACCCTTACCCCTGAGGCAAAAGTCTCAGAGGTTGGGGGCCAGCACATGAGTGGATTTGTCCTATTTTAGGGGCAGGCTAACAGACACCACTCAAGCAGCCTCAAGCTATATGGAATAAGACTTTTATACCAGCAATATAAAACAACTAACCATCTCCACAATGGTCTTAAAAGTTATATATGCAGTAAAGATTATTCCTAATGAGCAGATAAGAAATCATTACAAACTTTAAGAGTGGCCATTTCAATGTGGTTATACTGGGCTAATAAACCTTATAAATTAACAGACTAAATCCCAATGCAGACTTAGCCTTAGCAACAATGTTTAGGAGAAGTTTTCTTTATCTTCCCTTGACCCTGGAATCTAATGTGCTAATAATGCAATTTAGCCATTTTGTCTTCCCCTGCTGCTGCACCCTATGAAGACCCAATCCTTGCCTACTACCCTCAGTACCCTTAGCTGGAGACAAGGAAATCAGACCTTTCTGCCTGCACAATAGGCCAACACAGGCACACGTGGCCCATGACACCTGTCTGTCTCCACTTCCTGCTTCTATCCAGCCAGTCCTTATTTAGAGAACCAACCGTTTCATATCTGGGTTTAGCCTTGGCTTTTTGACCTGGTCCCTCACAGACCCCTTCCACTTCTGAATCTGCCTCTGTTCCCCACAGCAACCTCCACCCCACCCATCCACTTATTCTCTCTGACTCCTTCCCAATACTGAACATGTGCTCACCCTTCTTGCTGGAGGTCTAGCTCCTGAATTTCATTTAGGATAACTCCTTTGTCTACCACAGCTGATCCCTCTTCAACCACCACAACCACCGCAAACCCCCCTCCCCCACCCTCCGACACACACGCGCGCACACACACACACCTGTTCCATCTTCCACAAGCTTCTACCAAATTTGACAGGCAGTACCCAGAGTTCTACCTTTAAATTGCCGGAATAAGTCATCTGCTGGGCTTGCAGACCCTGGGCTCATTCTTACCTGAAGCTTGGCAGTGATCTCATTTTGCTCTTCACATTGGAAGCAGGCTAGGGTCTGTAATATGACTTTCATTCTAGAAACAAAGGAGCTGAGGTTCAGAGAGGCATTATTGCTTGTCCGTAATCACACAGAAGTAAAATCTAGACTTGAACACTGGTCTTCCGACCGAACATCCCTTGATTCCTGTAACTGCTCCTTTCTGTTTCTGAGCATAGTTAACATAAAAATGGTCATTTAAAAATACCTTGAGGTTGGAGACCAGGTCTTTTTGTCTTTAAATTCATTCTCTCTCCCAAACATCTAATAAGGGCCCACTAGGCACAGGGTCATGCAAAATATTTTTTTTAAAGATTTTATTTATTTATTTGACAGAGAGAGACACAGCAAGAGAGGGAACACAAGCAGGGGGAGTGGGAGAGGAAGAAGCAGGCTTCCCGTGGAGCAGGGAGCCCGATGCGGGGCTCGATCCCAGGACCCTGGGATCATGAGCTGAGCCAAAGGCAGTCGCTTAACCAACTGAGCCACCCAGGTGCCCCCATGCAAAATATTTTTGATAAACAATAATTCTGTGGAAAGTATATACAAACATCAGAATGAAAATATAAAACCAATGCGTGAATGAGGAAGTATGAACATTAACATCACTTACAGCTGATGGCTTTTCTAGAAACAGCTTTTATAGAGAATGCATATTTGAGATATGGAATAAATCATGGGGTTATAGAATATTAGAACCAGATCATAAAGATCTTTATGATCTTTTTATCTAATTCCCTTCAAATGACAGAATAGCCAACATTGAGAAGGCAATAGGGAGTAAAGCAATCTGAGGTGTATTTTTCTTTGTCAGAAACTGATTATGCAAGGAAGGAATCTTTCTGTCATTTTTCTTTTGGGACCAGCATTTCCTACCACTGTCCAGCTATATAAATGCACAATATGAGCTACCTTCATCTATTTAAACAGCCAGTAAAATTCAGTCACTTTTAGATAAGTTCATGTTTAAGTGTTTAGATTGTTTCTTTTAACTTTATCCCTTTTGTTTTGTACCTTCCTTATTCAAAAAATGATTACAGAAGACATTGCAGGTTTTGCTTCTTGACTCTCTGTATATTATACAACCACAGATTCTTAAATTCTTAAAGCCTAATTCATTTTTAAAATCTCTTGCTTTAGAACACCAAAAAGCAAGCGTGCCTTTAAAAGTGATTTAAATGCTAATGATTATAATTTTATTTAATGAGATCGATATAAAAGTTATCTTTTTGAAACTATTTATATCTGCAACCCGAATAATGTTTTCTTCATAGCAAAATTAAACCTTATCTCAAAAATTATCATATTAAGTTGGTTTGCTGTGGGTGACTCGAGTTTACAAAGCACATTGATCTAAGAAAAGCAATTCTCAGTAATCATAGACAATGGCATGGAACAAGAATATATAGAAATGAAAACTGTGTGTGAATTTAAATAAAACCTTAACTGTAAATAACAGGGATAATAGTTTTAACTATACTAATGTGATTTTCCCTTTTGCATTTCTTTGTCTGTGATGTTCTTCCTGAGGCATCCTTTTGCCTCAGGAGATTTGGGCTGGTTGTAGTAAGACTGCCAAGGGATAGAAGGAGTCTCAGCTTTTATCTATCAAAGTGGCCTTTCCCGTTCCTAGTGAGGCAATGGTTTTGAGAGTCACGCTTTGCCAGGAGGAAAAAAGAATTTCTAAATTCCCCGAAGACTCCTTTCATGATAGCAAAACTTGGAGAGGTGCAGATTGAGTTTTACAATAAGCCACAGAGGGGGGAAAAAACTTAGTATATGAGAGTAAGTGAAGACACACCTGCCTAGAGAATTAGTGGGGAGATTTCTAGGATGGGAGGAATTAGAGATTCTTTAAAAAGCAAGCTATATGAAAATATCTATAGCAAAAGTCCATTTCTCTCTCCCCTCACCCACCTACTGGCCCAGGCAGAAACCAAACCACCAAGCAGGGCAGGGACTTGGGAAGGACAAGAGGTGTCTGAGTTGCAAAATTTGAGGAGGTGCTCCTTTTCTGGCAGGGAATGCTGAGAGGGTGAACCTGTTTAAATTCTGCACCCTAAGTGCTTGCTAGCCTCATCTAGTCCCAGCCCTGCTACAAAGATGGTTGTAGAAACATCCTGAGCGACATGGAAGAATCAGAGCCATAGGCTTAGTACCCTACTTTCCCAGCCAGGTGCTGGCAAACCTGTGGGCTCTGAAAGTAGCATCACATTCAGCACTGTGCCATGTCCAGCACAATATGGGAAAGACAGGGAGACGTTTGCAGAGATAGCCTGAAATAACGTGACTGATTCCTCACAGCTTACTCCAGAAGTTTACACATGACTCCTGTGAAAATTAATAAAAGGAAATCTCAGTTAGAATGGAAATGGGAGGCTTGCAGGGGAGCTCTCATCCTACCACTCGCAAACCCGAAGGAAGAAACGTATCTTGCTGGTGGATATTGCTTTACTCTCCCAGCAGGTGGAAGACGGGCTCTCCTTCTCCCTGGCAACGGCCCAGCCAATGAGGGACAGTCACAACTCAGCCAATGAAAAGCCACTACACTTCGAACTCCCAGTTTACTCCAATGGGCTTTTTGTTTATAGCAGCCTTCCCAATGTCCCCCTTTCCTCTATAAAAGAAACTTTCTTTCATTTTGTTGCAGGCACTGCCCTGTGGTTTTGCTGTAACCTGTTTTTCCTGGGTTGCAGTTCTCTGCCACTCCCCCTAAGAACTCATTTTTGCGGGTAAGATAACTGGCAATTTTATTTTCTAAGGTTAACATTACTCAGTAATCAGAGTGGGGTCCGGAGAAGAACCCCAATAACCCCGGAGTTGCTGGTGAGCAAACAGGTGCGGGTATCCACAGAGCCCTTCGGGCTTGCTGCTTTCTCTCCCAGCCTGGCGTCGGAGGGTAAATTTTCTCCTGGATTTTGGGCGGCTCGCCCTCCAGGCCTTATTTGGGACGTGTTTTAAGGCCTTGGGTTTTCTTTCTCTGAGGATACTTCAGAGAGTATCAGTCTGACTCCTTTTGGCCTTCAGTCTGACTCCTTTTCGGAACCGGACCATTCCTGTCGCAACTACTGGCCTTTGGTCCAACTTCTGTTTGGAATCAGATTGTTCTTATAGGAACTGGGTTGGCCTTTGGTCTGATTAATTCTGGAACCAGGCTGTTCCTGCTGCAACTCCCCCATTTAGGAACTTTTCTCTTTGCTGTATAGAAAAACCTCTAAGAAACGGGATTCCAGTCATCAAAATACTTTGAGCCCCCCCCCCCCCCCCCCCCCCCGGCCAATTGGGACTCTGGCCAGTTTTATGTTGAAAAACTATGGCTCCTCAGTGTGCATATTTATAACCAAGTGGACTGATTTAACCAAAAGTAATTTAGAGCTTCAGTGGCCATTAAGGGGAATTTTGATCTCCCCAAACTTGTTTTACTCAAGATTAAATTAGAAAGCTCCAAAACAACCCCAAACCCGAATGGGATGCCTATTTCAAATGGTACCTTGAGGCTTGCAGATGTTTTGAGGATTCTGAGTTTGCTTCTGCAAAATACTTTCTAAATTCACTGAGGCAAACAATTGTCTTTTAAGAATCTTCTCATCTTTAGACGTTGAGTCCATCCAGGTAGCATTTAACTCTGTTTATTAACAGGTTGAACCGGGATGTTCCTCTTTTAGCTAGGACCAGGATGGAATGGGAGACTGCCACTCTGGATTTAGTTAATTTGGCAAACCAGCTCCCTTGCATCCTAGATGAGTCACCTAAAAGAGAGGCAGCTAGGGGTACCTGGGTGGCTCAGTTGGTTAAGAACTGACTCCTGATTTCGCCTCAGGTCATGATCTCGGGGTTGTGAGATCGAGCCCTGTGTCCAGCTCCATGCTGGGCTTGGAGCCTCCTTAAGATCCTCTCTCCCTCTGCCCCTTCCCCCTCACTCTCTCTCTAAAAAACAGAACAAAACAACTCACTAAGATTCTCAGTTTTCAACCCCAGCAAATGAAGGCCCCTAAACAAAACCAAAATCTCTTTGTTTCTGCTGTTATTGCAAAGATCGGGGCATTGAAAAAAACCAGACTGTTAACAAATGTAAGTGCTGCAGTCACCTTCAGCCCTCTAGTCAGTGTTTCCAGTGTCCTCCTATTTCCCAGTAACGAGGCTCCGAGGAACTACGGGTGCTCTTTCCAGTCCCTCCTCTTATTCTGCTCAGAGAAACCACTTCAGATTCGGAATCAATCTCTCTCTGTCCATATTGACAGCAGAGCTACACTCTCGGTGCTGAACCCCATTGCTGTATAGCAGCCCGTGCTCAAAGTACCAAAACAGTTCAGATGGTGGGGGCCTCTGATCAACCTCCACGGGTTCCTGTCTCTGAACTGCCCTTTGAGAGAGACACACTCTTTTCTCCTTATTCTTCTGACCCTATTCATTTATTGGGCTGAGATTTCTTAGAAAACTATCATGCCTGAATTTCTTTCTCCCAAAAGGGGGAAATAATTCTAGATTTTGCCAGTAGTAATCAAAATAGCCAACCAGGAGAATTAAATGACACTTTAACATCTTTTATTAATTTTTATTGGATCAGGTACCATCCTCTTTATGGGCAAAATCCTCACCTCATGTTGGCAGATCCCCAGTGCACTTCTCATCAAGATGCAAATAGATCCCTCAAAACCTCTTCCCATAATTAATACCCTGCTAGTCAAAAAGCCCTTCAAGGCATCAAGCCTGTAATAGAAGATTCCAAGTGTTAGGGCCTCATTATCTCCTGCATTAGTCCCTGTGTTACCCCAGTGTACCTAGGAGAAAACTCAGTGGCCAAACATGGAGGTTTGTCCAGGACCTCTGAGTAATAAATCACATTGTTATCTCTCGGCACCCTATTGTTCCCAACCCCCATACCCTGAGAACATCCATTTGCATTGAAAGTAAATGTTTCACTGTAATTGACTTATGCTGTGCCTTTTTTAGTATTCCAGTTGGTCAGGATAGTCAATATCTTTTTGCTTTCTTTTGGGAGGAAGGGAAATACACCTGGATAGTATGCCCCAGGGTTTCACAGAGCGCCCTTATTTTCACAAACCTTAAAAGCTGACTTGGGTGATAGATGGTTTTCTGCAGGCCGTACGAGTTACAGTACACAGATGATTTGCTTCCCTGCCCACCCCCCCCACCCCCCCCACCCCCCATCCCCGTCTCCAGCCTCTTCACAGGAAGATAGCATCCACCTCTTAAAACTTTTGGCTTTAAAAGGACATAAACTTTCCAAAGAAAATTACAGTTTCCTCAAACTCAGGTTTAATACTTGGGGCATCTGATCTCAAATCAAGGACTATATTTGGATCCAGATGAAACCCCTCATGACTGCTTAATGCTGACAGGTTACCTTTTGAGTCCCCATGACAATTTACAGGAAACTTCCTTAAGCATATGCAGATTTTTAATGGTTTACTGGTGGTTCTTATTTAAAGGATAAAAATGGAAAATATCTTGCTGGGTATGCTATTGAAACTCCTTTTGAAGTCATTGAAACAGCACCTTTATGTTCGGCCACTTCAGCCAAAGAGACTGAATTCTACACCATTCCTTGACTTGTACCTTAGCCAAGGGTAAAACCACAGACATTTATACCGATAGCCATGGGGTAGCTCATGACTTTGGAATATTATGGAAACAATGAGATGTCCTTCCCTCCAGTGGAAATAAAATTTAAAATGGCTCCTGTGTCCATAATTTATTAGACGCAAGGCTTTTGTCCACTGCTTTGGCTCTTAAGGTTCCTGGGCATTCCAGATTCAACTCCCTGGAGCCCAGAGTAATCCACCTCACCAATATTTCTGCCAAAAATGCTGCTCTCAAGGAAACCAATAGCCAAATCTCTGTCATGGTCCAAAGGGATGTTCTCCCAAATGATCATTTGGAAAAATTGACAAGAGACACCCAGGAATTGGCCCCAGAGAGGGCAGAACAGTATGGAAATCTAATAATTGTTGGCTCAATAAAAAGAACTCTGGTTTGGGCCAAATAACAATATGTCCTTGCCAGTAATTGTAAAATTCCCAATATTTACCACTGTATCTGCATTAAACTATCAAACTATTGACAAAATCATGGCATTCATGAACCAATATGGTGGTGAAAAGTTAATGAGGCTGCAAAAATTGCCTGCCTCACTTGTCCCACCTGTCCAAAGTACATCCCAGGGAAACCTGTTCACACAAATGGATCATACAACTCCCTCTTGTGGATAAATGTTTTAGTCTTGGTTTATATGTTTTCTCACTGGACCCAAACTTTCTTTCTTTTTTTTAAATAAGATTTTATTTATTTATTTGACAGAGAGCTAGAGCACAAGTAGGCAGAGCGGCAGGGAGAGGGAGAAGCAGGCTCTCTGCTGAGCAGGGAGCCTGACGTGGGGCTCGATCCCAGGACCCTGGGATCATGACCCGAGCGGAAGGCAGATGCTTAACCGACTGAGCCACCCAGGCGCCCCTGGACTCAAACTTTATTTTGTAGACAAGTCAGTGCTGCTTCTGTTAGAAAAGATTATCTCTACCTGGGGAACCAATTCTACTAGTCAGGTGGTTTGAGAAGTCTGTGCTATCTGGCCAGTTTTATAACGCTTTCATTGTGCATACTATCCTCAGTCCTGAGGGTTAGTCACATTTACTAAGGGCACTATTGAGACTCGGCAAAATTTGTAGAGACCCTCCAGCTACTTTGGCTTACAGCATTGCCATTGATCTTCTAAATCACAGATCTATCCCTTGGGAACTCATAGACTCTCAGCCTTTGAGATAGTCACAGGATGTCCAGCACACTTGGCCCCTGCCTCCTTCAGCCCATAGTTGATAAAGGGAAATATAATTTAATGGCGTAAAGGCCTAATTGTTTCTATTAGAAATAACCGTCTTTGGCAGAGCAGTCTACTGGGAGACTATGACCTTAAGGATCACATCTTGCAACCTAGAGATTTCCTCTGTCGAGAAAGACCCTTCCAGAAAGAGTCTTCTACATCACTGGAAAGGCTCTTACCAGGAACTGCTAACCAACCCCTGTGCCACCAAACTCCAGGGAATAGACTGTTAGATTCATGTGACACATCTAAAGAAAGCACCGAATCCCGGCTGGACCTGAAGGTAAAGATTTCCTAGAACTGAAGCAGATGACATCTGCTGAGACACTTTCCCAGGATGTCTGCACCAGGCCTGTACGCTTTTTTCTCACTGTTGCTTTTTCTCTTTTGTGGAAAGACAATGTCCCTGTCTCCATTTCCCAAGCCCTTGTGAGAGGAAGGAGCCTCTTCTTTTGTTTATGGCCTTTTGGAAGCAGCCTCATCATGATCCCAAGACAATTATTTGCTTTTTATGAAGGGTCAGAAGGTTCAGAAGTCACAAAAGTCTTCTTTAAACTATTAACTGGCTTTGGATTCTTACCCAGATTGATGTTCTCTGAATTTACAAATTATAGGCTGTATTATCAATAACACATTTCGTTGCAAATAGCTCTTTTGAGATAACAATACTGTATTAAAATGTGTTTGAAGTTTTGCTTTTTTGCAAAAAGTTCATCAGGTATCGTTTCATGTTTATATTTGCACTTTGTCTTCCCAAATGCACTTGCTTAATTCTTGCAGTGTGCTCTTGCAGTATTCATTATTTTGCTTTCATGGTCACTTTAAGTGGAGACTTCGAGAAGGCACACGTGACTCCGGTTTGCCTTCAACAGGGAAAAGCTCTCTCCTCTTAAGTCAGAATAAATGCAAATAAATATTTCAGTTGGCTACTTGCAGACCTAGAGGCCTGGTTTAGAGCTATGATACAATTTGGAATTGCTGTCATTTCTGTTTTGTATAATTAGTTTAAGTTTTGTATTTTGTTGCCTATAAAACTTGTTAAAAATTATATACCCAATAAGATGATGCTGGCTCAGTGCTTTGAGATGATGTCCAACTATTATGACCTGGAGAAGAGTTTCTCCCTCCTAACCTTTCTTGTTAACCCAGATGTGGCCTTAAGTGGTTTCTAACTGCTATGCCCTTTTCCTCTAATGTAGGACATGACACCCAGGACAGGTCCCTCCTGGCACTGAGGGACAAAACCACTAAATACGGAAAATGTGACTTTCAGTCAGCAATGCTTCCAAAGAAGGATCTTGATTAGAAGTGGGGAATGTGAAAATTAATAAAAGGAAATCTCATTTAGAATGGAGTTTGGAGGCCAGCAGGGGAAGCTCTCATGCCCTACCACTCACTACCACTCCTTGTCAGTAGCAAACCCAACAGGAAGACACAGACCTTGCATATGGATAGGACTTTACTATCCCAGCAGGAGAAAGAAAGGCTGTCCTCCTCCCTGGCAACCACCCAGCCAATGAGAAGCCATTACAAACTCCCAGTTTACTCCACTGGACTTTTTGTTTATGACAGCCTTCCCGACTCCCCGCTTCCTTTATAAAAGAGAATTCTCCTCCTTTGGCAGACTTGCCTATGGTTTCACCTTAGCTTGCTTTTTCTGGATTATAATTCTTTGCTATTCCCAAATGAACCCATTTTTGCTGGTAAAATAACTGGCAGTATTATTTTTTAAGGTTAACACCCCACAGGAGGATGAGGGAATGAGAGGAACAGCAGAGGCCTTGAAGATAGAAAAGGAGGCTCTCAAGGCAAGGACAACAGACAGGAGGCATCAGGGTGAGGGCATGGTCTGTAATCAGTAGCAGGTGGGGTCATTTTGCCATCAGTAGATTCAGTGAGGACACAGATCCATGGGGCCTATGAGGTACTAAATGACAGCCCAAGGACCAGTGTGTACAGGTGAGACCAGTCTTCACCCCTGAGGGATTGTGTGAACTTCCCCGTTCACCAGGGTGCCTTGGGGAGAAGGACAGTAACTCAGAGACTGAAAGGAGGATTTTGAATTCCTTTTAATTGGCCAGTTTTATTTTGTATTGTTTTTTCCTTGTAATCAGTGGAGTATAGGCTCACAAACAGGAATAAATCAGTAACCAAAAGAGTAGATTTCTCTTTATAAATTAGTGTGTTAAATCTTGGCTTTATTGAAGTGTAACTGACATACAATAAGCGGCATAAATTTAAATTAGTAAGTTTTAAGTATACACCTGTGAAATAATCACCACCATCAAGTCAGTGAACATAGCCATCATTCATGTCCCTTGACAATCCCTCCCTTCTGACACACCCTCCCCACTGATCTGCTTTCTGTCACCATAGATAAGTTTCCATTTTCTAGAATTCCACGTAAATGGAATCATACGGTATGTACTCTTTTTTATCTGGTTTCTTTTTTTTATTTTTTATTTTTTTTAAAGATTTTATTTATTTATTTGAGAGAGAGAGAATGAGAGAGAGAGCATGAGAGGGGGGAGGGTCAGAGGGAGAAGCAGACTCCCCGCTGAGCAGGGAGCCCGATGTGGGACTCGATCCCGCGTCTCCAGGATCATGACCTGAGCCGAAGGCCGTCGCCCAACCAACTGAGCCACCCAGGCGCCCCTATCTGGTTTCTTATACTCAACATAATTTGCTTCATCCATGTTGTTGCTTGTATCAGTAGTCCATTTTTTTATTGCTGAACGGTATTCTGTTGTATGGATTTGCCACACTTTGTTTATCCATTCATCTGTTGATGGCCTTTTGGGTTGTTTCCGATTTTTGGTTATTACAAACAAAGCTGTGTGAGAGTTCCAGTTGTACCCCATCTTCACAACACTTGATATGGTCTTTTTCATTTTATCCATTCTCAGAGGTGTGTGGTGATATCTCACTGTGTTTTTAATTTGCATTTCCCTAATGACTAATGATGTTGAGCATCTTTCCATTGTTCTGGCCATCTGGGTATCTCCTTTGGTGAAGTGTGCGCTTACAGCTTTTGACTGTTTTTTATTGGGTTGTTTGTTTTAGGTTTTACATAGACTTACGTTTTGACTCTGTTATATATAACAGTATTTGTGAACAAATACTGAACAATTGCGTGAAACAAGTTAATATAGCACAGTGGTTAAGAATTCAATATCTGGAGACAGACTAAAGTTCTAATCTCAGTTCCAACATTTACTATTTGTCTTGATCTTAGACAAGATAATTTAACTGCTCTGACCTTTTTTCCTCATCTTTAAAATTGGGCAAGAATAGGGGCACCTGGGTGGCTCGGTTGGGCAACTGCCTTCAGCTCAGGTCATGATCCCAGAGTCCTGGGATTGAGTCCCACGTCAGGCTCCTGGCTCAGCGGGGAGCCTGCTTCTCCCTCTGACCCTCTCCCCTCTCATGATGTTTCTCACTCTCTGTCTCTCAAATAAATAAAATCTTAAAAAAAAATAAAGAAAATTGAGTAAGAATAGTTACCATCTCATAGGATTGCTCTGAGGATTCAATGAGATATGTGGAGGAGGAGAGGGTCCATGGCATAAAAAAACCAATCTAAAAATGGCTCCTGTGTAATCGAATGAGCCAGTTACACACTTGAACCTATTCACCTTGGAATAGGACAGGGGATAGATCAGGGAATGATGATGCAAAAAGGCAAGTATCCCAGTCCAGGGTTTGATCTTTTTTTTTTTTTTTTTTTTTGAGAGTGTGAGAAGGTGGGGAGAGGGAGAGAGAGAATCTTAAGCAGCCTTCTGACAGGGGCTCGATCTCTTGAACCTGAGATCATGACCTGAGCCAAAACCAAGAGTCAGACACTTAACTGACTGAGCCACCCAGGCACCCCAGGGTTTGATCTTTTGAATGGAGTAGTAGGGTCAAAAGTATTTAAAGGAAGAGTGGTTAAAGTTCTAGTAGAGAAGTGCAAGCAATGCTTTGGAACAGCTGAAAAAGATTGATAATAGAGGCTGAGAGTATGTATAAGCAAAGATTACAAGAGAGGACTATGACTAATGCCTGAGTAAGATTAAGGAATGGGGCAAATATGGCTGAAATTTTTGCACAGTGGGGTGCAGTGCGCTCTCAACCCAGCTTTCACTAGCTTTTTGGTGCCTGTGAAATGAGATTGGACCACGTAATCTCGAGGGTTTTATTTGGGTCCAGCAGGCTGTGAAATTTCAAATCTGTACTATGGGACTGGGAGTGGGGAAAAAGAGGTTGTGATCCTTGAAAATTCTAGGTGGTTAAAATAAAAAAAAAAATCGAGAATTGAAACTTATCAGAGTATAACTGCTTCCTTATGGAGCCATTTGTGGCTAATGGAAGCAAAAGTGGGCAATGGGCCACTTTCCCAGAATCTCTGCTCTCAGTGAATATTGCATGGAGTATTGGCATTTAAAAATGAGCTTACCAGGGAATGGGAGGGGACAAAACCACAAATACAATGGATGGATGGTTAAGTGTCCAAAATCAGGATATTCAACCTGGACTTAATTTCTCTAAAGATCATTGTGAAATAGTATTCTTTATGACTTTTTGTGCATGGTTTAAGAAAATCTCGAGTCTGTCTGTTATGGCTATGAAATGTATTTCGAGGCTTTAGTCTCCTAGTGTTCATAGGGATGAAAACACATTTAAACATTTGCTCAAGAAAAACAAAACTGCCATGTTCAAATAATGTTAAAATTGCTTCAAAAGACAATATATTAATTTTGAGTTATTTGAACTATCTTGGCCTCTGACATCCATACAAGTAGATAATTGAGAGTCCACTGTACATATTTCAAAAATGCAAGTATTGCTGAAAGTTTGTTTTATTTGGGTTATAATTTTGGGAGAGGAAAATCGTATCATACATTTTACATTTAATCCCATTTACATTTTACATTTAATCCCGTTTTATACATTTTCCTATTTCATCCCAACAGTTGTGTAGTTGGGGAAAGAAACTTTATTTAGAGAGGTTAAAACTTGTCCAATTCTTACTGTTAGTAAGAGAGATCGCCCTCTGGGTATCTGTAATCTAGTGGAGTAGGCAGGTACCAAACCTAAAACAGGTACCGTCATAGACCTCTATTAGTCCTGTGTGGCTCCTTGAGGAAGCCCTGGGAAGGGCTTTGAGGATGAATAGAACTTTGACAGGTAAATACTGGGCTGTGAGACGGGGAAGAGGCAGAAGAGAAATTCAGAATAGAGGAGAAAAGTTTCACAGAGGCATGATGACCAGAATACCTGCTGTGGCCAGGGAACAGTAAGTGTTGCTCTAATTGGTGGGGGGGGATAGGATGGTTTGAGGTGTCAGCACCTGTGACAGACTTGAAGACAAGATGAGCTGTTGCCAGGTGAACTGGGGAGACCTCTGGGCCCTGTGGCTCTCTCCCAGCCTGTCCCCCAGACATCACCTGAGGCTCTTGGTTTCATCACAAGAATTCAAGGACGGACGAGACAGTGGTTGAGCAGTGCAAGTGAAGAGTTTCTTAGAGATGAGTACACTCTTGAGATTGAGATGAGATGTGAGTGGGCCAGCTGAAGGGAGAGCTTGCCCTGGGTTTCGGGTCTCTATCTTGTATTGACAGTTGTTAACTAAGGGGTGGAATATTTATTACTTGGGGAGGGGATTTCTTTGGGAGCAGGATTTCATGCCTTTTCTCCCTTACTTGGTCAGGGTCTCAGTCCCTCTTTGTCTTGGGCCTGTCTGGTTTGATGTGGCTTCCTGTGGCTTTGTTAGTGAAATGCTGCCAGGACAGGTTGCTAACTTTCCTCATAATGCCTCGACTCCCCCTTTGCTGGCCTCCAGGCAACCTGTTAAAACCTAACTAACTGCCTACTCTAACAATATAACTGTAGCAGGCAACAAGGAACCGGCAGGGGATTTAGACCAGGGGAATAGCTGGAACAGGACTGTGTTTTAAGAATTCTTCCAGTAGTCTTCCACTAATGTATGGCAGTCTGGGCAGAGGGAAGAGGCAGGAAGGCTGGTGGAGGCTGTTTTGGTAATGCTGGCAGAACCTGAAGAGGACCTGCCCTGGGTTCTGCCAAAGGAAAGGGAGAATTTTGCATCTCACCCCAAATGTTCTCTTAGAAGCTCTCTTCTGCACTTATTCCTTGGAAAACAAGTAGAGTACCCTGACTGCTTGATTTGAAAAAGCTTTTTGCTTGTAGTTTGTCTTTTATCTGGCAAGTAAAAGGGAGCTCTTTTTGTGTCCTTTTTACTCAGGTTCTGGGTCATAACAAAGTGGAATGCTAGTGATCAGTAAGGGATCTGGAAAGGATGGGATCAATAGAATTTGATTGGATGGGGAAACTTAATGATGACTCCCAAATTTTAAGCCTGAATGCCTAGGAAAATGGTGGTCTCCCTGTGGGAAATAAGACCGTGATTTGAGAAGAAAGACAGTATGCCAAATGGGCTCAGTTGGAAGTTACAATAGCCTTTTCGTGCAGAAATACCCAGAAGCTGTTGAAAGGCCAGAGCTGGTATTCATTAAAAACATAAATAAATAAATAAAATAGGGGCTGGAGATAATACGGTCGGCTGTTGTCTGCATGAAGATAAAGCTGTGTGTGGTGGGTGCCTGTATGGAGGGATAGCATGGTGGCAAAGGGACAAGATGAGCGGGGGGTAAACTTTGAGGAAACAGAGCAAGAGAAGGGGACCCATCTAGAAGAGAGAGAGAAAGAGAGAGGACAGGAGGCGAGAGAAGTGGAGCAGGCAGAGCTGCAGAGGTAAAGGGAGGAAATGTGAAGTGTGGTAAATGCAGCAGCTGATGGAGGAGGGGAGGAGGATGGAGTCGCAGGGGCTGTGTCTGGTGATAAAGGGTCACTTCCTCTGGGCAGTCTTTCTGCCCCACTCCAGGCCATCCAGGACTGTCTTCCTCTCGTGACTTGGCCTGATCATCGGTGACAGGTTAGCCACCAATGTTTGCTTGTGTATCCGTTTCCCTGTTAGATCAAATGCCCGCAGAAAGCAAGGACTCTGTAGAGTTGTCTACACCGTGAGTATAGGATGAGGACTCAGGAAATTAAGGCAGCTCCCTGAGAGGGCAGTTTCAGGGACGCATTGAGAAGGACAGTCAAAGTGTAGGGTGTGATGAAACAAGAAGATGATAAGAAATGAAAGAAGCATCAGACAGGCAGGAGAAAAAGAGGGAGAGAGACCACCAAGAGAAGCAGAAAGAATAAAATGTTTAATTCTAGGGTAAGAGAGATTTGAACATGTTCCTACACTGTGATGCAGGCCCGTGGAAAGGAGAGGTTGAGGGTGCAAGAAGAGGCACTGGTAATGACACATGGAGTGATTCTGAGAGGGACTGGTGGGTGCAGGGGAGGGTTGAAGCTCTGGCCGGGGGGCAGGAGTGGGTGAAAGCACTGAGAAATGCAGACCTGAGGGATGGGCACTGCGGTGGGAGGTCATACTGGACACTGCTAGGGAGGATCCTATGGCCTAATGAAAACACTGCAACCTTGGAGTTCTAATAGTGCCCTTCATCAGTCGCACGAACTGTGGCAAGTGACTTAACATTTTTTCAAATGTCACAACTTCCCTCTAGGTAAAACGGGCATAACTACCTTCCAGCTCCAATGATCAGGTGTGGTCGACCCGCTTACTTGCAAGTGCTTTCTTGGCTTTTTGTTTGAATTTATTTGGGGGTGTTTCCCTTAGAGGCCGGAGAAGCTGGAAGACGGTCTGGATGTAATCAGCAAAGTAGGAGGTGGGTCCTCTCAGCATGAAGGAGACAATGCCAGAAGGCCTCAGTGATCAGGAGGTTTTCTGAGGGGGTGGGCACAGGATAGGAAGAAAAACACAACGTGAGTAACAGGTTTTGGAAGCATGTGTGAAGACCCAGGGGAGGGTTAGAGGGCAAGGGTGCCTGATCCTGGAGGGATCAGGACCCATAGCTGAAAAGAAGGGGTTAGGGAAGGTGTGCCGACACGCTTCCTTGCTGACCGCCTCTCACAGGTGAGGGTAATAAGAGAGGCAGGCGCCCACCTGGAGCCCAAGCATCCTTAGGGAGGGCGTGACTGCAAGCCAGCTTTTGGAGGTTAAGGAGGAGGGTCCATTAATTTCCACGCGGCTGCAACGGAGTGTCAGTGCAAAGATGAGGAAGTCGTGGCAGGGGCTTCGTGAACTCGAGCACGTGCCCGGTCCGGCATTCGTGGTGCGGCGCGCTCTCGCCGCGGCCCGAGCTTCAGGAACTTGGCTTTCGTCTCCTTCCCAAAGCACGACCTTAGTTGTTTTTTGTAAATTGCTGAGTGGGGAGAGGCCCCGCCTTTCTGGGCCGGGGCTTGGCCGCGGGGCCGTCCCTCCCGCGCTCCCCGGCGCGCTCCTTCCCTGACGGCGCTGGAGGGCCCGGCGGCGGCCCACGAAACCCATGGCGCTGCCGGCCTGGCTGCAGCCCAGGTAGGGCGCCCGGCCCGTGGCGGGAGGCGAGGGGTGCGGGGGGTGGGGCGCCAGGGGCGGGGTTCCCCCCCTCACGCCCGCAGCCAGCTGGGCGGGCTCCCGGCGGCGCGGCGCTGCGCTGCGCAACCCTGAACCCCGCGCACCCTTGAACTCTCGACAGGCATTAGCTAGTTTTCAGTTCTCTCGCCAATCCTAGGAGGAAGGCTCTGTTATTACCCCCATCTCCAGACGAGGAAATGGGAAGGACAGGCTACGCTGCCACCCCTTCGTTTTGTGCACCCTCTACGAGTCCTCCTTCCTCCCCGCTCTGCCCGCCAGGAGTCCTTTCCTCCACTTTCTCGGACCCGGTGTCGCAGGGTGGGTTTTAGATCTACCAGCTGCAGAAACCCCTGTCGCATGTGTGGACCCCAGAGCCCAGTTCAGTGGACCTGGAGATGTGTATGTTTAACCAACACGCCACGTGATTCTGATGCAGGTTTAAGGAAGGCCTCCTTGCGCCCACTCCTCTTAGTAGTTTGCATCATGTGTAGGGTGCCTCTTATCAAGCTATACTGTATCTGCTTCCTGCTTATTTGCCTTATTTCTCAGAGGCTTCACATCTCCGACTGGGAGAAATCCTTGTCTGTACTGGCAGGGCCCCTCCCCCCACCCTTCTGAACCCCCAGGGCACACTTCAAATAATGCTTTTCCTAACTACCTCAAACTGTGTATCTGTCAATCATCCCTTAGTCATCTCCCCAGCAACCCAGTTTTAAACCCAGCTTGACTTCCCTTTTCTGGCCTGAGCCACTAAACTGCTTTCTATGTGTGTCTGGTGAAGGAAACGGTCTGCCCTTGCAAATATAATAGACAGTGGCGAGGTACTGACCCCCATCACAGAATGCATTCACAAGTCAGGAATGGCCAACTACTGAATCATCCACCATTGGGAAATAACCACCACTACTCCCTTCTTGTAACTATAAACCAATGATCTCAGCATTTGCACTTAGTAGGCTGAGTTGCAGGAACACATTGAGCACGTCAAGCCCTCACCATCTTTTTTTTTTTTTTTTTTTAATATTCAAAGCCATCTTTGCAATTCTTACTTTAGCCCTTCGTGAGAACAAGGTTAGAACTTCCTTAAAGCAGGGGCGCCTGGGTGGCTCAGTTGGCTGGGCAACTGCCTTCGGCTCAGGTCGTGATCCTGGAGTCCGGGGATCGAGTTCCGCATCGGGCTCCCTGCTCAGCGGAGAGTCTGCTTCTCCCTCTGACCCTCCTCCCTCTCATGCTCTCTGTCTCTCATTCTCTCTCTCGCAAATAAATAAAATCTTAAAAAAAAAAAAAAAACTTCCTTAAAGCTGAAAGTGAATTTTAAAATCGAGCCATATTTGGTTTAAAGCAAACTCAGGATACTCCTTTTAGCAGATAATGTGTGCTATGGGTCATTTCACAATCTGATATGCGTTACGGAGGTAACCAAATAGAAGACTCTGATGTGGAATGTTTTTCTCTTGCTCAGGTGGCCAGTAGGTTAGTTAAAAAATTTGTGTGTAATGCCGAAAAGATTATTATGAAGGAAGTACTTCATGGTATTTTCCTGTATTTATAGGTACAGAAAGAACACCTATCTTTTCATCTACTACTTAATCCAGTTCTGTGGCCACTCATGGATATTTACCAATATGACAGTGCGGTTCTTTTCATTTGGAGAAGGTAAAACTTCAAAACCGTTTTGGATTTTTACCTTTCAATACTTGTTTTCACCTAGTCCTGCTTATGTTAGTTTTTCAACTTCTGTAAACATCACCTAGTATCCTTCACTGCTTTAAAACTTAGTAGCCATATTTTTCAGTAACCTTACTTTTTGCTCATTGCAAAAACCAAAACCTTTTTGGAAAAGGGGGCAGGTGAGGTGAGGGACAGGGACTTGGCTTCCCTCTGACTAGGCAGTTTGCCCTGAAAACACAGACATTGGGGTGGTTCTGTCTGACTCTTCCTTTTTGGTTCTGCGGCAGACCTTCGCAGACTTGGTGGGTTTTGAGGAAATCTGTAAATTCCAGTATAACATTTTGTGCAGAGAACTCAGGAATTAACCAAATTCTTCCCTTGTTTTTTTTTATTCCCCAGGCTTAAGATAACTGGAGACTACCAGTAAGTGAAAGACAAACTGTATAGACCTCAGGGTTCTATTTGGTCCCCTTAAGAAGTAATGTGTCCCTAAGTAAATGACAAACCTTAGAGATGACTCACCATCTATATGGGAGTTGGTATTAATGGTTAAAGTCATGTTGCCTCCAGTTTTCTAAAAAGTAAAGGTTTTAACTAGCATTTCAATTTTTAAGAAATGAATCACTAAGTGACTGTCAAAATAACATTCTTTTCATGTTCCATCCCCACATGGGTAAGTGTCATCACAGTTTACAACTGTTGGGTGACTTGACAGTTTGAGCAATTGCTAGTTTCAGCTAGAAACAAACACATAGAATATACCCGGGAAAAGTCATGCTGTGCTCATCAATTCAGACTTCTATATCATAAGGAAATTAATCTAATTCCGAGGTGCCATAACTATTTTAGGTTGCTTTTTCTTACTGCGAATCTGCAGTTAAATTCTTGCCCTCAGCAACCTCCAAAGATACAACCTAAGGCGTGAATTTCAACTATGAATGTTGGGAGTCTTCAAGCAGAGGAAAACATGAGCGGTGAGAAAACGTCCCTGCATGTTTATAGGAAAAAAACCCAACACTTCTAGGCCTTGAAAGTTAGCTGAGGCTTTGTGGGCATGTTACAAGTCATTCATGCCAAGAGTTACAAGCAATGAACTCTTTCTTATCCTGCCTGGCCTTTCCAGTGGGAAAAATTGCTTTAGTCAGCAGTGTGTGTCTTTCTTAATTATTATCCTACTGTTAAAATTGGAGAAGCCTTTTACTAAAGCAACACAACCATTCATATGGAAAGCAGACCTAAAACCACTAAGTGGGAGTTCAGTACAATTCCTGAGTCAATGTATAAATTAAGTAGCTTAGTAGCTATCTCATCACCTAAAGAGTAACACCTGCTACCTTCCCCGTCACAGAGCTGTGTAATTGATGATGCTCTGTTGTAGCAAGTGCAGGGCAGTGGATGAGAGCACAGACTTCTGGGCCTCAGGAACCATCTGTGAAATGGGGATGATGCTAATAGTGCTCACCTGCTAGAGCTGTTGAGAAGAGAAACCCTGAGTGCTCCATAAATTATCATGTGAATGATCCCTGGGCAGGAAAGACAGCCAAGTCTTCCCTAGATGTTTCTTAACATGGTGGGATTTCATTTTAAAATTTAAACCAACAGATTTATCATATTTAGAGAAATAGTTGTTTCTTTCCTATTTCCGTTCTTTCCAAATGCAGTGTGGGCTCTCTCCAGTGCAGTCTCCAAAAGTCCCCACCAAAGGCCCGGGTTCTAACCAAGGTCTAGAAGGCACTAACCAAGTATGTATAGGACACTAATAAGATGTTATTAAACATGACATCATTATAATGTCCTTTCCATAAAGCTTCTCTAGAATCATAGTTTTCTCATCTTTGTCATTGTCTTGTCAAAAAGGTGTGAGCACACCAGCTTCTTTAATAAGCTTATCTCCAACCTGTTTACAGTTGATAGAGTCTAGATTCTACTGGGTTACTTTTATGCGGGAATTGCTTTATAACATATATGGGGAATTATATATGGAGAATAAATACTATAGCTTTGGCCATGGGCTTTCTTTTTCAAATTTTTACTTTTTTAGAAGAGCAATTAAGATAGACTACAATATGAAGTGCTTTCTTTGGTTGCATAGTGTTCTTTTTTTTTTTTTAAAGATTTTATTTATTTGAGAGAGAGAGAGCATGAGAGGTGGGAGGGTCAGAGGGGGAAGCAGGTTTCCCACCGAGCAGGGACCCCGATGTGGGACTCGATCCCGGGACTCCAGGATCATGACCTGAGCTGAAGGCAGTCACTCAACGAACTGAGCCACCCAGACACCCGGTTGCATAGTATTCTTAATAATTTAGTAGCTGTTAGGAAATTTCTCACATGTACAATGAAAAAAGTAAATAATCACAATTTTTATTTCAAAATGCTGTATAGATTTGGGTTGTGACCTAATTTTTACTTACTGTATCTATTTTTAATTCCCTGGATACAGATTCCATGGTTGACACTTTTTATGCTATTGGTCTTGTGATGCGCCTTTGCCAGTCCATTTCCCTCCTGGAGTTGCTGCACATTTGTGTTGGCATTGAACCAAACCATCTCTTTCCTAGGTTTCTGCAGGTAGGTTTTGTTTTGTTTTTAATAATATCACTGGGGTCGCCTGGGTGGTGCTGCCAGTTAAGCAGCCAACACGTGGTTGTGGCTCAGGTTGTGATCTCAGGGTCCTGGGATTGAGCCCCACATCGGGCTCCCTGCTCCTTGGGAGCCTCCATCTCCCTCTGCCTGTCTCTCTCTCTCTTTCTGTCTCTCATGAATAAATAAATAAAATCTTTAAAAAAAACAAAACAAAAAAACACATGATATTATTGACTATATTCTCTATGCTGTACTTTTCATTCCTGTGACTTATTTTGTAACTGAACATTGGTACCACTTAATCTCCTTCATCTATTTCGCCCATTCCCCCAATCACCTCTCCTCTTGCAACCATCAGTTAGTTCCCTGTATTAAGGAGTCTGGGGCCTTTATTGTTATTTTTTGGTTGGTTGTTCATTTATTTTTTAGGTGCTACAAATAAGTCAAATTATGTGGTCTTTGTCTTTCTAACTTATTTCACTTAGCACAATACCCTCTAGCTCCATCCATGTTCTTGTAAATGGCAAGATCTCATTCTTTTTCATGGCTGAGTATTACTTTGTGTGTGTGTGTGTGTGTACACACCACATCTTCTTTATCCATTCATCTATGGATGGACACTTGGGGTGTTTCCATAATTTGGCTATTAGAAATAATGCGGCAATAAACATGGGTACATATGTTTTCAAATTAGTGTTTTTGTTTTCTGTGGGTAAATACCCAGTAGTGGAGTTACTGGATTATATGGTATTTCTGTTTTTAATTTTTTAAGGAAACTGCATACTGTTTTCTCCAGTGGCTGCATTAATTTACATCCCCACCAAGAGTTGCCTTTTCTCTACATCCTTGCCAACACTTGTTGTTTCTTGTCTGTTTGATTCTAGACACTTCCAGGTGTATGAGGTGGTATCTCATTGTGGTTTTGATTTGCATTTCCCTGATGATGAGTGATGTTGAGCATCTTTTCATCTGCCTATAGGCCATCTGTGTGTTTTCTTTGAAAAAATGTCTATTCACTTCTGCCCATTTTTTAATTGGATTGTTTGTTTTTCTGGTGTTGTGTGTTTCATATATATTTGGATATTAACCCCTTATCAGATATTTCTCATTCAAATATCTTCTCCCATTCGCTAGGTAGCCTTTTTGTTTTGTTGATGGTTTCATTTGCTGTGCGAAAGCTTTTTATTTTGGTGTCGTCCCAATGGTTTAATTTTGCTTTTGTTTCTTTTGCCTGAGGAGACATAGGCATATATATGTTGCTAAGGCTGATGTCCAAGAGATTACTGCCTGTGTTTTCTTTTAGGAGTTTAACGGTTTTAGGTCTCACATTTAGGTCTTTAATCCATTTTGAGTTTATTTTTGTGTATGGTGTAAGAAAGTGGTCCAGTTTTTTTCTTTGACATGTAGCTGTCCCATTTTCTCAACACCATTTGTTGAAGAGACTGTCTTTTCCCCATTGGATATTATTACTTCCTTTGTTGAAGAGTAATTGACCATATAATCATGGGTTTATTTCTGGGCTCTCTATTCTGTTCCTTTGATCTATGTGTCTGTTTTTGTGCCAGGACCATACTGTTTTGATTACTTCAGCTTTGTCGTATATCTTGAAATCTGGGATTGTAATACCCCCACTGTGTGGCTCTCTCTCAAGACTACTTTGTCTATTCAAGGTCTTTTGTGGTTCCATACCAATTTTAAGATTATTTGTCCTATTTCTGTGAAAATGTGGTGGTTTTATAGGGTTTGCATTGAGTCTGTAGTCCGCTTTGGATAGTATGGACATTTTAATGATAATTCTTCCATGAGCATGGTTCTGCAGGTAGGTTTTAATCACATTGTCAGTATTATAGTTAGCAGTTGAAAAGCAAAGCCCTGAAAACTTGCAACTCAAGTCACTAATAAGAATTTATGAAAAAATGACCTCATTCCAAGACACTGCACAGTTAGACTAGCCAGTTGGAAACATTCAGGGCAATGATGCTGTTGCTGTGGGAAGCACTGAGGTGATCTTCTCTTAAGGGGCAGGTTGCACAGCCACTTCCCACTCTCACGGTGCCACTGCCCTTGGCAATGTAGGGTGGAGGAGAGTCAGAGGGTTAGAGTCATTCAGACTTGGGTTTGACAGCTGGCTCCCCTAGCTGTCACTGTGGGATCATATCCACAGTCATAGAGCTGTTTTGGAGGAAAGACACCATAGTATCTGGCCAAGAGTAAATGGTCCAGGGGCACCTGGGTGGCTCAGTCGTTAAGCGTCTGTCTTCGGCTCAGGTCATGATCTCAGGGTCCTGGGATCGAGCCCCACATTGGGCTCCCTGCTCTGCGGGAAGCCTGCTTCTCCCTCTGCCTCTGCTCCTCCCCGCCCCTGCTCTCTCTCTCTTTCAAATAAATAAAATCTTTAAAAAAAAAAAAAGAAAAAAGTTTCCTTCACCATATCCAAAGAACAGAATACTCAGCCATTTCTTGTTCTTCTTGCCACTTTTACTGATTACAAATGGAAACGAGAGATCATTCATGTTTATCTAATACAGCATCTAATCATAGACTTGGGAATCCTACAGACCTGGATTCAAATCCCAGTTCTAGCTCTTACTAGTTGTATGAATTTATTTTTTTTTATTTCAAGTTCTTATTTAAATTCCAGTTAGTTAAAGGATAGTGTAATATTAATTTCAGGAGTAGAAACTAGTTGTATGAATTTAAACATAGAAATTGTTCTGAACCTCATTTTCTCATGTGATGTGAAAATAACATCTCATGGAGTAACTGAAAAAATGGGTGGGATAAGTTCCTAGTGCTTAGTTAGAATACAATATCTGAAAGCTATTGCTGTTATTTTAGCTATTGTTTGTTTCCTGTACCAGGTCTTTAGCCCTAGATGACCATGTTCCTTTTTTTTTTTTTTAAAGATTTTATTTATTTAAGAGAGAGGGCGAGAGCCCGCATGAATGTGGGGGTGGGGGCAGAGGGGCACAGAGAGAGGGAGAGGGAGAAGCAGACTCCCCAGTGAGCAGGAAGCCTGATGCAGGACTCGATCCCAGGACCCAGAAACCATGACCTGAGGCAAGGCAGACACTTAACTGACTGAGCCACCCAGGCGCCCCACCATATTTCTTTTTAAAGGCAGGTTGAAGGAGGATGAGAAATTCATGGGTGGAGATTCAATACAGGAAATCATTGCTGGTAAGGCAAGAGAAAAAAAGTGGTATTTTCCCTACAAAGAGAGAAAAGTTAGGTGACTATATGAACATGTGTTTAAAATCTACAGAAAAAGGGATTTCTGTGAGGATAACTTTATTTGCAAAATAAATCAGAAAAATGGGAATAACTAAATTTGACAAATATGCATTGTGAAAATCTGTCAGAATCTGATTGTATTGCTGTCATCTAGCAAAGTAGGACATAAATGTACACCTTAAATTTTTGTTGACTAGAGTGACACTGATTCTTGTATTAAAATTTGTTTAAAATACCATGAAAGTTTAAAGATGGAAATAGCAATATAATCCTAAGGAGCCTATTAAGAACTCAGCATTACAAGTTTATGGGAGATTTTATATTTTACTTATTAAATAAAAATAGAGAAATAGTATTCATTAGGATGAAGACATTTTAAGTCTTGAAATATCAAATGTAAAGTAAAAATCAGGATAATATGTAGAGTCTGAACTAATAACAGACTAGCCAGCTAGCCAAGACCTAGATGGACTTCCCTTAAGTGTATTTCCTTTTCCTTTTTTTTTTTTTTTTAAAGATTTTATTTATTTATTAGAGAGAGATCACAAGCAGGGGTTGGGCAGAGGGAGAGGGAGAAGCAGGCTCCCGGCCGAGCAGGGAGCCTGATGCAGGACTGGATCCCAGGACCCTGGGACCATGACCTGAGCCGCAGGCAGATACTTAACCGACTGAGCCACCCAGGATCACTATTAATGTAATGGTTTATAGAACTATGATCGCTGTAATCAAACTATATCCTGGTTTGGTAATTTAAAATAATGCAAATATACATTGAATCTTCTTATTCAGAGTGAGTTTATAGTGTCTACTGTTAATGGGGCTCAAGTTTTTAAGTCTTTTTTGTTGGCAGGGATAACAAGAAAGGGATTCACCACATCAGGGAAGATGGCTACCATTTTCAAACTGGGCTACTGTTAATTTCTGTTGTGATTGTTTGGCTTCCTTTTTTTTTTTTTTCCTCTTTGTAATTTTATCTGTTCTCTATTTGTGTTAACTCATTTACTATCTTTTCTATAGTTTTCCGAAAGGACCTGGTGTTGGAAAGAGCTTTGAAAACCTATATCATCATGTTCAAAGTTTTATTTTCTACCTCCTTCCTTTGAGTTCTGCCGACTTTTAGAAGAATCCCTCATTATTAGATGACTCTGAGGCCTCTGTTTTAAAATAACCAAACAAAACTCTAAGGTTGTGTAACCATTCTTGGTTTTCCTGTTTCCCCATTTTTAAGTGAGGAAACCGTAGTTAAGAATGCGGCTAAGCTACTCAGCAATCATAGCTGACTGCACACAGTATCCTGAAAAAGGCACGATGCCCAGCTGCTTTCAGTGGGCCAAAACACACGTCTGCATATTTGTGATGGTATTTTGCCGTTACCTTTGTGAGTCTAAGGCATGACTGAATTCTCATTTTGGAAACTGGTCTTCCAAAATATCAAGATAAGGAATTCCAGAAAGCAGTAGGAAAATTTAGCAAGTTGAGCCATGTATCAAATGGTGGTGGTATGTGTACCGGAGGTCTGTTTGTTTTCTCTGTTCTGTGTATTTTTAGATGTTTTATACACACATCTTTATTTTGACAGGGAAAAGCCATTACGAATTTCTGAAATTATACACAATTGACAGACTAAAATAATTTAACACAATAAAAAATTTTTATGTATTTTCAAAATATTACAATATACAATAAAATATGGTAATAAATTTTTGGGGTGCCTGGGTGGCTCAGTCGTTAAGCGTCTGCCTTCGGCTCAGGGCATGATCCCACGGTCCTGGGATCGAGCCCCGCATCGGGCTCCCTGCTCCGTGGGAAGCCTGCTTCTCCCTCTCCCACTCCCCCTGCTTCTGTTCCCTCTCTCACTGTGTCTCTCTCAAATAAATAAATAAATCTTTAAAAATAATAATAAATGTTATGTATTTTTTAAAAATATACTTTAGGGGCAAAAGGGAAAACTATAACAAATAGTTGCTTATAGACATCCATTTTTGGAAATAATTACATATCCATTAAAATCATATAAAGAAATATAGTAAATTTTCTGTTTTTTTTCAAGATTTTATTTATTTGGGGGCGCCTGGGTGGCTCAGTTGGTTAAGCAACTGCCTTCAGCTCAGGTCATGATCCTGGAGTCCCGGGATCGAGTCCCGCATCGGGCTCCCTGCTCGGCAGGGAGTCTGCTTCTCCCTCTGACCCTCCTCCCTCTCATGCTCTCTGTCTCCCATTCTCTCTCTCAGATAAATAAATAAAATCTTTAAAAAAGAAAAAAAAAGATTTTATTTATTTGTTTGACAGAGAGCAAGAGAGAACACAAGCAGGGTAAGCGGGAGAGGGAGAAGCAGGCTCCCCACCAAGCAGGGAACCCGACATGGGGCTCAATCCCAGGACCCTGGGATTATGACCTGAGCCGAAGGCAGATGCTTAATGACTGAGCCACCCAGGTGCCCCAATAAATTTTCTGTGTTTTAATTTATAAAATGGGAAAGTAATTTAGGTCCCAAACAAACAGATAACTATTATAAGACATGATAATATAAGTGAAAACTAGGCATCTTTCCTCTCCAACCCCTTCCTTCCAAAAGAGCTCACATATTTAGCTTGGTAAAAAAGATAAAAAGTTGAATTGGGAAATTCATATATTTCAATAGATGTAATCAAAACAACTAGGTTTTTATTTTCTATTTTATTTATTTATTTTTAAACAACTTGGTTTTTATAGTGTGGAAACACTGCCAACACTGAAATACTGATTTTGAAGGACTTTGTTCTAACTTTGTGCAGAAGCCTGAGAAAGAGGTTTGTATTGACAAAAGCCTTAGGTTGTCTTAACTCCAGGAGACGGGAAAATAGCCACAAAACTAGCCTTTGGATCAGGACATTAGACCACTGTACATTTAGGAAACCCTCCGAGTAATCCCATTTCCACCTTCACCTTTTGAGAAATGCTTAAAATTCAAAGACTTCATATATAACTATTAAAGTGGCTTAATTCTGCATTCGTCCTTTGCATTGCAAGAAACACTGTCACACATGTGTTAATTTTACAAAACTTGAAAAATCTATAAATCGAAACACTAGGAATTACTACCCCCAGATAACTGTGCCCACAAAAACTTTGATTTGTTCACCCAAATCGCAAAAACCATTTTTATATTTACAAATATCACATATTTCTGCTAAGGGCAAGCAGGGGTCTGCTTGCCAAAAGTAACTCCGAAGATTTTTCACAGTCCTAGATTCTGAGAACAAATATGAAGAAAATACCAAGGGTGTCTTAACATAAACCCTTTTAGGAAAACAGCCAAGTTTCACCCTGATTTTTTTAGCTGTGAAGCAGGTGCCTCTTTGCATTGCTAGATTAAATAATCGGGTTTTCCATACAGCCATATGGGTTTTCTCTCCAGTTTTGAGTGGAGAACAGCTTTGCATTGTTAGAGATAAAACTGTACTGGGGATTGTCAAGCCGACGTTCTCAGTGTTGAAGCCTCCTGGGAATGAATGACACAGTTCACTCTGTAGGTAAGATTTTAGAATTTTCCTGTTTTTTTTTTTTTTTTCCATTTGTTTGTTTGTTTTTTGTATTTGATCCATGGAGTTCTTCAGTGTGATCGTTACAAAACTATATAGTATAATTTTAAAGATGCTGAGACTAACCTTTTTTATTCAGTGATAGTCTTAATGATCTATACAGAAAAATGTTTTCCTGTAAATATACTAATCACTACATTATGTTTATTTTATTAGTAATAACTTACATTTATTTAGGGCTTTTTATGTGCCAAATAGTTTTCTACGTTCTTCATGTGCATTAACTCACTTAATCTTCAAATCTTCAATCATAACCTTATCCTTTATAATTTACTATATAATGCTAATGCTAATTATTATCTGCAGTATAATTACTTAACCCAAAAGCTAAATAAATTACCCAAAGCCACATAAATTGTGAATGGTGGAGTGAAAGTTTGGATTTAGGCTATTTGTCTTGAACTCTCAACTATTCTAAATTTGCTTACTGTATATCTCACCAAGTAGGATGTAAATACCCCGAGGGCTGGAACTTGGTCTTGTTCATAGCTACATCTCCCAGGACCCAGAACAGTGCACTCAAAAAATATCTACTGAATGATGAATAAACAAAAAATATGTAAATAGAAATATGTAAATGATTATGTCTTACAGAAGAAAATAATCGGTGGTTTTGCACATATTAAGGATATGTTTCTGAACTTCTCAACAGAAGTTCATAGGATTTAAATAGTTTGGGTTATTGTTTTAGTAAAAGAAGTCTTTGAGGCTAAAACTAATTTTTATTTTTTTTAATGAAGTATAATTAACGTAGTGTTACAGTTCAGGTGTACAATATGATTCAACAATTCTATACATTACTCAGTGTTCATCACAATAAGTGTACTCTTAATCCCCTTTATTTCACCCATCGCCCCACCCACATCCCCTAGTGCAACCATCAGTTCTCTGTATTTGAGTCTGTTTTTTTGTTTCTTTTTGTTGTGCATTTGTTTTCTTAAATTCCACGTATGCGTTAAATCATATAGTATTTGTCTTTCTCTTTGAGTTACTTCACTTAGCATTATACCCTCTAGGTCCATTCATGCTGTTGTAAATGGCAAGATCTTATTTTCTTATGGTTGAGTAATATTCCAGTCATATGTGGAATTTAAGAAACAAGATGAACATAGAATGAAAGGAAAAATAAGATAAAAACAGAGAGGGAGTTGGGGCACCTGGGTGGCTCAGTGGGTTGAGCGGCTGACTTTGGCTCAGGTCATGATCTCGGAGTTCTGGGATTGAACCCTGCATTTGGCTCCCCACTCAGCAGGGAGTCAGCTTCTTCCTCTCCCTCTGCCCCCCCCCCTTCTGCACTCTCTCTCTCTCTCTCAAGTAAATAAATAAAATATTTTTAAAAAATAAAAATAAATTTTAAAAAAGGGAGGCAAACCATAAGAGACTCTTAGCTGTAGGAAACAAACAACTTGGGTTGCTTCCTTATCTTGGCTATTGTAAATAATGCTGCAATAAACATAGGGGTGTGTATATCTTTTTAAATTAGTGTTTTTGTTTTCTTGGGGTAAATAGTAGTGGAATTACTGGGTCATATGGTAATTTGATTTTTAATTTTTAAGGAGCCTCCATACTGTCTTCCACAGTGACTTTCACCAACAGTGCCCAAAGGTCCTCTTTCTCAATGTCCTCACTAATACTTGTTATTTCCTGTGTTGTTGATTGTAGCCATTCTGACTGATGTGAGGTGGTTTCTCATTGTGGTTTTGATTTGCATTTCCCTGATGCCGAGTGATGTTGAGCATCTTCTCATGTGTCTGTTGGCCATTTGTATGTCTTCTTTGGAAAAATGTCTATTCAGGTCCCCTGCCTATTTTTAATCAGATTATTTGGTGTATTTGGTGTTGTAGAAGTTCTTTATATATTTTGGATATTAATACCTTATAGAATATATATCATTTGCCAATATCATCTCCCATTCAGTAGGTTGCCTTTTTGCTGATGGTTTCCTTCACTGCAAAAGTTTTTCATTTTGGTGTAGTCTCAATAGTTCAATTTCACTTTTATTTCTCTTGCCCGAGGAGTCCTATCTAGAAAAATGTTTCTATAGCTGATGTCAAAGAAATTAGTGCCTACATTTTCTTCTAGGACTCTCATGGCTTCAGGTCTCATGTTTAGGTCTTTGACCCATTTTGAGTTTATTTTTGTATATGGTGTGAGGAAATGGTCCAGTTTCATTCTTTTAAATGTAGCTGTCCCATTTTCCCAGCACCATGTGTTGAAGAGACTGTCTTTCCCCCATTGTGTGTTCTTGCCTTCTTTGTTGTAGATTAATTGACCATATGAGCATGGATTTATTTCTGGGCTCTCTATCCTGTTCCCTTTATTTATGTATCTGTTTTTGTGCTAGTACCATACTGTTTTGATTAATACAGCTTTGTCTTTTGATTAATACAGCTTTGTCATATATCTTAAAATCTGGGATTGTAGTAACTCCAGCTTTGTTCTTTCTCAAGATTGCTTTGTCTATTTGAAGTCTTTTGTGGTTCCACACAAATTTTAGGATTTTTTATTCTAGTTCGGTGAAAAAATGTTGGCATTTTGATAGGGATTGTATTATATCTGTAGATTGCTATGGTGGTGTGGACATTTTAACAATATTCTTTTTTTTAAAGATTTTTATTTATTTATTTGACAGAGTCACAGCAAGAGAGGGAACACAAGCAGGGGGAGAGGGAGAGGGAGAAGCAGGCTTCCTGCGGAGCAGGGAGCCCAATGCGGGGCTTGATCCCAGGACCCTGGGATCATGACCTGAGCCGAAGGCAGATGCTTAACGACTGAGCCACCCAGGCACCCAACAATATTGGTTCTTCTAATCCATAAGCATGGAATCTCTCTCCATTAACGTGGCATCTTCAATTTCCTTCATCAGAGTTTTATAGTTTTTGGAGTACAGGTCTTTCATCTCCTTGGTTAAATTTATTTCTGGGTATTTTGTTATTTTTGTGTGTGTGCAATTGTAAATGTCATTGTTCTCTTGATTTCTTCTTCTGCTACTTGATTCTAGAAATTCTCTCCATAGAGGGAATAGTTTGTAACTGCATTGTTGATAACCTGAGTGCCAGCTGCCATTTATTAAATAACAACGTAGTTTTAGTCACTGCTTAACTTGGAATGTAGGATTCCCAAATAGAACATAAAAATGCGAGGGGCACCTGGGTGGCTCAGTCGTTAAGCGTCTGCCTTCGGCTCAGGTCATGATCCCAGGGTCCTGGGATCGAGCCCCGCGTCAGGCTCCCTGCTCTGCGGGAAGCCTGCTTGTGTTCCTGCTCTCGCTGTGTCTGTCTCTGTCAGATAAATAAATAAAATCTTAAAAAAAAAAAAAAACTTAAAAAAAACCACATAAAAATGTGAGGTATTTTTGTTTCATAGTTACCATACTTCTGAGTAGACCACATTAAGACAATGTTTAATTTGGCCTAAGTTACCAGGTTTTTTTAATTGTACTTTTATTCCTACCAAGTTTGAGCTACACTAAACACTAAAAAGCTATTAGTAATTAGTCATGTTCTCTTAGGATTTGCTTAAAATGACAAAGTGCTAAGTTCTCACAAGTGTAAAGCTCCAAGTAACTGGTCAAATTATTATACATAAAAAAGGAATAAAATAAAGTCTGTTCTTCAAAAGTGTTTTGGTGTTGATTTAGAATATGAAGGAGGTTCTTGTTTTAAGGTTTAACTTTTGAAGAGAGGCTTTTTGAAAGAACAGACTATAACCTGGGATATTAGGCATAAGGACAGCCCATAAAATAACAAAGGGGAAAATGTGTTAGTGTTTTAGAACAAGGGATTTAGAATCACATTGTCTAGATTTTTATTCAGATCTGTAGCTAAGTCACTTTCACTTTGTTGTTGTTGTTTTAATATTTATTTATTTATTTATTTGAGAGCACATGCTCGAGACGGGGGAGGGGGCAGAGGAAGATGCAGACTCCCTGCTGAGCAGGGAGCCTGATGAGGTACTCGATCCCAGGACCCTGGGATCATGACCTGAGCCGAAGGCAGACGCTTAACTGACTGAGCCACCCAGGCGCCCTCAAGTGATGATTTTTTTTCTTTCTTTTTTTTTTAAGATTTTATTTATTTGAGATAGAGTGAGAGAGAGAGCGCACACGCAGGAGCAGGGGGAGCAGCAGGGAGAAGGAGACACCCCACTGAGCAGGGAGCCCAATGCGGAACTCGATCCCAGGACCCTAGGATCATGACCTGAGCCGAAGGCAGATGCTTAATGACTGAGCCAGCCAGACGCCCCTCAAGTGTTGATTTTCAACAGGATGAATTTTTTTTTTTAATTTTTTATTTATTTGACAGAGACACAGTGAGAGAGGGAACACAAGCAGGGGGAGTGGGAGAGAGAGAAACAGGCTTCCCGCCGAGCAGGGAACTTGATGCAGGGCTCAATCCCAGAATCCTGGGATCATGACCTGAGCCGAAGGTAGACGCCTAACGACTGAGCCACCCAGGCACCCCTCAACAGGATGAATTCTATTGTTCAGCACCATTTCTGTTTTAGGAGATTTACTTCTCTACTCATCAGTTCAGGGGCAGTCTGACATCATGGATAGCTTATAACTCTAGAAACCACAAAACGTGGGATACATGCTTGCAGGTCTGCCACTAGGGCAAGTCACTTCTCTGGTTCCCCAATTTTTTATTTGTAAAAAGGTGGGATTGGGCTAGAGTGGACCCTAGAGATCCATTTTATCAAGAGTTATCTAGGTTTTTGTTTTCTGTAGTCAGCCATATAATTAGAAATATGTGTTGTGTGTATGTATTCATGTATATGTATCTTGAGAGTTTTATTAAAAAAAATAGATTTGATTTTGGGGCGTCTGAGTGGCTCAGTCGTTAAGTGTCTGCCTTCGGCTCGGGTCATGGTCCCAGGGTCCTGGGATCGAGCCCCGCATCAGGCTCCCTGCTCTGCGGGGAGTCTGCTTCTCCCTCTCCTTCTGCTCGTGTTCTGTTTCACTCTCTCAAATAAATAAATAAAAAATCTTTAAAAACAGGGGCGCTTGGGTGGCTCAGTTGGTTAAGCGACTGCCTTCGGCTCAGGTCATGATCCTGGAGTCCCGGGATCGAGTCCCACATCGGGCTCCCTGCTCAGCGGGGGGTCTGCTTCCCCCTCTGCCCTCTTCCCCTTTGCCCTCTTCCCTCTCGTGCTCTCTGTCTCTCATTCTCTCTCTCTCTCAAATAAATAAATAAAATCTTTAAAAAAAAAAAATCTTTAAAAACAAAAAACCCAGAAATCAGACGATTTTCCTAATTAGCAGGCACTGACCAAACATAAGATTCTTGTGTGCTGCTAAGATCTTTTATCTGAAGGCTGCCCGCTGTCAGTGACACAAGCTTGGATCATTCGGTAATTTTAATTGCAGTTAAGTATACTTCATTATGTAAATATAGTTAAATCAAGAAACTGGGGCATTTTAAAGAAAGACTGACAGAACCAGTACAGCTATGTAAATGGCTTCTATAGATTGACTAAGGTTTGAATCATATTTAATTCCCTTAGCCAAGCAAAGACCCTCTTGACTCACTGCTGTGGTCATACATGCTGATAGAGCTCATACACATGCATATCTGATCATGTGGTCCAGTGTTAGCAAATCTTGGATTTCTCTGCACTAGATGATTTTCCAGGATTAACAACCAATGATTCTAAGTCACAGATTGTTCCGTTTTTTCTCCTTGATCTGCCTTAAAAATAAAGACAACTATTGAAAAATATAAAGCAATCCTCCCCTTTCCTTTATCACTAATATGCTCCCTCAATCTCAAGTACATTTTCCTTTGACCATTGAGAACAAAGTAGAATGTTTTGTAAAAAAAAAAAAAACAAAAAAACGCAGACTGTACAGGGAAATTAATACAATATAAGAAGACACATTATATTTAGATTGGGAAAGAAAAACTTATTTTTTGAGGTCAGTAATTGGAGCTAAGCCATAAGTGTCTGAATTATCAATGATTTGCAAATGCTTACTGACTTGGAAAAAAATGTGTATGTTGAATTCTTTTCATTTTCCACTGGCTTGTAAAGGTTAGGATTATATTACATCTCTTCCCCCTCCATCCACCCTCTAAAAAAAAAAAAGCTACAATAGCTTCCCTGTTAGATGAAATCGAAATTTCTTGGCCTATCATTCAAAACCCTTTATATCCCAGCCCCCACCACATTTTCAATTTTATCTCCTATTTATTCCCTTCTCTGTACCTTCCCCCAACTCTGGCTTCCAGGGGTTCTCCTTACTTCCTAATACACCTGCATTTTCACACCTCTGCCTGTTTGCTTTGCCTGCTCACCTGACCTAGGATGTCCTTTTTCCTATTCAGTCTACCTGACAAACTCCTGCCCCTTTTCCCAGATCCAGCTGAGGTGTTGCCTTTTTTTTTTTTTTTTTTTTAAGATTTCATTTATTTGACAGAGACACAGCGAGAGAGGGAACACAAGCAGGGGGAGTGGGACAGGGAGAAGCAGGCTTCCCGCTGAGCGGGGCTCGATCCCAGGACCCTGAGATCATGACCTGAGCCGAAGGCAGACGCTCAACGACTGAGCCACCCAGGCGCCCCGGTGTTGCCTGTCTTAATCTCTCTGCACCCTTTCCCCAGGCAGGTATGTCCCTCACCTGTGCTCCCATTCAGAGCACTTCAAATGACAGCATTATTCACACTGTGTGGGAATTTTACCCCCACATTCTCCTACCACTGCTACTCTCTTTAGCAAGGACCACGCTTTGACTATATATATATAACCTTGGCATCTAATACATAGTGGACATTCAATAAAAGCTTGCCAAAGTGAATAAAAACATGGGTGCATATATCGCAGGAGGAGAAATATCCTGAGTAGATAAAATATGTTTTCTTTTCATTCATTATATATAATTTGGAGAATACAAAAAATACCAAGGAGGAAATGAAATTGACCTATAACCCTACTGAGAGATCATGTTAACAGCTTAGCATACCTATTTCCAGTTAAAGCATACTTTGAAGAGGAACTCTGGTTTTTAAAATTAGAAAATTACCTACATGCATAACAGATGATCCTAATTCTTGACTTTGCTGTTTCTTTGTTAGCTCACAGAGAGAATAATCATCCTCTTTGTGGTGATCACCAGTCAAGAGGAAGTCCAAGAGAAGTATGTGGTGTGTGTTTTATTCGTCTTTTGGAATCTATTGGATATGGTTAGGTAAGGAGGCAAAATAATCTCTTAAAGCCAAGTTGCTTTTCTATTAGTAATAGCTGCCTACATTTGGTTACCCTGAATGCGAGAGAAAAACAACCCCTTTGCAAATTATTTTATCTTGATATGGAAATGTATTCTTAGCAGTTTCCATAATGGGCATATCAGAGGTAATGCAAACCTCCCGTGGTATTACAAGAGCAGATCAGTGCATTCAGTTTTCCAGCAGAAGACTTGGCATAGCACCAGTTTGGGATAAACCTCACAGCTGCTTGCTAATGAAAGGCATTCCTTGAAATTGCTCTGGTACATTTTACTCTAACAAGCAAAGCAAGACTTCTATTATGTCATAGTCAGGATTTACAAAGTTGGTTTCTGTGAATTCCAGAATACTTTAAATACAGGGCCTCATCACTCTGGTGAAGATCGCACCTCCATATACATTTATTTTGTATTTTTTATTGAAGTATAATTAACTTTTTTATTGAAGTATAATTAACCTACATAATGTTAGTATTAGTTTCAGGTATATGACATACTGATTGGAGAGTTTTGTTTTTTAAAGATTTTATTTATTTGACAGAGCAAGCACAAGCAGGGGGAGCAGCAGAGGGAGAGGGAGAAGCAGGCTCCCCACTGAGCAGGGAGCTCGACGTGGGGCTCAATCCCAGGACCCTGGGATCATGACCTGAGCCGAAGGCAGACGCTTAACCAACTGAGCCACCCAGGTGCCCCTGATTGGACGGTTCTATACATTAATCAGTGCCGACTATGATAAGTGCGGTCACCATCTGTCACCATACAACATTATTACAATATTTTTGATTATATTCCCTATGCTGTACTTTTCATCACCATGGTACATTTTATATACAATTCCAGTGGGTCCAAATGACTTACTGAAGTTATTTTGTGGATTCCCTCTGAATCCTTGAACCTCAGATTAAGAACCTTTGCTCTAGATCATCTTCAGTTTCCTTCTGTTTCTAAAACTTTGCAAAGAGATGGGTCTAGTCTTATCTCTACCAGCAGTGGGGTAAACAGTCGCCTTTGCTCAGAGGCTTATCTTGGGGAGGTGTCCTAACTGCTACTTTGGCTTTCACCAATGAGAACTGCCCCTCCCACTTGCAAGATCTGGTTGTGGATAGGTAACAAAAGCACCCTAGCATTTTAGCTGAGGTTACGTGAATTACTCATTTATTAAATTGTCAGTAACTTAGCTGAATTAAAGTATTTCTAAATAATTTCTAAAGCCCTAGAGTGAGTTAGAATGAAATGTTTTGTTGAATGAAAAGGACTATCATTCTTTGTATATATAATTTAGGAAGTTATTCCTCATTTTTTAACTGATAGTTTTGTAGACCTGGGGCGAATTTCATGGACTTTTGTAGCCCATGACTTTCTGTTCATGAGACAAGGAGCCCCATCTGGGACTGGGACTTTCTGACATATTGTTCTCTGGTACGCCTGACTCTTTCAGTGTCGATTCAGTCTCTGATAAGCTCAGGTAAACCCATTAGAGAACAAAATGATTTTAACATTGAGAGTAGTATCATGATGTCATGGAAGGGCTTTTTAACAGAGGAGATCTTAGGGATGACTCCCACCTCCACTGCTTGCTATATAATCTTGGACATACCACTGAACCTTCAAAAACAAAAGAATTGAGATAATTCATGTACTGTGATATTCACCCTTTATTTTTAATTAATTAGAGTGAGAGTGAGGGTGGGGAGGGGCAGAGGGAAAGGGAGAGAATCTTAAGCAGGCTCCACGCTCAGTGTGGAGCCAGATAGAAGGCTCAGTCTCAGGACCCTGAGATCATGATCTGAGCTGAAATCAAGAGTCAGACACTTAAGTGACTGAGCCACCTGGGCACCCAACATTCACCCATTTAAAATAGAAAATTTGTGGGTTTTAGTGTATTTAAAGATGGGTAACTATCATCACTAATTTGAGGACATTTTCACTGCACTCTGTAAAGAAACCCCAAAGCTCTTAGCAGTAAAATCCCCATTTTCTCCTCTCAGTCCCTGGCAACCACTAACATACTGTCTCTATGAATTTGTCTGTTCTGGACATTTCATATAAATGGAACCATCCAATATGTGGCCTTTTGTGACTGATTTCCTTCACTTAGCGTAATGTTTTCAAGGTTTATCCATGTTATAACATGTATCAGTATTTCATTCCTTTTTATGGATGAATAATATTCCATTATAGCGATATACCACTTTTATCCATTCTTCAGTTGATGGACATACTTTCTGGTTATGAGGAATACTGCTATGAACATTCATGTACAAGCTTTTGTATGCACATAGGCTTTCATTTCTCATAACTTAGAAGTGAAATTTCTGAGCACCTAGCCTTTTTGAAACTTTTTTTTTTTTCTCTGTTGGGGTGGAATTATCTTCCCAACTTACCCTAAAATGACTTTTTTTTTTTTTTTCTTTAAGGCAAGGACTAGAGGGATACCTGGGTGGCTCAGTTGGTTAAGTGTCTGCCTTCAGCTCAAGGTCATGATCTCAGAGTCCTGGGATTGAGCCCCACATTGGGCTCCCTGCTCAATGGGGAGTCTGCTTCTCCCTCTGCCTCTGCTCCTCCCCCCCCCAACTTGTGCGTGCTCTCTGTCTCTCTCTCAAATAAATAAAATCTTAAATAAATAAATGCAAGGACTAGAAATTTCCTCAGCCTGATAAAGGCATCTATAAAAAATCCACATCCAGATGATTGTTCATGTTGAAAAACTGATGCTTTCTTCCTAAGATGAGGAATGAAACAAGGATGTACACTCTTGCCACGTCTACTCAACATTGTACTGGAAGTTCTCATCATGGCAGTTAGGCAAGAAAATGATGTAAAAGGCAATCATATTAGAAAGGAAGGAGTAAAGTCTCTATTGGCAGGTTATAAAATCATAAGGAATCCACTAAAAATACTAGAACTAGTAAACTGGTAAAGAAAGGTTGTAGAATACAAAACCAATATACAAAACTCAGTTGTGTTCTATACAACTTGTAATGACCTATCCTAAAATAAAATTAAGGAAAAATTTCATTTATAATAGCATCAAAAAATAAAGTACTTTGGAATCAATTTAACAAAAGATATGCAGAACTTACACATTGAAAACTTTAAAATACTGTTGGGAGAAATTTAAAAATATCTAAATAAAGAGATAGCCCATGTTTATGGGTTGAAAACTTAACATTGTTAAGACTGCAACACTCTCCAAATTGATCTGCATATTCAAGGCGATCCTTCTCAGAACCCCAGCTGGCTGCTTTGCAGAAATTGCGAAGCTGATCTTAAAATTCATATGGAAATTCAAGCAACTTAGACTAGCCCAAGCAATCTTGAAGAAGAACATAGTTGGAAGACTCACACTTCTCAATTTCAAAACTCACTACAAAGCAATAATAATCAAGAATGCAATACTGGCATAAAGATATATCATAGAATTGATAGTCTGGGGATAAATTCTCATATAGCCAATCGATTTCTGACAAGGGTACCAAGACCATTAAATGGTGGGGGGGGGGAATAGTCTTTTCAACAAATGGTGCTGAGACAACGAGATGTCCACCTGTGTTGGACCCTTACCTCACACCGTATACAGAAGTTAAAATGGATCGAAAACCTAAATTTAGAGCTAAAACTATAAAACTGAGAAGACTGCATAGGGGTAAATCTTGGTGATTTGAGATTTGGCACTGGATTCTTAGACACCAAAAACAGAAGCAACAAGAGAATAAAAGATACAATGGACTTCATCAGAAGTGGCTTTAAACATGTAAGATGTTTATCTACTCTTGCAATAAAAAAGTAGATGCCAGTTTTTCACTGAGATTGGTACAAATCAAGTTTGATAACATGCCATGTTTAGTGAAGGCTTGCACTGTTGGTATATGGTTTTTATGTACACAGGTAAGCAAATGCAAGAATATTTGAGAGGATATATAAGAAACTGGCATTGGTCATTGCCTCTGAGGAATGGAATCGGGGTCCTAGAATGGGAGAAAGGTTTAGTTTTCTCTATGTTTTCAAGGTTTTGGATTTTGTTTTGCCATATTATGTACAGCCTATTCCAGTACTCAAAGTATAGTCCCTAGACCAGTGTGGCATTAGCATCACCTGGAACTTGTTTATAATAGAAATTCTCAGGTTCTACCTGAGACCCACGGAATGAGACACTCTGGATATACGGCCTAGCAGTTTGTGCTTCAGCAAGACCTCTGGGTGATTCTCATGTATGCTTAAGCTTGAGAACCACTGCCTAGTCAGAGAAACAAAAAGATGCAGAACTAAATTTATTCCCTAAATATTTACAAGTATATCTGTCTTTAAAAATCTAGCGGCATGCTGCATAAAATGGGCTTAGCTTCTGAGTGAAATTGAAGCCACTAATCAGGGAAACTTGTAATTTGCTGAGGGCTAAGAGTTCCATTTTTCTTTGTTTACCTCCGTAATTATCCATGATCCACCTCCTGCGACAAGCCAGACTGACGCAGTTCCCTTCCCCTTATGTATGTATGTATGTATGTATTTTTACCTCTTCTGCTTAAATGATAGGATATAAAGTTTGGAATTTAAACGTTCCAGTTGTATCTCTGTATTTAATTACAGTGTAAGATATTTTCTTCTCTTGTTCTTTCCCAGACGTCAGCAGGAAATGATGTTTCTGAGCTCCTTTGTTTTCTTTTAGGTACACTTACAGCATGTTATCAGTCATAGGAATATCCTATGCCATCTTGACCTGGTTCAGTCAGACACTGTGGATGCCGATTTATCCTCTGTGTGTTCTTGCTGAAGGTAAGACAATAGTGACTTTGCATTATTGCTTACTGACAAAAGCACTCTAGTTATAATGGTTCACTTAACTTTTTGATGATTAAATCACTATTTTTGCTACTGCTAGCTGACAACTGACGGTGAATCATTCCTGGCACACTTCCCTCGATGCAAAAAAGCAAAGCATTTAAGAAACAATGTTAGAGGGGGAGGCAGCTTTGCACAGTAGACAAAATATTGGATGAGGAATGAAGACATCTGAGGACAGGCCCTTAACTTCATTAACTCGCTGTGTGAGTTTTGGGCAAATTATTTAACCTCTCTGTTTAGTCATCCAAAAGGGGTTTAACATTTAGTGACTCGGTGATTTTTTTTTTTTTTTTTTTTTTTAAGTAGGCTCCACACCCAGTGTGAGGCTTGAACTCATGATCCTGAGATCAAGACCTGAGCTGAGATCAAGAGTCAGATGCTTAACCGATTGAACCACCCAGGCGCCCCAGTGATTATTTTTAGTGCATAGAAATTCAGTTCCCCCGGGCTGGACTATCTTTCCTACTTAACCATCTACCATGCATCACACTCTCTGCCAGTAACAGTTAACTCTACCTTTAGATCAGTCATCAATTTCTCAGGGAAGCATTCCTCAACTTTCTCAACTAAGTCCATTCCCTGTCCCCCATTCCCCACCGCCCACCCCCCACACCAGTACAGCACCATGAATCTTTCTTTCATAAGACGTGTCTCAGGTGTGATTAGACATTTGTGTGATTCTTTGAATGATGACTGTTTCTTTTCTAGCCTCTAAAGCAACTTGGGGATATGGGGTTGTTTCCTTGCTTGCCTTTTTCTCATGCACCCAATATACATGCTCAATAAACACTGAATAAATTACTGAATACAATATGAAGTAAGCTAGCTACTTAGCCTAAATGTAAACCTAAAACTTAAATAATTCATAAGTTTGCAAAAAGCTTGAGGATATTAGGGGAGTATATGCTTCCTTCTGTAATGGATTTGGCAGACTGGTAAGGAACTTTGTGAAACAGACATTAAAATTTTTGAAAATGGGGCGCCTGGGTGGCTCAGTTGGTTAAGCGACTGCCTTCGGCTCAGGTCATGATCCTGGAGTCCCGGGATCGAGTCCCGCATCGGGCTCCCTGCTCGGCAGGGAGTCTGCTTCTCCCTCTCCCACTCCCCGTTTGTGTTCCCTCTCTCGCTGTGTCTTTCTCTGTCAAATAAATAAAATCTTAAAAAAAAAAAAAGAAGATGGCCTCACTGAGGTTTTAAAAAAAAAAAAAAAATTTTTGAAAATGGAAGGCATAATGAAATAAGAAAGCATATTAAGGTAACTAAGGGAAAACATACAAAAAGAAATTTAACATAAAATGATGACATTGGCAATAATCATAAAGTGTATATATTCTACTCACGTTTCGTATTTACCGATGACCAGAGAAAAGTTTATAGTAAATCATATTAGGTAGAACTTTAAAAATTTGTTTTGCTTTCAAAAGAATTACTGATTTTTAGGATAGACTATGCCAAGAGAATCTAGAGAATACTCCTGAAAACTAAAAAAAAACTGGATTGCTCATTTCTTTGAGAATGAAGTTCTTCACTCATTAAAACATTAAGTACATTCCTTTGTTATATCCTATGAAAAATACCATAAAGAATATATTATAAAGGAATAAGGTAGAGATAGGAGTAATCTTTTCCTAAAAATAAAGGATGAATAACTGTATAGAAAACTTTTCCATTCTCATTATTTGATAATGTTAAGCCTTTCTGGGAAAGCCATGTTCCAATATGTTTGCCATAAAACCCATTTCTTTTATTGAAATTAGATTCATAAACTTATTCTTGCAATTAAAAAGCAAAGTATATGCAGAAAAAGAGTCTGGAAGCATATGTGACAAAATGTCAATAATGATTCTGGGTAGCAGAATACAGGTAACTGTAGTTTTACCTCTACATGTTTCTTTATATTTCCAGTGCCCCAAAGTATAAAAATATGTAGTTAAGAAAACCTAGTTGACTTTTGATGACTCTAATATTTTTAAATAGCTATAGTTTCCATCCAATACTATAAAAGACAAAAGCAGGTTCTATAGATAACCAAATCAACTGTTTGTACTGATTAAATTCTAGAGACTTAGGTGCAGCATCTGGAAATCTCAGACGCAGGACAATTGCCGACCCCATGCGCCTGCCATTCATCCTGCTCAGGATGGCCCTAACAGCTTTCGTTGCCCAACACTTCTTCTGTCTCGAATTTTTTTTAATTTACAAATAATTTTAGACTCCGAAGAAGTTACAAAAACAGTGCATTGTTCCCATATACCTTCACCCAGCTTATCCTGAAAACATCTTATATAACCATAGTACATTATCATTTCATAAAGTGTCATAAAAATCTGTATGTGAGATATAACTTCATAGAAGCTCCTCTTTATTGAAGTATAATTGACATACAATGTTATATTAGTTTCAGGTGTACAACATATTGATTCAACAATTCCATACATTACTCATTTTTTGCCACAGTAAGTGTAGTCACCATCTATCACTGTACAACGTTTTTATTTTATTTTATTTTATTTTAATTTTTTTTAAAGATTTTTTATTTATTTATTTGAGAGAGAGAGAATGAGAGAGAACACATGAGAGGGGATAGGGTCGGAGGGCAAAGCAGACACTCTGCCGAGCAGGGAGCCCGATGCGGGACTCGATCCAGGGACTCCAGGATCATGACCTGAGCCGAAGGCAGTCGCTTAACCAACTGAGCCACCCAGGCGCCCCTGTACAACGTTTTTAGAGTAGAATTGACTGTATTCCCTATGCTGTACTTTTCATCTCCATGACTTATTTTATAACTGGAAGTTTATACCTCTTAATCCCCTTTATCTATTTAGCCCATCCCCCAAATACCTCCCCATTGGCAACCACAAGTTTGTGCTCTGTATTTAAGAGTCTGTTATTTAGGTGGCTCAGTTGTTAAGCGTCTGCCTTCGGCTCAGGTCACGATCCCAGGATCCTGGGATCGAGCCCCGCATCGGGCTCCTTGCTCAGCGGGAAGCCTGCTTCTCCCTCTCCCATTCCCCTTGCTTGTGTTCCTGCTCTTGCTGTCTCTCTCTCTGTCAAAAATACAAAAAACAAAACTTTAAAAAAAAAGTCTTTTATTTTTTATATTCCATGTATAAATGAAATCATATGGTATTTGTCTTCCTCTGTCTGACTTACTCCACTTGGCCTAATACCCTCTAGGTCCATCCATATTCTTGCAAATGGCAAGACCTCTCTCTCTCTCTCCCTTTTTTTTTTTTTTTTTTTAAATGGTGAACATTCCACTGTGTGTGTATCTTCTTTAACACATTAATACATCTTTATCCATTCATCTATTGATGACACTTGGGTTGTTGCTTCCTTATCTTGGTTATTGTAAATCATGCTGCAGTAAACATAGAGGGGTGCATGTATCTTTTCAAATTAGTGTTTTTGTTTTCTTTGGGTAAATACCCAGTAGTGGAATTACTGGATGGTATGGTATTTCTTTTCTTTTTTTTTTTTTTAAGCTAACACTCTAATTATCTGTTTTATTAAGGAATACTTTCTCAGAAAAATATAAGACAAAAATCTTAAGTATATTTTAAGCATTCACTCATGCAGTGCACTCGTGTCTATTCAACATGAGGGTCTCTATACTTTTAACACTGCTCAACCCATTCCCATTTAATATTTGAATGTGAAATTTCCTAGTAAGTGTGAGTTCACCGGTATGGTATTTCTATTTTTAATTTTTTTGATGAATTTCTATATTGTTTTCCACAGTGGCTGCACCTATTTACATTCCCACCAACAGTTGTAGCAAGTTTCTTTTGCTTCCCATCCTTACCAGCATTTATTATTTTTTTTTTTTGATTATTTTTTTATATTAACTATTCTGACAGGTGTGAGGTGATATCTCATTATGATTTTTATTTGCATTTCCATGATGATTAGTGATGTTGAGCATCTTGTGCTCGCTTCGGCAGCACATATACTAAAAAAAGTGATGTTGAGCATCTTTTCATTTAGCCCACTGTGTCTGTTTGCCATCTGTATGTCTTTGGAAAAATGTCTATTTAGGCCCTCTGCCCATTTTTTAACCAGATAGTTAACCAACTGTCTGGTATTGAGTTGTGTAATTTTTTTTTTTTTTTAAGATTTTATTTATTTATTTGAGAGAGAGAGAGCACATGAGAGGGGGGAGGGTCAGAGGGAGAAGCAGACTCCCTGCTGAGCAGGGAGCCCCATGTGGGACTCGATCCTGGGACTCCAGGATCATGACCTGAGCCGAAGGCAGTTGCTTAACCAACTGAGCCACCCAGGCGCCCTTGAGTTGTATAAGTTCTTTATATATTTTGGACATTAACTATTTCAGATATTTTGCTTTCAAATATCTTCTCCCATTCTGTAGGTTGCCTTTTACTTTGTTGATGGTTTCCTTTGCTAGCAAAAGCTTTTTATATTGATTTAGTCCTAATAGTTAAGTTTGCTTTCATTTCCCTTGTCTGAGGAGACATGTATATAAATATGTTGCTAAGGGTGATGTCCAAATTACTGCTTATGTTTCCTTGCAGGAGTTTTATGGTTTTAGGATTCACATTTAGGTCTGTGATCCATTTTGAGTTTATTTTTGTGTACGGTCTAAGAAAAGGGTCCAATTTCATTCTTTTGCATGTAGCTCCATTTCTGCACCATTTATTGAAAAGGCTGTCTTTTCCCCACTGTAAATTCTTGCCTTTGTCATAAATTAATTGACTGTATAGGCATGGGTTTCTTTCTGGGTTCTCTATCCCGTTCCACTGATCTATGTATCTATTTTTTATGTCAGTACCATACTGCTTGGATTACTGTAGCTTTGTCTCATATCTTGAAATCTGGAATTGTGATACCTCTGGCTGTGTTCTTCTTTCTCAAGATTTCTTTGTCTATTCAACGTATTTTGTGGTTCTATACAAATTTTAGGATTATTTGTTCTGGTTCTATGAAAAATGCTATTGGTATTTTTATAGGGATTGCACTGAATCTGTAGGTTGCTTTGGGTAGTATGGACATTTTAATGTTAGTCTTCCAATCCATGAGCATGGTATATTGTTCCATTTGTGTCCTCTTCAGTTTCTTTCATCAATGTCTTACAGTTTTCAGAGTATAGGTCTTTCATCTCCTTGATTAAGATTATTCCTAGGTATTCTTTTTGGTGCAAGTGTAAATGGTTAGTAGCATATAGTAGAAATGAAACAATTCTCTGTTAATTTTGTATCCTGTAAATTTACTGAATTCATTTATCAGTTCCAATAGTTTTTTGGTGGAGTCTGTAGGATTTTCTGTATGTGGTGTAGCATGTCATCTGCAAATGTGCTGGCTTAACTTCTTCCTTGCCAATTTGGAAACCTCTTTTTTCTTGTCTGATTGCTGCAGCTAGGACTTCCAGTACTCTGTTGAATAAAAATGGTGAGAGTGGACATCCTTGTCTTGTTCCTGATCTTAGAGAAAAACCTTGATTTTCAGCATTGAGTATGATGTTAGCTGTGGGTTTTTCACATATGGCCTTTATTATGTTAAACCCATTTCATTAAGAGTTTTTATCATGAATGGATGCTGTATTTTGTCAAATGCTTATCTGCATCTATTGAAATGGTCCTATGGGTTTTATGTTTCCTGTTGTCACTGTGATACATCACATTGACTGATTTGCAAATATTGGATCACCCTTGCATCCCTGGAATAAATCTCATTTGTTCGTGGTGAATGATCTTTTTAATGTATTGTTGTATGCAGTTTGCTAATATTTTGTTGAGGATTTTTGCACTGTGTTCATCAGAGATCCTGGCTATAGGGTTTTTTTTCTTTTTTCTTTTTTTCTCCCTCTTTTAACAGTGTCTTTGGTTTTGAAATCAGGGTATTGATGGCCTTGTAGAATGAATTTGGAAGTTTTCCTTCCTCTTCTATTTTTTAGAATAATTGGAGACTAGGTATTAACACTTCTTTAAGTGTTTGGTAGAATTCACCTGTGAAGCTGTATGGTCCCAGACTTTTGTTTGTTGGGAGTTTTTGATTACAGATTCAATTTCATTACTAGTAATTGGTCTGTTCAAATTTTCTGTTTCTTCCTGAATCACTTTTGGGAGATTGTATATTTCTCAGAATTGATCTGTTTCTTCTAGGTTGTCCAATTTATTGGCATATAATTTTTCATATTCTCTTACAATCTTTTGTATTTCTCTGCTATCAGTGGTTATTTCTTCTTCCTTTTTAATTTTATTTTAGTTCTCTTTTTTTCTGATGAGTCTGGCTAAAGGATTATCAATTTTGGTATTTCAAAGGACCAGCTCTATCTCTTTTTTTGTTTTGTTTGTTTGTTTTTAGTTTTTCACTTATTTCTGCTATAGTCTTTATTATTTCCTTCCTTCTGCTTTCTGCTATCTTTGGGGTTTGTTCTTTTTCTAGCTCGTTTAGGTTGTTTGAGAGTTCTCTTGTGTGTTGAGGTAGGCCTGTATTGCTATAAACTTCCTTCTTAGAACTGCTTTTGGCACATCCCAAAGATTTTGGGCTGCATTGTTTCCATTTTCATTTGTGTCTGTGTATTTTTTTTTTATTTTCTCTTTGATTTCTTTGTTGACCCATTCATTGTTTAATAGCAGTTTAGCCTTCATGTATTTGTATTCTTTCGAGAGTTGTTTTTATAATTGATTTCTAGGGGCGCCTGGGTGACTCAGTTAAGCGTCTGCCTTCAGCTCATGTCATGATCCCAGGGTCCTGGGATTGAGCCCCGCATAGGGCTTCCTACCCAGTGGGGAGCATGCTTTTCCCTCTCCCTATGCTGCTCCCCCTGCTTGTGCTTGGTCTCTCTGTCAAATAAATAAAATCTCTAAAATAATTATTTTTATAATTGATTTCTAGTTTCATACTGTTGTTGAAAAAAACGCTTCATAGGACTTGAGTCTTTTTAAAATTTTTGAGACTTGTGTTGTGGCCTAACATTTGATGTATCCTGGAGAATGTTCTGTATGCACTTGAAAAGAAGGCATATTCTGTTTTTCAATGGAATGTTCTGTATATATCTGTTAGGGCCACCTGGTCTAATTATGCCACTCCCGTCTGGCCTGCAAAGTTTCTGCTGAAAAAATCAGCTGATAGTTGTAGGGGATTTCCCTGTGTGTAATGGTTTTCTTTTCTCTTGCTGCTTTAAAAATTCACTCTATATCACTGCTTTTTGCCATTTTAATTATAATGTATCTTGGTGTAGACTTCCTTAGATTCATCTTGTTAGGGGCTCTCTGTGATTCCTAAAATGCGTGATGTCTCTTTTCTTTCTTAGATTAGGGAAGTTTTCAGTTATTTCTTCAAGTAAGTTTTCTGCTCCCTTCTCTCTCTCTCTCTCTCTCTTCTGGGATCCCTATAATGTGAATGTTGTTACTCTTGACGATGTTGTTGAGTTCCCTTAACTGATCTCATTTTTTATTCTTTTTTGTTTTTGCTGTGCAGCCTGATTACTTTCCATTACTCTGTCTTCCAGATTGTTGATCTGTTCTGCATCCTCTGATCTGCTTTTGATTCCTTCCAGTGTATTTCATTTTTTGAATTCTTCAGCTCTAACTGGTTCTTTTTTGTATTTTCTCTTTGTTGAAGTTCTCACTGAGATCATCCACTCTTTTTTCACATCGAGTATTTTTATGACCATTACTTGGAACTCTTTATCAGGCACATTAGCTACTTGTTTCATTTAGCTCTTTTACTGTGATTTTGTTCTTTCATTTGGGCCATATTCTTCTGTCTCCTGATTTTGTCTAACTCTGTGTGTGTTTTTGTGCAGTAGGTTAGTCAGCTACATCTCCTGGTCTTGAAAGTTAGTGGCCTTAGGGCACCTGGGTGGCTAGGTCGTTAAGCGGCTGCCTTCGGCTCAGGTCATGATCCCAGGGTCCTGGGATCAAGCCCCGCATCGGGCTCCTTGCTCGGCGGGAAGCCTGCTTCTCCCTCTCCCACTCCCCCTGCTTGTGTTCCCTCTCTTGCTGTCTCTGTGTCAAATAAGTAAAATCTTTAAAAAAAAAAAAAAGTTAGTGGCCTTATGTTGAAGAGGTCCTGTGGAGCCCTCTAGCACAATTTCCCCTTGGTCTTCAAAATCAGGCACTTTAGGAATGTCTGCTGTGTGGGCTAAATGTGCCCTACTGTTGTGGCTGAGCTATGGTTGCTTTCAGTTCAGCCAGCTGCCATGACCCACTTTGCCTGCTGTGGGCATACTGGGCAGCGTTTGGTCCCTACACCATTGAGAGGGCTGTTTGAGGCCTCTGTGACTAGTTGGTGGGAAGACAAGCAGTCAACCTAGGTGTCTCCAATTAGCCTCTCTGCCACAACTTCTGTTGCACCAAAGTGCAGGGCTTACTCCCTGTACAGCGAGCTAAGATCCCGGGCTGTTGAAACTGTGGGTGTACTGGTGTGTGGGACTTATTTCCCCCCTCCCCAGGGTAGGAGTCACTTTGAAGTAGCTTTGTCCCTGCCAGGGCCTTCTGCAGGATGTGGGAGGCAGGAGCCCATTTGCCTGCTGAAGGGGGCAGGTTGGATGGGTCAGGTCAGTGACATGGTGCTAGCAAGATAGAGGATTAGCACTGGCTCCCATAAGTGTCTAGTCATGGGGAGGGGAAGAGAAATGGCACCTGTCAGCACTTTTTTTTTTTTTTAATTTTAAAGATTTTATTATTTGACAGAGACACAGCGAGAGAGGGAACACAAGCAGGGGCAGAGGGAGAGGGAGAAGCAGGCTTCCCACCAGGCAGGGAGCCCGATGCGGGGCTCGATCCTAGGACCCCGGGATCATGACCTGAGCCAAAGGCAGACGCTTAATGACTAAGCCACCCAGGTACCCCGTCAGCACTTTTGTTCCCAGAGAAATCTGAAGATCCTGCCCTTCCAGCACACAATCTAAGATGAGTCTATAAATTTCCGTGACACATACCCCAGGCACTTTTCAAACTGCTGCTTCTGCACTGTGTCTCCGCCAAGTTACTTATTATGCTGGGTTCGTAAGTGTGGGGACTCAGTTTCCTATTCCCCTCTGACTCTCCTGGCATTAAGCCTCCTGATTTTTAACATTCCTGGAGTTAAGCACCACTGATTTTTTTTTTTTTTTAATTGAAGTATAGGTGACAAACAATTGTTACAGTAGTTTCAGGTATGCAACAGTAGTTTCAGGTATGCAACATAGTGATTCAACAACTCTGTTATGCTGTGCTCACAAGTGTAGGTACCGTCTCTTACCATACAACACTGTTACAGTGCTATTGATTATATTCCTTATCCTGTACCTTTTAGCCCTGTGACTCATTGATTCCATAATGAAACTTTTGTCTCCCACCCCCCTTCACCCATTTTGCCCAAGCCCCCCACCCCATCCTTGGTAGCAACCATCAAGTCTCTGTATTTATGGGTCTGTCTGCTTTTTGTTCTTTTGTTTTTTAGATTCCATAAATAAGTGAAACCATATGTCTCTTGTCTTTTTGTGTCTTATTTTACTTAGTGTAATACTCTCTAGGTCCCTCCATGTTCTTGCAAATGGTAAGATCTCCTTTTTTTTATGGCTAAGTAATATTCTGTTGTGTATATGTGTATATACACACACCACACATCTTTATCCATTCAACTATTGATGGACACTTGGGATTGCTTCCATATCTTGGTTATTGTAAATCATGCTGCAATAAACAGATGCATATATCTTCTTGAATTAATGTTTTTGTTTTCTTTGGGTAAATATCCAGTTTTGGAAATACTGGATCATATGGTATTTCTATATTTGATTTTTTTTTTAAACCTCCTTACTGTTTTTCACAGTGACTGCACCCATTTACATTCCTACCAATAGTGCAAGCAAGAGGGTTTCGTTTTCTCCACATCCTTCCCAAAACTTGTTACTTTTCTTTTTGATACTAGCCATCCTGACAAGTGTGAGGTAATATCTCATTGTGATTTTGATTTGCATTTCTGAGATGATTAGTGATGTTGAGCATCTGTATGTCTTCAGAGAAATGCATGTTCATATCTTCTGCACATTTTCAAATCGAATTGTTTTTTTGGTGTTGTATAAATTCTTCATATATTTTGAATATTAATGCCTTCTAAGATAAATAATTTGCAAATATCTTCTCCCACTCAGTAGGTTGCCTTTCTGTTTTGTTGGTTTCCTTTACTATGTAAAATTTTATTTTGGTATAGTCCCAATAGTTTAATACTGCTTTTGTTTCCCTTTCCTGAGGAGACCTATCCATAAATCTGTTGCTAAGGGAGATATCCAAGACTGTACTGCCTGTTTTCTCCTAGGAGACTTATGGTTTCAGGTTTCACATTTAGGTCTTTAATCCATTGAGTTTATTTTTGTGTATGATATAAGAAAGAAGTCCAGTTTTTCTTTTGAATGTGGCTATTCAGTTTTCCCAGCATCATTTATTGAAGAGACTGCCTTTTCCCCATTGTATATTCTTGCCTTCTTTGTTATGACAAGATACATAGGCATGGGTTTATTTTTTGGTTCTCTATCCTGTTCCATTAACCTATGTCTTTTTTTTTTTTTTTTTTTTTTAAAGTAGGCTCCATGCCCATTGTGG
>NC_058415.1:45970696-46010873 GCF_002201575.2 Neomonachus schauinslandi | reverse complement strand
TATGACAAGATACATAGGCATGGGTTTATTTTTTGGTTCTCTATCCTTTTCCTTTACCCTTTTTTTTTTTTTTTTTTTTTTTTTTTTAAAGTAGGCTCCATGCCCATTGTGGAGCCCAGTGCAGGACTTAAACTCACAACCCTGAGATCAAGAGCTGAGTGGAGATTAAGATTTGGATGCTTAACCAGCTGAGCCACCCAGAGGCCCCCTATATGCCTAATTTTTTAAAAAGATTTATTTATCTTAGAGAGAGAGCAGGGGGAGGGACAGAGGAAGAGGAAGAGTCTTTTTTTTTTGAAGAGGAAGGGTCTTAAGCAAACTCTGCACTGAGTGTGAAACGCAGTGTGGAGCTTGATCTCGTGAGCCTGAGATCATGACTTGAGCCAAAACCAAGAGTCAGATGCTTAACCGACTGTGCCACCCAGGTGCCCCTTTATATGTCTGTTTTTGTGCCAGTAGTATACTATTTTGATTATGCCAGCTTAGTCGTATATCTTGGAATATGCAGTTGTGATATCTCTAGCTGTGTTCTTTCTCAAGTTTGCTTTGGCTATTTGTGGTCTTCTGTGATTTTTTTTTTTTAAACCTTTTTTTTTTTCTTTTAAGATTTTTGACAGCACAAGCAGGGGGAAAAGCAGAGGGAGAGGGAGAAGCAGACTCCCCACTGAGCAGGGAGCCAGATATGGGGCTCAATCCCAGGGCCCTGGGATCATGACCTGAGCCACCCAGGTGCCCCAGGTCTTTTGTGATTCTATACCAACTTTAGGATTATTTGTTCTAGGTCTATGAAAAATGCTATTGGTATTTTGAGAGGAATTGCACTGAATCTGTAGTTTGCTTTGGGTAGTACGGATGTTTTAATGATAGTCTTCCAATCCATGAGCATGGTATATCTTTCCATTTGCATCATCTTCAGTTTCTTTCATCAGTGTCTTATAGTTTTCAGAGTATAGGTCTTTCATCTCCTTGGTTAAGTTTATTCCTAGGTATTTTATTAATGGGATTGTTGTTTTCTTAATTTCTCTGCTACTTTGTTCTATGTGTTAATTTTGTATCCTGCAACTTTACTGAATTTGTTATTTCTAATAGTTTTTTTTTTTTTTCTTGGTGACGTCTTTAGGATTTTTATGTATAGTATCATGTCATGTGCAGTGAATTTAACTTCTTCCTTGCCAATTTGGAGGCCTCTTATTTCCTTGTCTGATTGATAGAACTTCTAGTAACTATGCTGAATAAAGTGGGAGGAGTGGACATATTGACTTGTTCCTGATCTTAGAAGAAAAGCTCTCCATTTTTATCATTGAGTATGATGTTAGCTTTGGGCTTTTTTATATATAGCCTTTATTATGTTGAGGAGTATTCCCTCTAAACCCACTTAGTTGAGTTTTTATCATGAATAGATACTGAATTTCCATCAAATGCTTTTTCATCTATTGATGATTTTTATCCTTTATTTTGTTGATAATTGTGTATCACATTGATTTGCAAATATTGAATCACCCTTGCATCCCCATAATCAGTCCCACTTAATTGTGGGAAATATTACTGAATGTGGCTTGCTAATTTGTTGAGGATTTTTGCATGTAAGTTCATTATGGATGATAGCCTGTATTGGTGGTGTATTGGTGGGGGGTAGTGTCTTTGTCTGGTTTTGATACCAGGGTAATGCTGGCCTCACTGAATGTATTTGGAAGCTTCCCTTTCTCTTCTATTTTTTTGGAAAAGATTGTCACGAATATGTATAAACTCTTAAATGTTTTTCAGAATTCACCTGCAAATCCATCTGGTCCTGGACTTTTGTGATATTTTTTAAATTATCAGTTCAACTTTGTTACTAATAGTGTATTCAGATATTTTTTTCCTGATTCAATTTTGGAAAGGTACATGTTTCTAGGAATTTATTCTGAGTTCAATTTGTTGGCATATAAATTTTCATAAGTCCTATAATTTCTGCTGTTTTGTTTCTGATTTTATTTTGGTCCTCTCCTTTTTTCTTGATGAGTTTGGCTAAAGGTTTAATTTTATCTTTTCAAAGGACCAGCTCTTGGTTTCATTGAACTTTTCTATTGTTTTTAGTCTCTATTTCTGCTTTGATCTTTATAATTTCCTTCCCTCTACTAACCTTGTATCCTGCTGATTTTTAAGCTCTACTGGTTTTCAAAGCCAGATGTTATAGGGACTCATGTTCCCAGTGCAGATCCCCCGTGCCAGGAGCCTGGCTTCTCCATGCTTGTGGTGTCCCTCCGTTTTGTGGTTAGTCTTACCAGGGCACCAACCACAATTCCACCCCTCCTACCCCTTTCCATGTGACCTTCTCTCTACAATGAGCTCTGGAAGGTCTGTTCTGTCTTTAGGTTGTTTTCAGAGTTGTATAGATATAGCGGTTATCTTGGGGTGTCCATGGGATGAGGTGAGCTCAGGATCTCCCTACGCCACCATTTCTCCCAGAGTTTCTTACCATTCTTTAAGTTCTGATGTTGGGGAAGGAGGAAGGAGGACCCCTCCAAGGCCAGTTAAGCTGAGGAAATGCTCAGTAAAACCAGTTTCCTTATTGCAGAGCTTTTTAGAATCTCTACCGTAGTGATGTGTGTTTTGAAACTCCCAAGAAGAAACTCTATGCAGCATTCTTCAAATTCATTTGTCTGTTTGTGAGAAGGGGACAAGTAGTTGGGGATACCATTTTTAAAAAGCAGAAATTATTTCTCTGTAGGTATAACCAAGTATAAAATGGACAAAAGTTCAAGTCACGCTGCTATAACGGCCTTGCCAGTTGAATCATTCCGGTTTCTATATCAAACTAGCTTCAGCTAAGGGAGTCAGCACCTGTCACAACTGTCATTATAAAATTCAGAATATCCCTGGACTCTGTAGACATTTATGTATACACATCCCTGTAGCAATATGAGGGGAAGGTTTCACAATTCCTTCTCTGTTCTTTAAACAGCATTTGCCATCTATCAGTCGCTGCCTTATTTTGAATCATTTGGCACTTATTCCACAAAGCTGCCCTTTGACTTATCCATCTATTTCCCATACGTGCTGAAAATATATCTCATGATGCTCTTTATAGGTAAGTGGCTTTTCTGTTTTGTTTTTGCATTCTTCCTGTGCTTTCTGCTTTGTGCTGCTATCTACTTTAACAGAAAGGTCTGTGAACATGGGAGAAACAGAGGAGGAAGCCCAGAATGATGAACTAGACCTTGTTAGTAAAGCACCTAGAAGTTACAATGCTTTTTTGCAGGACATCACAAGTTCAAATATATCACTGTTTCACTGTACGAACAAGAACAGGTTTACGAGCAGGTAACGTACCTGCGTTATGTAGGAAACGTAGAAGTTTGACTATGGATACAGGGATCTACAGAGAAAACCTAGATGTCAAAGTAAGCAGGCTGCACCATTTGTATCTATTTTGTTTCCTGTTTGGTTTTATATGCTTGCATCTCCCAGCAGGCACGTGGGAGTAGGTGCTAAAAACACAAGAAAAAATGTGTGGAACAAAAACTTAACAGTTAAGAAAGTTTAACTGGCAAAGACTTCCATGATTACATTTCACTTTCTGCAGCTCTGACCTTCACAGATTCCCAAAGGGAGTTGTTCTAGAGCCAGTCATTATCAGACAAATAAGAACAATGCATAAGGGAGAAGACAGATGTGAAACTGCAGGGCTGATACAGCCACCGTCAAGAAAGGGGAAAATTAATTCCTTGCCTTAAACAAAACTTTACTTCCCTTTCTGGACCCTTGTTTAAGAGTTCCTTTTTTTTTTGAGTCTCCCTTGCAAGTGTCTTGTCCTTAGACTCCAGGCAGCACTCTGAGTGTATTTTAAAACCAGAGAAATGGTTAATCAGCCTTACTTTTGCCACTTCCTTCTCCATGTTAGGTATGTATTATACCTACAGTCATCTTTACTCAGAAAGAAGAGACATCCTCGGAGTCTTTCCCTTTAAAAAGAAGAAAATGTGAAGCACTGCATTCCGATGTGACATAAGAAAAAAAACAGGCTTGTGGACTCAGCTGCAACAAACAACACAGGAAGCATTCTGGTGGGTGCTACTTGACCCAGCTCCATGACATAATGGTTCTCCTCAAGCTTGAGACAAATCACAGCAGTCTGTTAACCTCACATATTTTCAAAACGCATATCCTGCACAACCTACTTTACCAAAGCTGTGGGTTTTATACAAGTATTATTTTCCTGTAAGGTGAATGAGAAATAGATTAACTGGAATGGATTCAATTAAACTGAGAAACCAAACTTGTTAGCCGGAATTATATCTGTTTACATCTATTTCTTTTCGCTTCAGCGTTTGTAAATAGCGACTCCGCAGGAGGGCAAAAATGTGAAGTATGTTCTGCGGTTGTCACCATGGCCAGAGTTCACCCCCATCTTACACATTAGACACGCTTAGAAAATTATACATTAATATTTGGACTTTGATGCCTTAAAAGAGAAGCCTGATGAAAACAATGGATCTTTAGTAAAAATGCTCCATATTCCTTTTCTGGGGCAGGGGTTGAAATCAGACCATATACTTACCTTACAGGGAGACAAAAGGTAAAAAAACTAGAGTAAATTATTTTAAAGGAGGCAAGGCACTTAAGAACTAGTGATGTTTCAGGGGCGCCTGGGTGGCTCAGTCGTTAAGTGTCTGCCTTCGGCTCAGGTCATGGTCCCAGGGTCCTGGGATCGAGCCCCGCATCTGAAGCCTGCTTCTCCCACTCCCCCTGCTTGTGTTCCCTTTCTGTCAAATAAATAAAATCTTTAAAAAAAAAAAGTTTCAGATTATTACTGAATTATTGCTAATTACTATGTCACATACAAGTCATCACCTAGAGTTTTGAAAACTCTTTGAAGATCTAAACTATATGTGAATAATTGACTAGTATCATTTCTGTACCATTGGTATATATTCACTTTTCTTGAACGAATTCTAGGATCTGGGGCACCTGGGTGGCTCAGTCAGTTAAGCATCTGCCTTCAGCTCAGGTCATGGTCCCAGGGTCCTGGGATCGAGTCCCACATCGGGCTCCCTGCTCCGCGGGAAGCCTGCTTCTCCCTCTCCCCCTGCTTGTGTTCCCTCTCTCGCTGTGTCTCCCTCTGTCAAACAAAATCTTAAAAAAAAAAATTCTAGCATCTTTTTTTTTTTTCTTTTAAAGATTTTGTTTGACAGAGACACAGCGAGAGAGGGAACACAAGCAGGGGGAGAGGGAGAAGCAGGCTTCCCACCGAGCAAGGAGCCCGATGCGGGGCTCAATCCCAGGACCCTGGGATCATGACCTGAGCCGAAGGCAGACGCTTAACGACTGAGCCACCCAGGCGCCCCAAGAATTCTAGCATCTTATTATCCAGTAACTATATAAAAAGTTTACTAAATATTTTATGACATAAAAACCAGGTAGTAAAAATGTAGTTACAAAAAAAAATGGTTAACTAAATATTTAAAAAGAAACAATTGAGAGGGGCGCCTGGGTGGCTCAGTCGTTAAGCGTCTGCCTTCGGCTCAGGTCATGATCCCAGGGACCTGGGATCGAGCCCCACGTCGGGCTCCCTGCTCAGCAGGAAGCCTGCTTCTCCCTCTCCCACTCCCCCTGCTTGTGTTCCCTCTCTGGCTGTCTCTATCAAATAAATAAATAAAATCTTTAAAAAAAAAAATTATAAAAATTGATACCTTTGTAAATTTAGTATCCTATTTGGAATTTTAAAATATTAAAATTACCCTCTTAAAAAGCTACATTTTGAGGCTCCTGGGTGGCTCAGTCAGTTAAGCATCTAATTATTTTGGTTCAGGTTGTGGTCTCAGGGTTGTGACTTCAAGCTGCACCTTGGGTTCAGTGGGGAGTCTTCTGCTCTCCCTCTCCCCCTCTAAAAAAAATAGGGGTGCCTGGGTGGCTCAGTTGGTTAAGCATCTGCCTTTGGTTCAGGTCATGATCTCAGGGGCCTGGGATCGAGCTCCGCATTGTGCTCCCTGCTCAGTATGAAGTCCACTAGTCCCTCTCCCTCCACCCCTCCCCCTTTCAAATAAAATCTTTTTAAAAAGCTATTTTGTTTTTAAAGTTGCTTATTTTTACTTCTAAATTTAAAAAAATACTGAAAGCTTTAGTGTACAAAGGGAACAGAAACCCTTTGCAAACTTAGGTGACTCACTCAGGCTTCCTCTCAATCAGAAGGGCTAGATTGCTGAAGTATTATGTACATCTACAATCACTAAAGTTGCAGAGTAAGATTTAGAGAAACTATCTTAGTGGGTTATTGTAAGAAATTAAAATTATTAAATAATACTTTAATTTTTAAACCAAATTATTTTAAGAAGTAGGCAGGTTTTTAAGGTAGACTAAAAAGCACAATTTATAGTTATGAATTGACAATTTCAGTTTTCTGCAACAATTGTAACAAAGATCTGTCATTCCTTTGGTGACACAGTCACAACTTATTGTGGTTGTTGCTTATATTCATAATTGAAAGAAAAATTAATTTCATTAGAGGTTAAGTGGAAATAAGGATGTCATTTCTCTTTCACAAGTTCATGTTCTCCAGGTTAAGAAACTTAGACAAGTAAACATCTACCTAATTGGATATTACCCAGATTGCAAGGTTGATTTATGTCCATCAAATCTCTTTCATTTTGTTCAGTGTTGTCATAGGCTTAGTTTCTTAAATCTAATGTGAATAACATAGGAAACTATTAGATATCTTAAAAGCATAACACATAACTTTTAAAATGATCTTTCTTGGGCACCTGGGTGGCTCAGTCAGTCAAGCGTCGTGATCTCGGGGTTGTGAGATGGAGCTCTGTACTGGGTGTGGAGGCTGCTTAAGATTCTCTCTCCCTCCCTCTAAAACAAAGCAAAACCATAAAAAACAAAAACCAAACAAACAACTTTCTTTGGAGTTTTCAATGCCAAGTTCCACTGCCTCAAGTTCCAAGTAACCCAAGCTAAGGTGTAATAATCAACATCAGCAGTGCCTCTGGGGCTAAAAAATAAAAAAGAAGGGTAGGGGTGGGGGGGTTAAAACTGCTCTGAATGAAAACTACTTCGAAGAATTTATTTCATCACTCGGCAAAAGTCTGCCTAAAAAATACAACACACAGACACTAATATCATCCAAGTCCCTGGGCTTTTACTTTATCGAAATAGTTGAATGAAAAGCAGTAACACTTCTGCCAAAAGTAGCCATTCGATATTAATGCATTTTTTCCCCTCCAGTATGCTTTTCAAGAATCACACACTTATCCTGGTCTTATGTTTTTGTTCAATAAACAGGTTAACGTTAGAATGAGTTCTTAGTTGCCGCACGCACATCTACATTCAAACGCTTACGTTGTGGGGCGCCAGGCGCACTGTAGGCACGAAATTCTAAAACTTTACCAGGCCTGCAAACACATTTGTTACTACAGGAACGCACCACATCTCACTGAAGTCCCTAAAAGAACCATTCTGTTTGTTTTAGGATACCTTATTCTGCCTACCTTGAGCAAGCTCTCACCTATAAGACTTTGTATTGCTTTCAAAAGATGATGTAGCTGTAACATCAGTATCCAAAACGTTTCCGCAGAGAATCTTACATTTATGTACAAAGAAAACAGTTACACTTTACTGTGCTAAAGTATCAAAGTGATTTAAAATTAAAATATGCTACAAATGATCTCCCCTTTCCCCAACATCTTCCTCTCATTAGCTTATTTTTCCTTAGTAAACATGAGGTTTTTCTTTGTTCTGGGTCTAGTTGCTGTGTTACCTTTGACATGGCGCCTTTGAGCCCCAGTCCTAGAACTAACAGGGTGCTACCTAGGACCCAGATTCGTGGGTTCCCCTGGGACCCAGGAACCTGCATGTTGTCAGGCTCCTCAAACGCCCCTCTTGCACACGACAGTTTGAGTCTAAGGTATTTCAGCTTTGGACAGAAAACTGCTAATAAGAACTTCTATAAAAGCCACCATACAACTGGGGAGAACATGCCTAAATTCACCAAACAAACGTAGGTGTCCACTGTGTCCTTACTTTGTGCTATTCAGCTGAGCCGCGGGGTCCTGTGAGCGAGGACGTGGACTGGATGGAAGAGTGAGCAGTGGGTTTGATGTGAAATCCAGCTCCAGTGTTTACTAAGCGAATGACCCAGAGTTCCTTTCCTTAACTGCCCAACGTCGTCGTAAAGAACGAATGCAGTGTGGTAAACTAAACCTTTCTAAGTGATAAACAGCTACACAGAAGTAGGAGATTTGTAACACATTTCCTGGACGCATTAAAAAAATCTGACGGTTTACTGATTTATATTTTGTGAATGTAAGTTCTGTGAAGGCAGGAATGTCATGCCTTGTTCACTTTGGGCACACGGTACACACTCATAATTGTGCAGCTCTGACTTTATATATAGACTACTACCAGTACCTCCAGTGTAAGACCTCTTTTAGGAAATCAGATTAATTAGGTGATGTCTCAATTATATTTGATTATTCTCAAAGGGCACTTCATGTTTAGAAGACACAAAAAGAAGGTGGTGGTGGTTTTTTTTTAACTTCTATAAGGATCCTTTTTTGATGTGCTACTTGCTTTTAGAATGTTTTAAGAACAATTTGTTAAATTTCCATTCCCAAGTCCCAACATACAGATTATCAGGTGTTAAAGCTATTTTCAGTGAAACATATCAAAGTGATAACATTTCTATTACCTTTTAGAATTTATAAAGCATATTTTTGTATTCTTTTATCCTCACAACTACTTTATGAGGTAAGCTATTCCTCGTATTCAAGAAATAAAACCAAAGTCAGGGAGTCATCCCTGTCATTTTTACTTAGCTTCATATCCAATAATTTAGCTAGAAATTATTCCACAAGTTCCTTATGTTTGACAAGAATCAGACGATCTTTCTACATGGCAATTTTAAAGAATTCCATACTGTTTATGAAGATTAACACATTCCATGCACACCCACAACTGCATAATTACTATATATAGCATACATTTTTTAAAAATGAGACTTTGAGAGTTTAGGATCAGAATAAAGAATTTCCTTCCAGAAAATATAAAAGCATATTACCTCATCCAGGACCAGCGCGATGATACATATTTATACATGAAGATGACGCCGTGAGGTGTTTTTCTGCGATGGTAGGATGGAGGATGTGACTTGTTCCAGCCACATTGTGTCCCCTGGTTCCATCTGAAATGCCTGCAGCTAGTACTAGGCTTGTTGGGGCATCTCATACAGACTCAACAGAGGCCTAGCCTACAGCTCTGGCTTTAGTGAAGGCCCCATCCTCCTAAGCACAAGATCTGATTTCCCTTCAAAAACTAACTTATGAAAATGTTTACCAGAGGTTTAAAACTGCTTATTTTCAAAGTTACTAAGTTATTTCAAGATAGTGGTTGAGTCCCTAACAAAGTCTTATTCCTTTTATAATTATAATATCACCATCTTTGGTTAAAATCAAAATGATGTTAAGAACTTCTGACAATTAACTTCAAAAAAGGTTATTAACAGCCTTGTAGTTACCATGGAGTCACTACATGACAAAACACAAAGATAATTTTAGGGCCTTGCATGGATCCCAACATCTGTTCCAAATGCACACTTTTCAAATCAAGAGTCAGAGTGTTCTGAGATGCATAATAAGGCTTTAACTCCACACATTCGTTAGTATATCCCAGCATGCTCTTTGTCTTGGCAACTTGTGAAGGAAGTGTTTCCATAGTTTGGAACATCTGGTCTAAAAAGGCAGAGACTTCGGGTTTCTAGAGAACAAGGTGAGCCATCCTGAGGGAATAACTTAATTCTGACCTGAACCAAGAGGTAACCAAGAGAAAGAGTGTTGTTATTCCAGTGACCTAATATCTTAGTGTTTAGATTTTAGAACCTTTAGGTTTTCAAATTTAGAATTTTTTTTTTTTTTTTTTGAGGGGGAGAGAGAGGGAGAGCAAGTGAGCAAGCAGGGGAGGGGCAGAGGGAGAGAAAAAAGTCTCAAGCAACTGAAAGCCCAGTGTGGAGCCCTACGTAGGGCTTGATCCCATGACCCTGAGATCATGACCTGAGCCGAAATCAAGAGTCGGACACTTAACCGACTGAGCCACCCAGGCACTCCTAGTATCTTACACTTTGATTCTTTAGAGGTTACCATGGATAGGAAAATCCTACAAATCTTAAGCTCAAGACCCCTGAAAACAAAAATAGGGAGGGGAGGTGGCTAGGGAAGAAAGAATACAGATATATTTTATTTCCTCCATTTTGTGCTCTTCTGTTCTCTTGTCAAGGGCAGGAGCAGGGACAAAGTTTGAGAAGAAATCAGGCTGAGGAGAAAAAGGCCGGCTGGGTTTAGAAGCCGGGGCCAGTTCTTCCTCCCTTCCTCCAGCACCAGCAAGCTCTGCCTGCTGACTCAGGGCAGAAGTACAGACACGCTCCTCAGTGCCCACCTCCCCTCACTGTTCTTCCCTGCCACCCACGTTTGCAAGATGGCCCAGGAATTTAAAGCCCTTCAACCCGCTAAGACCTGTTGCTTTACACAACTCCTCACCTTCCCAGTTGCAGCAGCTTATTAACATGAGGCAGTGTCCTTTTTTGATTTTTGGTTTTGTAGTTGACATACCACGTTCTAGGAGTTTCAGGTGTCAACACAGATGTCTGATAATTCTGTACAGGACGCACCGTGCACCACAGTGAGTGTAGGCAGCATCGTCACCACTGTCACTTCAGCATTACCGGCTGTACGCCCTGTGCTTCAGGGCTCTCTCTCTTACCTGATGCCAGCAATCTGTACGAGGCATGCAGGAGGCTTCATCCGGAGTAGGAGTTTTCATCTTAAAATGGGCACTAATGCCTGGATGCGGCAGAAAGTGCGCTGGATCTGGGGCTTCAAGGCTTTGGTGTTCTATGTAGCTCTGCCTCGTGTTAGATGTATTTTCTCCATTTTAAAATAGAAAATACCTCTTCAGGGGCGCCTGGGGGGCTCAGTCGTTGAGCGTCTGCCTTCGGCTTGGGTCGTGATCCCGGGGGCCTGGGATTGAGCCCCGCGTCGGGCTCCCCGCTCAGCGGGAGGTCTGTTCCTCCCTCTCCCTCTGCCCCTGTTCCTGTACTGTCCCTCTCTTGCTCACTCTCTCAAATAAATAAAAAATCTTTAAAAAAACAAAAGAAGATGCTTCTTCACAGTCTTGTTGCAGGAGTGAAATAAGATAATACAAGTGAAAGTTCTAGTGAACTTACCGTCTGGCACCTAACAATAAATGTTAGATGAATTTCAAGGACTAATTGGTGGGAAGTAAAAAAAAGTGTATGCAGGCAGAAGGAAAGAGAAGCTGGCTTCTCGCAGAACATGTTCAGCTGCTTCCTTCAAATTCATTTCCTTCTAGCCTGGCCTCTGAGGAGCTAATAAAAATGAAATGTTGGTACTGCAGGTGGCTATGCCCTGAAAGCTCGCCCTCCCTTCCCCTTTTCTGTAAGCATCTTGGCGCCTTACTGAAGTTCAGCAAAGAAAGAACAGAGTGTGGATTACACAGTGAACCACAAATATCTGAAACCTGGAATCATAAATCCATATATTTGGAAAACAAAACTAGGAGAGCTATTTTTAACCTAAGTGGTAGGTAGGTTCACTTAGTGACAACATGAATGTACATATCACACGGGAATAATACTGAAGGTTCTACGGTGCTTTTAAGTACCAGGCATTGCTGGAGCCCGGAGGACACAAAGGTGTATTATTCCAGTGGCACAAACTCTCTCCCCAGAGACCATATATCTGTATCTGTATCTGTATCTCCATCAGGACGTTCATATGGTTGGTTCAAGCCAGCCCTGCTGAATGCCTGCGTGAAGGAAAAATAAACAGCAAACAGATCAAATGCTGGCCGATTCTCAAGCCCTTGAGTAAACTGCTATTCTTGAGGACAACTGTCACATAACTTCATTTACTTGTCATTAGGCCACCAGTCACTCTGCTTAAGACAGAGATGTGTACTTATAATAAAACACATTGTTCTTTCAAGGAGATACCTGCCCAGCATTCCATTACCTTTCTCCTGGAAGAAAGCCAGTTTAGGTAGGACCCTGGTCAATTAGAGTACCCCAACTCCCAAGGCCCACATAGATGTGCAGGGACTCTCATGTGACCCAAGCAGAACCAGAGTCCTCTCCATGTTGCTTCTGCCATACCCACGAGCAAAGATGCCTTCCCTTCCCTTTGAGGTTGCTGGTCGCCATCTTACCAACTTGTGGAGTGATCCCAACTATGCCCTGATGGTACTGTTTGACTCACTGGATGCAGCTGACTGACCTGATCAGATCTACTCTTGAACTTCTTGGTTTGTGACCTAATTTTCTCTTCCTTGGTTGAAGCTATTTTGAATTGGGGAACTTTCAATTGCATTCAAGAGACCCAAGCATAAGCAAATTATAGCCACCACTAATGAATCTGATTTGGCTAATGTTCAACACACACCATGCTTACTATTTAAATGTGGACAGCAGTTCCAAGACAGTGTTTTATCAATAAAAGTAAGAAAACACTGAGTCAGCGAATATCCTCTAGAAACTTCATGCGAAGTCGATCATGATGTTACTGCCACCACTATCATTTGGCTTTGCCAGCAAAACCTTCCCCGTGCCTTAAAACAAAGAAGAAATGTGCACAAAATTCACAAGATTATTTTACTAGAATTTATGGGGAGAAGATAATGTAGTCAAGTTTCCACAAGGAAGATCTTCACGTTGAACTCCAGCCAAAGAAAAGAAAATTCAAGTTCTGCTTTCAGTCCCAACTGGCCTGGGCACTGAAGCAATGCCCCCTTCTCTTGGCATGCACCTGTCAAGGGGTCAGTTTTGTGTGCACCTTTTCATGCCCCTTGACCCTCTGCATCATGGCTCCACGACCCCAGGCATGAATTCTGAAAACCTTCTTCCATTTCTGTGGTTTTCCTCATCCAGCTGAGGATGCTGCTGGCTACCCCCAAAACGTCACCAACCGTACGCTCTGGTCCATACAGCTTTCTTCTTAAACTCTGGGAGAACTCTCAAGGACAACAGGGTAGCTAAGGGGACAAAAAAAGTAAAGTGCACTGTTGCATTTGGTGAAACTGCATTTGAAAAGGTCACTTAGATGGAAAACGTGTCAGAACAGAACTTGGCTTTTTCTTACTTGGCTCATCTTCAAGACTAAGAATTCTCATCAAGCCTTAGGCAGAATTTGAATAGTAGAGCATGATTAATAAAATCTGGAAGAAAGGGTTTCTTTGTTGTTAAGTTATTCTGCAACCAGTTAACAGAAAATTTGGCAGAGTTTAACAAAAATTGCCTTCTGGGATGATTTTTTTTCTTCTCTTCATCTGGGTGATGATTACATAGGTGTGTTCCCTTTGTAAAAAAGCTACTTAACGATTTGTGTATTTTTCTACATGAATATGACTTTTCCATCAGATGTTTAGTTGAAAGGTAAGAAACAAAAATAAAAAACTGATCCTGCAATGAAGTTAGGTCCTCGTTGCTCAATGGAGCCGGCGTGACTGTGCTAATCTGTATTCAACTATGTGCTCACAAGTCCACACCTTTTCTTATTCATCACGGGTCTCTCAGGGATCAATTTAGAGTAGGGCAGCTCTGTGTAATTCCTCTAGGTCACTTATTATAGATCTTATTTTAGGATATTAATATAAATATATCGAGATGTTATTTAAAATATAATAGGGAGGAAATGTAGGGAAGCCAGTTACACAGTTCTTGGGTGTGACTCTAATAAGCCCTTGACTATCTAATCAAGTGAACATGTACTTCCTTGACCCAAATAACTATTCTCCTCATCAGTATCAAGTTGTTTGCTATCTTCATGACCTAAAACAGTGTATGTTTGGAGCAACCAATGGTATTATAGACCCATGGCCATTAAGAATGAGTTCAAGCTTCCTGAGGCAAACAAATGAAGACAATCCTAGCAAGTCTCTAGGGACGGATCAAGTAAACGTATGTCAGACCACTGCCCTTACGCCTAGTGAAGTTCTGTGCTTGATCACAATCCACTTCCTACACACGCCCTTCGCATATGTGGGGGGGAGGGGGAGTAGGGAGAAGGATCAGAACCAACTGATTAGGGAATTCTTACTTGTTTGGCCACCAACAAATTGTATCATACTAAGAGTAAAATATGGTCATGCTAAGACTCCAGGCAGGCCAGATAAATTATCACAAGTGTAAGCCAGGAGGTGATTTTCCCAAGCCGAGCCTTCCCAGTGCATTATCTTACAGCGTGTCAGGGACCATCTCGACAGAAGCCATTGGCTGGACCAGACCCCCGAGTCCTGAGACACAAAAGACAGTACAAGGTGTCTCAGGCCACAGAAACAACGCCCGACGGACGTCTCAGGTTTGAGTAAAATAATGTACGTAATTTTCACAGAAAGATATTCTCTATTTGTGGTTCCCACAGTCATAGTTCAACAAGTTAGTAGAGAAGTATAAAAAACACAAAAACTATTTAAACGCCTGAAAGCATGGGAAACGTCCAGTTCCCTTGGCAAAATACTATGTCACTACTACAAATACTATTAACGAAGCCAAAACAGGGATAGGTTAAAATGCTTTAAACATAATTTTTAAATAAAAAAGGCAGTGCTCAAAGTGTCTATGTGTATTATGTGTATTTTTTCAGTTGCTCAATGATTATAAGTGTGTTAGAACAACACTCATATGCAGAGGGGGCAAAAACTTCTTAGGAAAAAAATAATCAAAACTGCCACTGGGCAATGGGACTCTGGCTTCCTCTTTGCTCTTTCCTGAATTTTTTAAACTTTCATTAAAGTGAAAGTTTGCCGTCATAATAAAACATTTAAAAGCTATTTAAAAGCGAAATTTAAAGGCATGGAACTCTTTTTAAATCCACTTTCTACTTCAAAATACCACATAATGACAGTTCCAGATTACTTCTCCACACTGAATTCAGATGAGCCCTTTCGGGAGCCAATACACACGAGAATGCTGCTTCTTTAGCGAAGGCAGCCATGGACGGCTTTCACCTATGTTGGGCATGTGGTATGGAAGTCCTACCTTTCAAAAGATCCCTGGATTTTGCGGAGAGGCCTTCTTTAGGGCTTTCCATGATGCTCAAGAGCCAGTCAATGAACTAGGGTGAAAAGGAAGAGCAATTATCAGTGAAGACAGTCCCACTATTAGTAAAAGAGCGACCCGGCCCTTGGGCCTGCATACATGCATCTCAGTTCAGGGCTGGCAGATGGAGATGAGAAGGGGACCAGGCCTAAGAGATGGGGAAGCTGGACACAGCTCCCATTTAGTCCAATGACCCAGCAAAGTCAAAACTCCTCTCCCGGCTAAATACCCTGAGACCTGCTATGGATTTTAACAGGGAGGTAGACATGGGCTCAGCAGGCCTCCAGTGTGCCATGAACTTTCTCTCTCATCACTCCGAGAGCACCACAGAGGTTAAGAACCTTGCCCAAGTGCACTCCCAATGAATGGCAGAGTCCAGATTTCAAGCCAATTCAGAGCCTCGCGCTCCTCCTTTGCATCCTGCTGCCTGATGCTGCATGCATCTAGGCCCAGGCTCACAGGGCAGGTAGTAAATAGGGAAACACATCAGACATAAGCCCCCATTTCTAAAATCAGATATTCTGTAGATGAGAACAATTTGTGCCCAAATGGAATTGAAACAGGAAGTTGAAATGCAAGAGAAAGGCATCAAACAATTTACTAGGTACAGCCGGGTATGTTAACTGCAAATAAATTCTACAAATGAGGTAGAAACTCAGACTACTCAGGAGTTTGACTGATCTCCCAGGGTACAGCCAAAATTGTTTTTATATTAGATAGAGGGTAATTTCATTAATGACTGAATGTTGCCAATCTCGACTCACTAAAAAACACGTACATTAGTCAGAGGTACTAGGTATTTTAACTTTGGACGTAGAAACCGGCTTGTAAGAAAGAGTCAGATAGAAAGCAAATAATCCTAATTCTCTGTTTTGATTAAATTTTTTTTTATTTTTTATTTTTTTTTAAAGATTTTATTTATTTGACAGAGAGAGACACAGCGAGAGAGGGAACACAAGCAGGGGAAGTGGGAGAGGGAGAAGCAGGCCTCCCGCAGAGCAGGGAGCCTGATGCGGGGCTCGATCCCAGGACCCTGGGACCATGACCTGAGCCGAAGGCAGACGCTTAACGACTGAGCCACCCAGGCACCCCTGTTTTGATTAAATTTTTAAAAAATTTTCTTTTTCTCAATTTTGTTTTATAATATCCGACTGGTAAGTAAATAAATCAAGCACTACAAGTACATAATAGACACAGGATGTCTGCACTTGTAGTCCGAAGTGATCATGGTGTCCCAGGCCAGAAAAAACACAAGGGGATACCACATTTGAATTGATTTTGATTTAAAATGAAACAGCAAACACAAGATTTGGGATAATATGAATGCTTAACAAAGGCCTTTTAATTGAGATGCTCAGTGGAGTTGTGCACAGCTAACCCGCGGGTCCAGAGTTCAGAAATATTTTTAAAGACTAATGTTCAGATTTTCACAATAAGCCACAAAAAGTTGGCTTTAAGCTTTCAACCTCATAAAAATCCTTAAATGAGATTCAAAAAAGAATCTCCCCCTCGACTGTACGAAAGGCCGCCCAGAGCCATGTAATGAGAAGTAGAGGAAGCACAGCGTTGCCATACGCTGCGCACAACGGCCAGGAGCCTGGGGAAACTCAACGCTAAAAACCAAAAGTGCTTCCTACAGTCTGGATTTTCCTGAGGGCTAGGGTGACGACCTTTACAAATTTCCCCATGTCATGAGCACAGATCAGGAGGAGGACGGGCCCTTGGAACGTGGCTATAGGACCGAATGAGCTACGAGGAATCTTACCTGTGCTACAAGAATGTGGATGTTCCAGATGCCCGTTTCCCTGACCTACCCCCAGGCGTGCTGGATCGTCCCCAACGTTGCTCAGCACCACCCTCTCCTCCTGGTCCTACGATCCCTGCAGCCTTGAACTTGCCTTCCTATCTGTCCTCACGCTGTCATTCTGAGCGCTCAGAGCCTCACTCATCCTTTCACCCCCAGGATCAAGAACACATGTGCCTTCAATACCCCAGGGCAAGTATAAGCTCTTCTTTCCGGCTCACCTCCAACTGTAAGCAAGTCACTGCTACTGTCATTGTTGTTTTTGGCCACCAGTTAGCCTCAAGCTCTGAGGCTCTGCATCTGGCTGCGATTCGGGGCTGAGGATGAAAGCCCGTGGGGTGATTCCAGTTTCACTTAACTTCCAACCTCAACTCTACAGCACAAATTGCTCAAGAGAAGATGGGCCACCTGCCCTGACACGCAGGCGGCTGCCAACCTCACCTTCTGGGTCTGTTCCTTCCACGGCTCTTTCTGCAGCAGAAGAGGCATGCTACTTGGAAGGAGAGTGAGAACCTCCTGCACAGTGACCCTGTGCATTGGACTCCTGCCAAGGAAGCTTGAAGCTGACCCAGCTGGGCCATTTTCCCGATGCCATGGCAACCAGCTAGCACTGAGGCCAAGGAGGAGAGGGGCGGCGTGGTCTGCCCAGGTCACCACTGCGATTGCAAAGAGCAGCAACAAGAAATCCAAAGCCTCCAAAGGAAATAGAAACAAAGTTAGGTCACATGTTTTAACAATTCAGAGTCACCCATGTTCACACACACACAGCCCGGGTCAGGATGATGCAATGAGACCTTCCCCTTCACCCGAGAAGAGGAACCGGACTGAACAGCAAACTCCATTTCCACACTTAATGAACAGACATTTCAAGGCTCCAGAAGGTTGTCGGGATCCTCTTTTGTAAGACAGAAGGCCCAGCAGTTGCATTATTATTACTCTAATAATGCAGGAGAAACCTTATTTCATTCCTAATCATACGGAGATCCAGATACTCCTCTGTTTTGGTGTTTCCAAAGAGATTAAAGGATTCATCAGGAGTGATATGGAAAGGGATATTTAGAGCTATTGTTATGTGGCCAAAACGGATTTTTTTTTTTTTTTTAAGATTTTATTTATTTGCGAGAGAGAGAATGAGAGACAGAGAGCATGAGAGCGGGGAGGGTCAGAGGGAGAAGCAGACTCCCTGCCGAGCAGGGAGCCCGACGCGGGACTCGATCCCGGGACTCCAGGATCATGACCTGAGCCGAAGGCAGTTGCTTAACCAACTGAGCCACCCAGGCGCCCCCAAAACGGATTTTTAAAAAGAGGTATAGTCTGATCCTACTTTTGAACAATAACAAATGACTCCCCATGCATTTTATTTTTCTGTTCTCATTATTTAATCTAAATATTTCAGTGGCAAACACTTCATTTTGTTCCATTAATGCTGAAACGTAAGCATGGAGACAGACTAAAAACAAGCATTCTTGGAATAAGGGAGTCAGTCACAACAAATCATTAGGCATTTTTTTTTAAAACAATTTTTTCAGTATGTTCAGCCGTGAACTGAAATAGACTCACCAGAGTCTGGACTATATATCTCTCCGGTCCTATATATATCTGTAATTCCAAGGATTAGTTTAAATTTTAATTCCAGTGTATTATTAGTTTCAGGTATATAATATAGTGATTCAACAATTCCATGTATTACTCAGCTGCTCATCAAGGTAAGTGTAATCTTAATTCCCTTCATCTATCTCACCCAGCCCCCCCCCCCCCCCCCCTGGTCACCATCTGTTGTCTACAGTTAAAGAGTCTGGTTTTTTTTTTTTTTTGGTTTGTCTTTTTTCCCCCTTTGTCTGTTTTGTTTCTTAAATTCCACATATGAGTGAAATCGTATGGTATTTGTCTTTCTCTGATAGGCTTATTTTGCTTAGTATTATACTCTCTAGATCCATCCATGTCGTTGCAAATGGCAAGACTTCATTCTTTTTTATGGCTGAATAATATCTGTGTGTGTGTGTGTGTGTGTATCTCATCTCTTTTTTTTCCATTCACCTATCAATGGACACCTGCGTTGCTTCCATACTTTGGCTATCGTTGATAATGCTGCTATAAACATAGGAGTGCATACATCCCTCTGAATTAGTGTTTTTGTAAATCTTTGGGTAAATACCCAGTGATGCAATTACTGGATCATAGGGTAGTTCTATTTTTTTTTTTAAGATTATATTTATTTATTTCACAGAGAGAGAGAGAGAGAGAGAGAGAGAGAGAGAGCAGGAACACAAGCAGGGGGAGTGGGAGAGGGAGAAGCAGGCTTCCTGTAGAGCAGGGAGCCCGATGTGGGGCTTGATCCCAGGACCCTGGGATCATGACCTGAGCCGAAGGCAGACACTTAACGACTGAGCCACCCAGGCGCCCCTGGGTAGTTCTATTTTTAATTTTTTGAGGATACTCCATGCCATCCTCCACAGTGGCTACACCAGTTTGCATTCCCACCAACAGTGCTTAAGGGTTCCTTTTTCTTCACATTCTCACCATTTGTTGTTTCTTGAGTTTTTGATTTTAGCCATTCTCACAGGTGTGAGGTGATATCACATTGTGGGTTTGATTTGCATTTCCCTGATGAGGAGTGATGTTGAGAATCTTTTCATGTGTCTGTTGGCCATCCATGTGTCTTCTTTGAAGAAATGTCAGTTTATGTTTTCTGCTCATTTTTTAATTGGATTGTCTGGGGGGTTTTTTTGTTGTTGAGTTGTAGAAGTTCTTTATATATTTTGGACACCAACCTTTTATCAGATATGTCATTTGCAAATATGTTCTCCCTTTCAGTAGGTTGTCCATTAGTTTTGTTGTTTCCTTTGCTGTGCAGAAGCTTTTTATTTTGATATAGTCCCAATAGTTTATTTTTGCTTCTGTTTCCCTTGCCTCAGGAGACATATCTAAAAAGATGATGCTAGGGCGCCTGGGTGGCTCAGTTGGTTAAGCGACTGCCTTCGGCTCAGGTCATGATCCTGGAGTCCCGGGATCAAGTCCCGCATCGGGCTCCCTGCTCAGCGGGGGGTCTGCTTCTCCCTCTGACCCTCTTCCCTCTCGTGCTCTCTGTCTCTCATTCTCTCTCTCTCAAATAAATAAATAAAATCTCTAAAAAAAAAAAAAAAAAATAAAAAATAAAAAGATGATGCTATGGCTGATGTGAGAGAAATTACGGTCTGTGCTCTCTTCTAGGATTTTAGTGGTTTCAGGTCTCACATTTAGGTCCTTAATCCATTTTTGAATTTATTTTTGTGTGTAAGAAAGTGGACCATTTTCATCCTTTTGCATGTTGCTATCCAGTTTTCCCAACACCATTTGTTGAAAAGACTGTCTTTTTCCCATTGTATATTCTTGCCTCCTTTGTTGCAGATTAATTGACCATATAATTGTGGGTTTATTTCTGGGCTTTCTATTCTGTTCCATTGATCTATGTGTCTATTTTCATGCCAGTACCATACTGTTTTGTAATTACAGCTTTGTAATAGAGCTTGAAGTCTGAAAATGTGATGCCTCCAGTTTTGTTTTTCTTTTCTAAGACTGCTTTGGCTATGCAGGGTCTTTTGTGGTTCTAAACAAATGTTAGGATTGTTTGTTCTAGTTCTGTAAAAACTGCTGTTGGTATTATGATAGGGATTGCATTAAATCTGTAGACTGCTTTAGGCAGCATAGACATTTTAACAATATTTGTTCTTCCAATCCATGAGCTTGGACTGTCTTTCCATTTCTTTGTGTCATCTTCATTTTCTTTCAACAATGTTTTACAGTTTTCAGCGTACAAGTCTTTCATCTCCTTGGTTAAGTTTATTCCTAGGTATTTTATTATCTTTGGTGCAATTGCAAATGGGATTGTTTCTTAATTTCTCTTTCTGCTGCTTCATTATTAGTGTATAGAAATGCAACAGATTTCCGTACACTGATTTTGTATCCTGCAACCTTACTGAATTCACTGATTAGTTCTAGCAGTTTTTTGGCAGAGTCTTTTAGGTGTTCTATATACAGTATCATGTCATCTGCAGAGTGTAGTTGTACTTCTTCCTTACCAATTTGGATGCCTTTCCTTTTTGTTGTCTGACTGCGGTGGCTAGGACTTCCAGTACCATGTTGAATAAAAGTGGTGAGAGTGGACAACCTTGTCTTGTTCCTGACTTTAGGGGAAAAGCTCTCAGTTTTTCCCCCCTGAGTATGATGTTAGCTGTGGGTTTTTTACATGTGGCTTTATTATGTCGAGGTGTGTCCCCTCTAAACCCATTTCATAAAAGTTTTTTACCATGAACGGGTGTTCTATTTTGTCAAATGCTTTGTCTGCATCTGTTGAAAGGATCATATGGTTTTTATCCTTTCTCTTACTGATGTGATGTATCACGTTGTTTGATTTGCAAATACTGAACCAATGTTGTACCCCAGGATAAATCCCACTTGATTGTTGTCAATGATTTTTTAAATGTATTGCTGGATTTGGTTTGCTAATATTTTTGTTGAGGATCTTTACATCTATGTTCATCAGAGAGATTGGCCTGTAGTCTCTTTTTGTGGTGTCTCTTGTCTGGTTTTGGTATCAGGATAATGTTGATCTCATAGAATGAATTTGGAAGTTTTCCTTCTTTTTTTTGAAAAAGTTTGAGAAGAATAGGAATTAACTCTTCTTTAAATGTTTGCTAGAATTCACCTGTGAAGCCGTCTGCTCCTGGACTTTTGTCTGTTGGGAATTTTTTGATTACTGATTCAATTTCATTGCTGGTAATCAGTCTGGTATGACTTCAGTTTTTTTTGTTGTTGTTTTTTTTTTTGCATTTATTGAGACTTGTTTTGTGGCCTTCTTTTGTGATCTGTTCTGGAGAATGTTCCATGTGCACTTGAAAAGAATGTGTATTCTGCTGTTTTAGGATGGAATGTTCTGAATATGTCTGTTAAATCCATCTGGTCCAGTGTGTCATTCAAAGCCACTGTTTCCTTGTTGATTTTCTATTTGGATGATCTGCCCATGGATGTTAAGTGGGGTGATGTTAAAGTCCCCTATTATTGTATTACTGTTGATTATTTCCTTTATGTGTATTATTAACTGTTTTATGTATTTGAATGCTCCCATGCTGGGTGCATAAATAGTTAACAATTGTTGTATCTTCTTGTTGGATTGTACCCTTTATGCTTATATAGTGTCCTTCTTTGTCTCTTGTTACAGTCTTTCTTTTAAAGTCTATTTTGTCCTATATAAGTATTATTACCCCAGTTTTCTTTTCACCTCCCTTTGCATGATAAATACTTCTCCATCCCCTCACTTTCAATCTGCAGGTGTCTTTAAGTCTGAAATGAGTCTCTTATAGGCAGCATATAGATGGGTGTTGTTTGTTTGTTTGTTAATCTATTCTGTCATGCCATGTCTTTTGATTGGAGCATTTAGTCCATTCACATTCAAAATTATTACTGATAGGTATGTATTTATTGCCATTTGTTACTTGCTTTATGTTGTTTTTGTAGTCCTTCTCTGTTCCTTTCTTCCTTTGCTCTCTTCTCTCACCATAAGATGGCTTTCTTTTTATTTTTTTTAAAGATTTTATTTATTTATTTGATAGAGAGAGAGAGAGAGCGAGAGCAGGAACACAAGCAGGGGGAGTGGGAGAGGGAGAAGCAGGCTTCCCGCTGAGCAGGGAGCCCGATGTGGGACTCGATCCCAAGACCCTGGGATCATGACCTGAGCCGAAGGCAGACACTTAACGACTGAGCCACCCAGGCGCCCAAGATGGCTTTCTTTAGTGTTATACTTGGAATCCTTTTTCTTTACTTTTTGCATATCTATTACTGGTTTTTGATTTGTGGTTACCATTAGGGTTGTATATAACATCTTCTGCATATAGCAGTCTCTATTAAGTTAATGGTTACTTAGGTTTGAACCCATTCTTTACTCCTCCCTTGCCACATTTTAGGTCTATGGTGTCATACTTTACATGCTTTTATTTTGTGAATTCCCTGCCTATTTTTTACAGATATATTTATTTTTACTGCTTTTATGCTTCCTAATTTTCTTATTCTTACGTATGGTTTTTCCTTTCCACTCAAAGAGTCCCCTTTAACATTTCTTGTAGGGCTGGCTTAGTGGTCATGAATTCCTTTAAGTTTTGTTTATCTGGGGAACTCTTTATCTCTCCTTCTATTCGGAATGATAGCCTTGCTGGATGGATAGCCTTGCTGGATAGAGTATTCTTGGCTGCAGATTTTTCCCTTTTAGCACTTTGAATATCATGCCACTCTCTTCTGGTCTGTAAAGTTTCTGCTGAAAAATCTGATAGCCTGTGGGGTTTCTCTTGTGTGGTCTTCTTTTCTCTTGATGCTTTTTAAAAGTCTCTATCACTACTTTTTGCCATTTTGATTAGTATGTGTCTTGGTTGGACCTCCTTGGACTGATTTTGTTGGGAGATCTTTGTGCCTCCTGTATCTGAATTTCTGTTTCCTTCCCCAGATGCGGGAAGTTTTCTATTATTTCTTCAATTAAAGTTTATACTCACTTTTCTCTTTCTTCTTCTTCTGGGATCCCTATAATACAAATGTTATTACGGTTGATGGAGTGGCTGAGATCCCTAAGTCCATTCTCATTTTGCATACTTTTTTTTCCCTCTCCTGCTCAGCTTGATTATTCTACATTACTCTGTCATCCAGGTTGCTGATTCATTCTTCTGCTTCCTGTACTCTGTTATTTATTCTATCTAAGGTATTTTTAATTTCATTTATTGTGCTTTTCAGCTGTGATTGATTCTTCTTTATCTCTTTAAGGGTGTCACCGATGTCCTCCACTCTTAAGTCCAGTGAGTATCTTTACAATCATTACTTTAAATTCTCTATCAGGCATATTATTTATCTCCATTTTGCTTAGGACTCTTGCTGTGGTTTTTGTCTTATTCTTTCATTTGGGACATATTCCCCTGTCTCCTCGTTTTGTCTAACTCTCTGTGTCTGAAAGTCAGCTCTGTCTCCTGCTCTTGAAAGTAGTGGCCTTACGAAGAGGAGGTCCTGTAGTGCTCTGCAGCGCACTTTCCCCTGTTTAACCAGAACCGGGCACTTCGGGGGCACCTCCTATGTTGTTAGTGGGCCAGTCTGGTGCTGCCTTGTGCTTGAGTTGAGTCGGAGTGTTTGCAGATGTTGAGTTGAGTCAGGTGTTCAGCAGAGATGCAATGGCATCAAACTGCAGAGCACTTTCCCTGTGCTGTCCCCTGAGAAGCCTTCATTGGTGGGCAGGGCCCGCAATCAGAAGAATTGTCTGTCCCCAGCCCATTGCGGGGGCCACAGTCTGACCAGTGTGGTGTTTATCTTTCTCTCTCCCCAGGGCAGGAATCACTTTGGAGTGGTGTTGGTCCCGGTCCAGGCCACGAGCACACTTTTCCAGGCTTGTGGCTTCAGTTTGAATGGGCTTTGGCCAAGAGCACATTGGAGGAGGCGGATCTGCAGTGTGCTCGGGAATGAGATGTGCAGAGCCCTCAAGGTTTGCACATGGGGAGAGGGCACGTGCTGCTACCTCTGGGACCACAGTGGCTGGGCCAATCCGAAAAGCATACAAGGGTAGGGCATGCACTTTTACCAACGTGGACTCAGGTTTGCTGTGAAAGACCTACCATCACCATAGGGCCAGCCCATGTGGATCTGCAAAGAGTGGGTAGGCAGGCACACAGTTTTAGCAAGGTGTGTGCCCGTCTTTCACAAGAGGGTACTTGCTACCACCACCATTGCCGAGGCCCCACAAAGTGCATGGTTAGCAAAATTTGAGGTTTTCTGGGGGAGGGGATCCACAGCACATGGACTGAGGCAAGGCCAACTGGGGTGGGCAAATCCCCAGAGCTGGGGGGGGGGGGGGGTGGTGGAGTGGGGAGGCAGGGAGTAGTATAAGCAAGTTAGGTAGCAAATGTGGGCACTAAACTGACTTCTGCAGGTGGTTTCAGGTGGCCACGTGTTGATGCTGGGGGGGCAGGGGAGGGAAATGGCACCTACTAGCTCCTTTGGTCCTGAAGGAGACTCCTTGTGAATACTACCCCTCCAGGAGAGGCTCTGAGATGAATAACTCTTCCTCCTTATGCCCCAGGCATTTTTCAAAGTGCTCCTTCTACGTTGTATCTCCACAGGCTGTTTCTTGTGCTGTCTCTTTAAGGGCAGGGACTCAGTTTCCTCTCAGTGGCCAGGTTCTCCCAGAACCCAACCTGCTGATTTTTAAAGTTGCAGGCTTTAAGTCCTGCTGGTTGTAAGAACTCACTAAAGTTCACCCCCTCTAGTTTTCAAAGCCAAATATTATGGAGATTCATCTTCCCCACGTGGGCTCCCCAATGTGCTAGCCTTCTTCTTCCCCTTCTCCACACCCATGGTCCATTTAGCTCCCCAGCGTGTCTCCGCCCTTCCTACCCTCTTCGATGTGGCATCTTTTCTTTTCTTTTTTTTTTTTTAAAGATTTATTTATTTGAGACAGAGAGAATGAGAGACAGAGAGCATGAGAGGGAGGAGGGTCAGAGGGAGAAGCAGACTCCCTGCCGAGCAGGGAGCCCGATGCGGGACTCGATCCCAGGACTCCAGGATCATGACCTGAGCCGAAGGCAGTCGCTTAACCAACTGAGCCACCCAGGCGGATGTGGCATCTTTTCTACTTTTAGTTGAGGAGTTTGTTCTGCCAGCCTTCGGGTCATTTCCTGTGTTATTTACACTGACATGAGTGTTATCTAGTTGTATCTATGGGATGAGGTGGGCTTAGGGTCCTCATATTCTGCCACCTTCTCAGCCTATATGTCTCCACATGCATTTTAAATATATCCATTCAGGGGCGCCTGGGTGGCTCAGTCATTAAGTGTCTGCCTTTGGCTCAGGCCATGGTCCCAGGGTCCTGGGATCGAGCCCCACATTGGGCTCCCTGCTCGGCGGGAAGCCTGCTTCTCCCTCTCCCACTCCCCCTGCTTGTGTTCCCTCTCTCACGGTCTCTGTCAAATAAATAAAATCTTTAAAATCAATCAATCAGGGGCGCCTGGGTGGCTCAGTCGTTAAGCGTCTGCCTTCGGCTCAGGTCATGATCCCTGGGTCCTGGGATCGAGCGCCACATTGGGCTCCCTGCTTGGCGGGCAGCCTGCTTCTCCCTCTCCCACACCCCCTGCTTGTGTTCCCTCTCTTGCTGTATCTCTTTCGGTCAAATAAATAAATAAAATTTAAAAAAAATAAAATCAATCATTCAATCCATCCATCCATCCATCCATTCAGAGTTTAGACTAATCTATACTCTTATAGAAATGGTGGTAACAAGGGGCCCCTCTGAGTTGTTGGATTACTGTGATTCAAATTACACTTCTTTCTGCTTATCTGTATTTTCTAAGTTTTAAAAGATTTTCATAAGAAAACAGAAAGTTAACAAAAACTTAGGAGATCAGAAGAAAAGGATGACAGATTCTGCTAGTTAAAAAAAAATGTTTAAAAAGTAGTCCTTAATTTCTTAAAATTCACAATCTCACTCGTTAAAATTTCAAAAATATATGCAACTCTTCAGAAAAGCAGGTCAGAATTTCAAACAACATCCCAGGTTATACAAATTCCACTCACACAGTAAACAGGATACCTGTGAAACATGCCTACAGAAAAATTCTACTACTAAAAAGTACACAGTGGGCAGCAAAGTCAAGAAAATAAGAAGAGTGGGAAAGTGCTATCTTCCTTTTATTTATTAACCTTTTGCTATTTTAATTTACCCAGTATCAGCTGTTAACCTTTTGGGGGTCATACATCATTTTACACCTCTCTTGCACGTAAGTATTGATGCAAACACAGGTTACTTGCATACACTTCAGGAACCCCGTCAAACCAGACATTTGAAGACACTCCCTGGGCCAGTGCAAAGGCCGGAGCCCTGTACCTCATCTCCTCTGTGGGGTCAAACCCAAGTACACAGAACCCTGGGGTCCCGCATCGGCTTGTGCCCTTTGTGTGCCGCCTTTCAAGGAACTTACTCTGTTGAAAATATTTTTCTAAGGGCAGCCCTGGGTGTCTCCAAGAGCCAGGCACGAACATCCATTTCCTTGTGACGTCAGAGAGTTATCACCAGCGCTACCCAAATGTAAAAGGAAGGGTGGGGGGGGAAGGGCAAGCAGCAACTTTTTTGTCTTGGGAGAGCAAACGTTAAGTTCTACATTTTAAGGGAGCCACAAATGACTCCTCTGGATTGTACCTCATTGAGAGCCACGTTCTGAACAGATGTTGACTGGTACACAATATTTCTGATGTAACCCATCAATTCCAGGAGCCATTCCATTCTCTTCAACACACCTGAAACAAAAAGGGATGTTTTCTTACCAGACCATGGTTTTGCTCTGAGATGTACAACAGATCAGTACCAGCCACCATAACTAAAGCGGAACACCTGCGGAGGATTGCATGAAGCAGTTTCAAATCCTCTTGCCATCCCTGAGACCTGTGATTTTGCGGGTGAGAGCTCTTTGACACTATTCTTACCAGATGACTGTAGTTTTGCTTTTATTTTCAAAAGGTAATTTATTCTTCAAAACTATGCACCCACTAGTAATAAAATGCACTTATTGGAATTTCTCTCTCAACATTAAACACACTAGGAGAAATCTGACATGCCAGCTAGCCAGTGATGTTGAATCTTGGATAACTGGTTGTTTTTATGGTCTTCTTTTACTTCAATGTTCCCATTTTATGCCCAAATCAAAGAGAAAAACCTATCCCAAAGACATGAGAAGAAAAATAAAAACCGGCTATTATACAGTAACTGGAGAACAAACATCAGCATAAATATTGATTCTCCCTTTTTTATTTTTTAAAAATGAGGATTCCTTGGGGCACCTGGGTGGCTCAGTCATTAAGCATCTACCTTCGGCTCAGGTCATGATCCCAGCCTCCTGAGATCGAGCCCCACATCGGGCTCCCTGCTCCAAGCGAAGCCTGCTTCTCCCTCTCCCACTCCCCCTGCTCGTGTTCCCTCTCTTGTTGAATCTCTGTCAAGTAAATAAATAATCTTAAAAAAAAAAAAAAAAAAAAAAAGAGGATTCCCAGCACAGTAAAGCCTACTTGAGAAAGCTGTCAAATTTTAGTGAGTCAGAGGAAAACAGGAACTAAACTGGGAGGCCAGCTAGTTAAAACCAAAGGCAATATCAAATTTCAGTTTATTTCACGTATCTTCCCGCTTCCGTGGGAATACCTACTAGATTTCTCCCTGATAAATACACTTCTGATTTAGAGTAAAAAAATCTGGTTTTTCATCACAGGTTCATTTCTCACCAGGCAGGCATTGATGCAAAGATGAGACAACAATGTCACCTGTCAAAGAGGAGAATAAATCAAAATTTCCTATCTGGTCTCAAAAAGGTTATTATAATTATGTCTGCCAGTTTTCTCTCAAAACCTTCAAGATGTGGGGCGCCTGGGTGGCTCAGTCGTTAAGCATCTGCCTTCGGCTCAGGTCATGATCCCAGGGTCCTGGGATGGAGCCCCGCATCGGGCTCCCTGCTCCGCGGGAAGCCTGCTTCTCCCTCCCCCACTCCCCCTGCTTGTGTTCCCTCTCTCGCTGTGTCTCTGTCTGTCAAATAAGTAAGTAAAATCTTAAAAAACAAAAACACCTTCAAGATACAAGAGATGAGGAAGATACAAAAAAATCCAGAAATAAAAGTAATTTGCCTGGGGTCCCTAGGGCTTCCCCACCATGCCTGATTGAAGCTAGGTGCCATTCAGAACTGCAGGTACACTGTAAGCAATGTGACCAAAGGCATGGGAAGAGAAATGGGGTAGCCCATTATTACTCAAGAGTAAAGGTCTATGATAGTCTAAAAGTTCCACCGTATGATTCATTAGCAGAGCTACAGGCCTAGAGCTTCTGGCTTGAGGATGTAGCGAGGGTGCCCCACCCCCCTGAGCAGTTCTTCTATAGAATAACAATTTAATCTCATCATTGTTTTCCTCTTTTTCTCTGTTTGTTAAGTAACCACCTAAAAGTCATTTTCCTGAAAATGTCAGACAAATCGACTGACATCCTGGTTGGGAAACGGAAGCAGGCAGAATCAACCCGATACTCTCGTTTATAGACTCGAGGGCCTGGAGAGCTAAAGACAATGTAAAAATCACCCACAGGATCCAGTTCCATCTCCAGGGTGGAGGTCATGAGTTGTAACTGATCTTTTCATTTAAGGTGCTCCTTGTTTGGGGTAACAAGAGCTTTCCTGGGTCAAGTAGCACTAACCCCGTTTTTAAGTTGAGGAAACAGTTACAGGTTAAGAGGGACGGCAGGCAGGTCTTTCTGTTCCTGCTGGCCCCCCCAGGCTGGCCTTACCAGTGTTGGCGTGGCTTACAATCCGTGCCTGGTATAGGCTGTGCACCACCATCCAGGCTACCGTGTCTTTTTCCCGGTGCCGAACAGCGACGCTGAGGATGTCCATCAAGCCCATCAAGGGGAATCGTCCTTGAGAGACCAAGTACAGTCTGACAAAGGCAGCCTTTTCTAGGTTGCTCTGAAAAAAAGCAAATTGTTCGGTTACTATTAAATTAGCTGAAGTCATTATAAAACCTCGGGGCAAGGGCAAAACAGAAAGGGTGAGTTGAAAGTGGATTAAATGCTAAAACCGTTCATTTCCTGCAGCACGTGACCCATATGCCTGTGTGCTGTATTTTAAAATGTACATACAGACAGAGGGTTATAATGTCACCTTCTGTTCTCTCCTAAAAACCATCAGGGATTTCAGGGGCTAACTGGTGATGATATTTTGTACAAACACACAAATAATAATAATGATGATGATACGATGATGATAACTAAAAAACACAGTACTTATGTACCAGGCACCATTCTAAGCACTTAACATATATTAATTCGGCAGTTCGCAAAGTGTGGTACACGGACCTCCGAGGGACCCCAAGACCCTTTTAGAGGGTCTGTGAGGTCAAGCTATATTCACAATTGCCCAAAAACCACAGTAAGAGTCACTATATTTTTCACAGCTACTTGCAATTTTTTTAAAATGACTTTTATTTAAAATACCCTTATAAACAATAAAAATTATTAGTTTCATTAAACCTTCACCCTCAAGTACACATCTTTTTAACAGCAGGGATGGTAAAATGGCAAGCATGCATAAGGGACTTCTGCTGCAGAACCAAGTATTACGGTTGTCTCGAGGAAAAACACTTGTAAGTCTGGGTTGTGAGCTGAAATAGCCACTTTTTATGGAACACCATTTAGTTGGAAGGATGATTGATGGACAAACGGTTATTCAAACTGAGTATTTGACAGACTTTTTTTTTTTTTTTTTTTAACCAGAAGAAAGTGAGACTGTCACTTCAAGGAAATACTTGACAGTATTTGTTGCCAATGATAAAATCTGAGCTTTCAAGCGAAAAATTAGAGTTTTGGAAAATTTGTATTTGCTACTATGAGTTGGCAGCTTCCCAATACATAAAAGACTTCTCTGATGATTTCAACAAATGTGGTGTTTTGCATTGTATAATGAAATGCATCAACATTTGGAAGATTTTCAAAAGTCAGTGAGTTGGTATTTTCCAAATGATTTTGTGATATCAGACCCAGAGCGCAAGTTGGACCAATGGATTTTAATACAACAGACTATGTGAAGTTCACTGACAGGGACTCAGACTGCACATACTGCAACTACTCTGAAGGAAGCACCATTTGTTGAGTTCTGTTGCAACATCAAAAAAAATTTTAAAAAAAGATATCCATAATTATCTGAAACTATCAACACACTCTTCCCTTTTCTACAGACATACTTGTATGAGGCTGGATCTTCCCCACATACTTCACCAAAATAACATCATAGCAGACTGACTGACTGAAGCAGCAGCTCTGAGAATCCAACATTAAAGAGACTTCCTTTAAGCCAGACATTAAAGAGATTTGCAAAAAATGGAAAACAATGCCACTTTTCTCATTATTTATTTTGTTTTCAAAAATTTTTCTTCTTTGTGTTAAGATGCAATGGGCTTATTACTACTTTTAAGTAAATATTTTTTAAATTTCCCAGTTTCAAGTTCTAATATGGTAAATACTGAAAGATATGACTCATTTAAAGTCTTTTGGAACCCTCAACAATTTTTAAGACACTAAAGTAGTCCTGACACCAGAAAGTGTGAGAAGCCCTGTGTGAACCACTAAATTTTCACACCACCCTATGCAGATTACTACCACCATCCTTCCTTTGTAGATGATAGTCGGAAGCACAGAGGTTAAGTAACTTGCTTAAGGTCACATGGCTCGAGGTGGCCGATTAAGAACTGAAACTCAGGGAGTATGAACCCTTCACTACCTTATTGTTTCTAGAAAAGACTCAGTAAAACGCACTAACTCTTTTGGGGACATAAGAACACTCTTCAGTAAGTTCTAGCGAAAATGTTCTAACTGGTACTTTAAGAACCCAGGTGAGTAACACAGCAACCTTCAGCCGCAGGTACGACAAAGGGAATTATATGCAATACTTCCAACTATATTACACGAATATAATACTAATAATAGGATATAATAAATTACAGGAATGTGATCATTAGGATAATAAATACTTACTGAGTACTAGCCTTACATCAGGTACTTTTCCAAGAATTTACCATGGATTAAGTCATTGTAACTCTCAAAACAGCTCTGGCGGTAGGTGCTAATATCTCCCTTTTATAGATAAGGAAACTGAGGCAGAGAGAGATTATGAAACGTAACCAGGGTCACATTACTAGTAAATTACAGAGCTGGATTTCAAACCCCAGCAGTGAGGCTCTACAGTCCATTCTCTTAAGCATTTCCTTAGACTGCTTGTCTTTGCTTAAAACAAACTAATCTCCAAAATGCTGATATTCCAAATACTCTAATAGGGGTTCTCAAACCTCAGGATGCAGCACAATCATCTGGAGGGACTGTTAAAACACAGATCCTGGGCCCCACCTCTGACTCAGTAGACCTGAAGTGGGACTCCAGAATTTTCATTCCTAATCAGTCGCCATGCTTATGCTGCTGGTCCAGGGAACACATTTTGAGAATCACTGCTACACGATGCCGAAATTCAAGGATTCAACTGAATAGGCAAACCTGTCATCAGGTGAAATAAATGGTAAGAGGTTCACCAGCTGGGTGAGGGCCCACATTTCTCTAGACCTTTGCTATTATCTGGTATGTAGGGTTGCCATTTGTAGATGTCCATTGGGATATACTTATACTAAAAAACATCATTCACTATCTATAGGCAATTCAAATCTAACAAGACATGTATTATACTAGCTATATGTGCAACTTTACTCGTATGTTACTCATTCATCCTTTGGGTGTGGATATAAGAAGTACTTGTTGGGATGCCTGGGTGGCTCGGTCGGTTAAGCGTCTGCCTTCGGTTCAGGTCATGATCCCAGGGTCCTGGGATCGAGTCCCACATCGGGCTCCCTGCTCAGTAGGAGTCTGCTTCTCCCTCTGCCTGCCGCTTCCCCTGCTTGTGTTCTCTGTCTCTGACAAATCAATAAAATCTTAAAAAAAAGGGGGGGGGCGGGAGTACTTGTTAATTATCTTGTGTCTGGGCTAATAGTGTTTGTTTTTCAAATAGCCACTTTTCTTCATTACAAAAGGATAAGTACCAGGTGAAAGAAAATAAATTTAAGAACAAAACTATTGGGCGCCTGGGTGGCTCAGTTGGTTAAGCGACTGCCTTCGGCTCAGGTCATGATCCTGGAGTCCCTGGATCGAGTCCCGCATCGGGCTCCCTGCTCGGCAGGGAGTCTGCTTCTCCCTCTGACCCTCCCCCCTCTCATGTGCTCTCTCTCTCATTCTCTCTCTCAAATAAATAAATAAAATCTTAAAAAAAAAAAAAGAACAAAACTATTTATGTCTTCCATGCACCAGAAAGTTTTTCAGCCAGAATATTCCCATTCTTACGGATTTCGTATTGAAGATGTTGTCCTGTACTTATGTTTGCCCACAGGTGACACTCAAATGTTCTTGACAAAGTGGAATTAGGTTAAAAAGTTGTTCATCCATCTATCCATCCATACCACTAGCCTGAACACGAGACCCCACAGTAACAGAGTTTCCTCAAATTATCCACTAACAAATATAAAGCAAAACTAGCTTCAGTCAAAAGGATACTGTAGTCACCTCTTCAACTGTAACTCCCACGTCAATAATGGAAATAAATATATAGTCTTACCTCAGTAATCTCGGCAACCCGATTGGCTTCATCATCTGTCATTTCTGAGAGGCATTTTGCTATACTGACATACAGCTCTAGATCATTTCTCTGGTAAAGAAAAATCACAAGCACGTCAAAATACAATGTAACATAACAGATACACTCTCAGTGTTCTGATGAATTATTAGCTTTACTTCTCTCCATGAACAGCAGCTTATGAGATTTTAATCAAACCAAATATATGTTATCATTTTTAAAAAAACATCTTTCTGGGGCACCTGGCTGGCTCAGTCGGTAGAGCAGGCGACCCTTGATCTCAGGATCATGAGTTCAAGCCCCACGCTGGGCACAGAGCTTACTTTAAAAAAAAACAAAAACCATCTTTCCTATTATTTTATTTGTTTGGCTGTACTTGTTTATTTGTGTGGCTGTACTTTTTTCCCTCTTATCAGAATCCATCATTCCAAACAGATTCTTTTAATTTCTTTGTAAAACTACAATTCAGGAATCTGTTGGGGGAGGGGAAAGGCTAGGATTACGTCACTTGATGTAAGTAAAATACTGGACAATGTGCCCAAAGAGTTTCCAGGTGTAACGTGGAAGCACTTCTGAGCTTGTTTGTCTTCTGCATTTGATAAGAGGCCCAAGAGCATATTTCCTGGTGTAGCATTGGTTAACCTGCATCTAAGCTTCCTCAAAACCTTGGTTCTAAATATTCAACCTCAATTTAGATCTTGGAAGCAAACCCATTCTTAGTGAAAAAATGTGGTTATTTCTTCCTAGCCTACCCACCACATTCTTAAAACCTACACCTCCCTGCTTTGCCAAAAGGGCTTTCAGAAGTCCCAAACATAAATTGTCAGGAATGTAAATATTTTTGTTCCTCACCCGAATCTTATTTGGCAGAAGGTCAAAAATTTTCCCAGTAGCTTCAGAGAGCAGACTCCAGAGGTGGTGGGTAGGGCTGGGCAGTTTCATGGCCTGGCTCAGCCCCTGTAAGGCACTCGTGCATAACTCAGGATGCGGAAGTGGGGAAGCTGCTTTAAAAACTGCCACCATTACATTTTCAACAAAGCCGAGGATCTGTTCGTCAGAGACATGTTTTATCCACAGAGGTGTAGACACCAGGAGGTATTTCTTGATATTCAACTGGAAGCAAAGCAAAAGAGGTCAGAAATAGGCAAGTCTGGGTCCGCAGGGCTCAAAACCTCGAGGTCATCACTGTGTTTGAGGGTAGAATGAGAGAAGAAAGGTTCAAGTTACTTCCTTGCCCCTCATTTCCCCCAACCTCGTGGTCCAGCGGGTCACCGATGCACGCAATGTTGGCTGCCACTGCAGGGGCTTGTGATCCAGGGTGACTCATGTGTATATACGGTAGCTGCCAATCCATCTGTGAACTACCCAGCTGAAGCTGTGGATCTTTTCAGGGAGGGGAATAATATGCTGCTTCTCAACGTACATGACAGTTGCTATTCAGTCTTAAAAGGTCATATTCTCTGGCAAGAAAAAAAAATCCTGAAGATGAAAGGCTCATCTGCAGGAAATCGACTCACCGGAATATCTGATATTATTAATTTCCTCTTCTGGGAAGCATAAGGAAATAAAAAGAACTGGCATGCCAGGACCATTTCTGACCACAGAAGAGCAGCTGAACTTGTGGACATGACCATGGCTTCCTGGAGGTCATGAGAGCTGAAAAGGGGCACGGTTCGAAATAGCTCTGTGCCGGACACATTAAGAGAGGAGGCTGCAACATAAGTATGCTACTAAAGGAGCAGCTAGTCAAAAAGAAGTAGGTCTAAAAAAAAAAAAAAAAAAAAACCGACAAAGCCCAGTAAATTTCATAAAAACAGCAGCATGGTTGCAGGAGTTAGCCGAACGGTTCATTGGAAAGAACATGCCATTCCTGATCTTTTTTGTACATGAGAAGGTACATAATTAAGAAAATGAATTCACAAACTTAATGTGTCCATTAACGTAGATAATAAGAAAAGTCCACAATCACAGACAAATGCAAAAAAAAAAGTAACAGATCTAAAAGGGAAGTGTAAGGATAACTAAATTCTAGAAAGATTTTTGAGGTAAACAAAACAGGCTGTTCGAAGTATACCTGACTCAAAAGGAAGGAGGGGTTCATAGAACAGTGTCTTGGACATAGACTTTGGAGTCAACCAGACTCACTCCTGTTTATTAGCAATATAAACTTTGTTTAATTGCAATGTGCCTCAGTTTATCAACCTGTAAAATGGAAACAAAAAAATCTACTTCTCAAGAGTGAAATAAGCCGGGCATGAAAGGAATCATATTGTATGATTCCTTTCTAAAGAATTTCTAAAGCTTATATGAAATTGAAATTTATAGGAAAGTCCTCTAAAAAAAGGAAAATTTATAGAGACAAAAAGCCAATCAGAGGTAGCCTGGGTCTGAGACTAGGAGTGGGGATTGTCTCCACATTGGCATAATGCAACTTTTTGGGGGTGATGGAAATATTATCGGTGATGGATGAAAATGTATAAATGTACTGAAACTCATCAAATTGTACACTTAACACAGCCATAATTTATGGAATATAAATTATAACTCAAGGTTGTAAAAAAAAAAAAAATCAGTCAGAATTGAAGAGAGATTCAGTCTGATGTCTGAAAGTGCTCACTGAGTGCTTACAAGTCGCAAGTACCTAGCAAGTACTGGGTACTGGCAGCTAGATGGGAGGTGCTTGGAGCAGGCAGCTCATGATAATTGTTGACACAGAGGACACAGCCCTCAGTGATGTCCCCCTTCAATTAAAGAGCATCAGAATATGTAGCAGAGCTTAAAAGAAAAAAAAAAAAACAAAAACAGGATAGGAACTCAAGTTAAAAGACTAAGGAACTAGTATGAGAACTTTGCACTGTTCTCAAGGAATAAAGCCTCCTGAAGAGTAACAACAAGATCATTTAATTTATAATCAATTGGTAAACCTCTAAGGAATCATGGAATGCGGGTGTCTTTTTTTTGGTGGGGGGAGGTCCTAGCTTGGAATATATTCAAAATTATACAGTTTGCTAATTTCATATTTTTAAACAATCTTAGCCCATTTTTCCTACTTAGCCTTAGCCTATACCCTGGAAGGTGCTGGCTCCTTCTCTCTACCATAGACACTGGGCTGGGTCACTTCTTCCTCAGCGCCCTGCTCAAGCCAAACACCCTAGCAGAGATGTTCTACTCTCTTCACCCACCCCCTCCCACCTACATCCTCCCAGTGCCTCTAACTTAACGCCCAATAAAACCCTACCATGCCTTCAAGGCCCACCTGAATTGCTGCCTTTTCTATACGGATTTGCTGTTCTCTTAACACCTACTGAACCAACAGAATGTATATCATATAAATAAGCCTAGGTTTCAGTAACTCCACAATTTTCTAGCTGTATGATCTGGAGAAAGAACTTTAATGTCTCTGACCATCCTCTTCCTTTCTCATAATCAACGGGAGCTGAAAGCATGAACGCCGACAGCGAGGGCAGAGTTCTGAATCACACAATCCCTCCGTCTGCCGGCCAGCTACTGCCAAGCCCCCAGGTTTTACAAAAGCACATCCGCCCACTCTTGACTTTGAGAACATACTCCCAAATGAACGCTCCTCTCCCCCAAGAGAACCATATCCGCCTGTTGCCCAACACCCGTAAAGGCTACATACGCTGAGGCCGTGGACCAGCGGTGGTGTCCCCCACAGTCCCAAGAGCGCAGCTGCATTCTGGGATGATGGTGCCTGTGTCGTGGCAATTTCAAGGCAGAGCTGCTGTATCTCTTCTCCTGCAAGAGAAGAATATGGATAATACATCTGTTTCTCGGACTCATTTTCAGGCTTCTGTGTCTCAAATCAAAGCATCTGCTTGTGTGACTTCTCCCACTAACAGAACCTGAGTGAACCAAAAGATACTTCAAGTGATCTTTCCACTGTGAAGCAAAGAATGTACCCACAGACAGCAGAGCGCTAAGTCTCAGAACTGGCAAGGGCCGTGATCTAGCTCAGGAAATCTTTCTTAGGATGTCCTAAGAAATCTGAAGAACCGAATACTTTCAAAAACTTGAGAAAATTCTGGATAAACTCTCTGTCTCTGTTGGGGGAGGGGAAAGGCTCCCCCCACCCGCCATGCATTCAGCACATAGAGAAATCTGTTTAGATCTGAAAGGACTTAAAAATGTGGCCACATTCTCTAGTGATCCAGTCTCTTTAGTAGCCTGATCCCCATCAGCAGGCATATTTTCCCAACCAGACCTTTTCTTCTTTTTTCTAAGGAATTTTACTAAAACACAAACATTTTTAATACAGCACACAAAAACAGGGGAGGCTCAGGAGAACATACTTTTCAAATGAAATCTCCAGAAACGTGGTATGGTGACATCGTATCTTATAGAGATATTAGGTTCAAATGAAAGCATTTAAGTGAAAAATTGTGCATAGTCAAAATCATCTCTGAGTATCCTTTCAATTGTACATAAATTACGGTTTACAAATCTTTCTGTATATCATATGTGAGTGAGCACCCTACTGTAAATAATAGAGCACTCACTGCAAATACACACACACACTGTTAATATAGCACTGTTAAAAAAACTATTCTCCCCACTCTTTTTCTTGAGGTGTGTGTGTGTGGGGGGGGCAAGTACGTGGGATTAAATTTGCATCTGCTAATTCCATAAAAGAGGTTGCTGTGGATGAATGAGACATGTGCATTCCCTCTGTCTCTCATCACAAAGTATCTGTGGTAAACAGAATCACGGCCCTCAAAGATGCCTACATCCTAATGCCTGGAACCTGTGAATATGTTATGTTACCTTGCTTGGCAAAGGAACTTCTCAGATGTGATTAAGGTTAAGGACCACTGAGATGGGGAGATTATCCTGGATTATTCAAATGGACCCATTAATCACATGAATCTTTAATGTGGAAAGCCTTGCCTGGTTGTAGAGAACCGGAAAGAAGACAGTGTGAGAAGGTTTTGGCTCTCTGTTGCAGGCTTTGAAGATGAAGAAAGGGGGGGGCACAAGCCAAGGAATGCAGGCAGCCTCTAGAAGCTGTAAAAGGGAAAGAAATGGATTCTCTCTGCCTTAGTCTGCTCAGGCTGCTCTAACAAAATATCCCAGACCGGGTGGTTTATAAACAACAGAAATTTGCTTCTCATCGTTCTGATAGCGGGAAGTCCAGGATCAGGGGGCCGGCATGGTTGGGTTCAGGTGGAACCCTTTACCCAGCTGTGGACTACCAACTCCGGCTGTGTGCTCACACTGCGGGAGGGGATAAGGAGCTCTCCGGGGCCTCTCTTACGAGGGCACCAATCATTCCTGAGGGCTCCACACTCATGATCTAATCACCTCCCAAAGGCCCCACCTCCTAATACCATCACCTTAGGGACTAGGATTTCAACATATGAATTTCGGGGGGACAAAAACACTGAGACCACAGCACTCCTCGGGGCATCTAGGAAAGAATGCTGCTCTGCTGATACCTTGAGCTTGGCCAAGAACCATGTTGGACTTCTGATCGACAGAACTATAAGATGATAAATTTGCGTCGCTTCAAGCCACTAAACCTGTGGTAACGTGTTAGAGCAGCAACAGAAAACTAATGCACCTTCCCACAGGTGCTTCCTTGAATCCTAGCGCTCTGACAACGCAGTGTGACGACCATCAAACCAGGCTTTCTGGGACCTGCACCACACAGACAGCAACACGCACCCTTCAGTCAAGTACCGTTTGACGAGTGCATCTGGTCTATGTCTTCAGACCTCCTCCGCCTTAGCCTCAGTGATCTAGAAAGTGACTCAGTGGAAGTAACCCAGCTGTTCCATCCCAGAACACAAACCTCAAGATCCCAAAGGTCTATCCAGTCACCACCAACAGTGACCCAGAATCTATTTTTCTATTCAGGTCACATCCTAAAGGCAGAGTCTCAAGGCCAAAAAACACTTGATATTTTACCAAAGTTTAGCCTCATAAGTGGAGAAAGGAGCGCGGCCCAGTTCACAGGAGGATACTGGTGGCTTTCTCCGACCGTTGCAATGGGTTTCATCACAACTTTGAGAAGGGAAGGAGGCACAGATTCAGGACCTGCAACAGAAAGGAATGAATAAATTAATGAAACATCTTGGCAGCACAGTGAGGGGAAAATGCCAACGTTGCTTTTTTCCAGTTCCAAACGATTTGGGTAGCACACCTTCAACTGTGGTCAGGCCTTCAAGTCTGTGCTCTCAACCTCAACCCCACCTGTTACAGAAGCTTGCTCCCTCTGTTCTTCTCTTTCTTATTTGCCTCCACATTTCTACTTAACTGTCTTCCAACCTCTCCTATAGACACTTCATTCAACTTTCTAAAAACAGTAACTTAACTACATTATTGCCTCATTACTCTCTCTCACTCCCTCGCTCCCTCCTCGATCCACTTCCAGAAAAGGAGAGAATTACTGCCCACTCAGGTACAGTCCCTTCCAACGACCATCAAGTCCCTCAGTGCCTGTGGCCCCCAGTGGTCATACTCTGTCTGTGGGATTCAGCACCTGCCCTCTGCAGCCTGGGCCGTGGCTGACCGCTCCAGAGGTGAGCACCAATGGTACAGCTAACTCACAGGCTAACCAGCTACCTGTGATGTACGACTACGGCTTTAACAGAATCTTTTTTTTTTTTTCCAGGAGGGGGCTAATTTGAAATGGAAATGATGAGACGCTGGAGCAATTACGAGTGGAGCCATAAGGCACAGTCAGGGTTTGAGTAGCCACTGAGGGCCATGTAAAAGTGAAGTTCAAAGGGAGCCAGAAATGATGTGTAAAAAAGTAAAACAGCAAGGAGAAGCAAAAGAGCTGGATCAACATATGTGGCAGAAGGGAAATCAGCATTAGCAGAAAGAGCAACAGACTCAGGAAAAGCATCAGTAGGAAAAGGAAAAGCAGGGGCAGGACCAGCAGAAAGCAGAAGAATCAGCAGACACTGAAAGAGGAGGAAGCAAAGGTGGGGCAGAGTCTGCAAAAGGAGTAACAGCTGCAGAAAGGACAAGCGCAAGAGAAGAAGAAGCTGAGGCAGAAGAGGCAACACGATCAGCAGGGACTGAACAGGGGGGAAGCTGAGGTGGGGACAGAATCTGAAAAAGGAACAGCAGCTG
>NC_058415.1:45755905-45970686 GCF_002201575.2 Neomonachus schauinslandi | reverse complement strand
GGCAACACGATCAGCAGGGACTGAACAAGGGGAAGCTGAGGTCAGGACAGAATCTGAAAAAGGAACAGCAGCTGCAGAAAGGAGAAGCACAAAAGGAGAAGCTGAGGCAGAAGAGGCAGCAGAATCAGCAGGGACTGACCAAGGGGAAGCTGAGGGGGGGACAGAATCTGAAAAAGGAACAACGGCTGCAGAAAGGAGAAGCACAAGAAAAGGGAGAAGCTGAGGCAGAACAGGCAACACGATCAGCAGGCACTGAACAAGGAGGAAGCAGAGGTGGGGACAGATCCAGTGAAAGGAACAACAGCTGCAGAAAGAAGAAGCACAGGAAAAGGGAGAAGATGAAGCTGAAGAGGCAGCACGATCAGCAGGGACTGAACAAGGGGGAAGCTGAGGTGGGGACAGAATCCATAAAAGGAACAACAGCTGCAGAAAGGAGAAGCACAGGAAAAGGGAGAAGCTGAGGCAGAAGAGGCAGCAAAATGAGCAGGCACTGAACAAGGGGGAAGCTGAGGTGGGGGCAGAATCGGCAAAAGGACAAACACTGCAGAAAGGAGAAGCACAGGAGAAGAAGCTGAGGCAGAAAAGCCAGCGGAAGCCAGGGAAGCAGAAGTTGGGGCAAAGTCTGCAAAAGGACAAACAGTTGCAGAAAGGGAGAAGCATAGGGAAAGAGGAGAAGCAGAGGTTAAATCAGCAGAAGAGTAGGAGAATCAGCAGATGCTGCATATGAGGAGGGAGAAGCAGGGGTAGAGTTTTTCTAGAGATGATACACAAAGGACCAATAATAATTTGAAAAGATGCTCAACATCACTAGTCAGTAGAGAAATGCAAAACAAACAACAATGAGATAATATTTCACATCCATTAGGACAGCTACTATTCTTTTAAAAAGGAAAGAAAAAGAAAATAAACAACAAGTGTTGGTAAAAATGTGGAGAAACTGGAACCCTTGTGTACTGTTGGTGGGATTATAAAATGGTAGAACTGCCATGGAAAATGGTACGATGGCTCCTCAAAAAACTAAAAATAGAACTGCCATATGATCCAGGAATCCCATTCCTGAGCATATATTCAAAAGAATTGAAAGCAGAATCTTGAAGAGATGTTTGTACACCATTGTTCATAGCAGTACTATTCACAATGGCCAAGAAGTAGAAGCAACCCAAACATCAATCAATAGATAGGGATATTTCATATGTATATGAAATATACATATGAAATATGTATATGAAATATGTATATGAAATATACATATGAAATAGTATTCAACATTAAAAGGAAAGGAAATCCTGTCATATGCTACAACATAAATGAATCTTGAAGACACTATGCTGAGTGAAATAACACAGTCACAACAAGACATACTTTGTTGTATACCTATTTATATCAGGTATTTAAGTAGTCAAATTAATAGAAAACAGAATGATGGCTGCCAGGGGTAATAGGGTGGGAGAAAGGGTAGGCATTATTTAATGGGTAGAGTTTCAGTTTTGCATGAGCAAAAACATCTGGAGATTGGTTTTACAACAATGTGAATATATGTAAAACTACTGAACCATATACTTAAAAATTGTTAAGATGGTAAATTTTATGTTGTGTTTTTTTTACAATTAAAAAAATTAAAAAAAAAAGGAATGACTTCTGGTTTCCAGTTCTGCATGTAATAGCTTGAAAGTCGCCACTCTGTCCCGATAACAAGTAAAAAGCTGAACAGACTAAAAAAATCAACAATTCTTGGTTCTGCAACAGAGAGAAGAACACAGGGCAATTTGCTGCCCTGGTCACTGGAGGAACAGACAGATGAATAGAGGGTGTAATGGTTTACCAGTGCAGAGACTCGTGAGCAGCACACACTGCAGGAACCAGTGCTGGGATAGGAGAACCTCAGCTATAATGATGAAATGCCAGAGGCTCTGTGTAAATAACTTATATGCCCACAAATCTGATGACATAAATGAAACAGACTAGTTTTTTGAAAGACACAATTTGCCAAAACTCAAGAAGAAAAAGACAATCTGTATAGGTCTGTATCTAATTAAAAACTGAATTAATAGGGGCACCTGGGTGGCTCCATCAGTTAATCTCACTTGATTTCGGAGCAGGCCATGATCTCAAGGTCATGAGATTGAGCCCCCTGTCAGGCTCCATGCCGAGCGTGGATTGTGCTTAATTTCTCTCTCTCCCTCTCCCTTGGCCCCTCTCCCCCCTGATCATGCGTGCTCTCTCTCTCGCTCGCTCTTGCTCTCAAAAAAAAAAAAAAAAGTCCTATGCAGTAAGGACTTATTGCTTAAGCAATAAGATAAGAAAAGGAAATAAAAGTCATACTGATTGGGAAGGAAGATGAAAATAACTAAAATCAGAAATAAAAGTGAAGACATTTCTACCAAAAGATTTGTATCTGTAAGGACAGATACGAAGAAAAGGATTATAACAGAAAACCATGAGAAACCATGTACCAACAAATTAGATAATCTAGGTGAAATGAACAAAATCCCAGAAACACACAAGTAACTAAAACTAATTCAAGAATAAACAGAAAATACAAACAGTCCTATGACAAGGAAAGAGATTGAAACAAAAACCTCCCAACAAAGAAAAGTCCAGGACCAGATGATTTCACCGGTGAATTCTATGAAACGGTTAAAGAAGAATTAATATCAATCCTCAATTTCATCCCAAAAAAAAACAGAAGAGGAGGGAATATAGTTAATTCTTGAACAACATGGGGTTAGAGATGCTGACCCCCTTTGCAGTAAAAAATCTGCACATTACTTTTGACCCTCCCCCAAAACTTAACTACTAATAGCCTACGGTGGACTGAAAGCCTTACCAATAACATAAACAGTTGATTAATACATATTTTGTATGTGAAGCTACAGAAGAGAAAACAATGGAAAAGAGAAACTATACTTACAGTACTATACTGTATTTAATGGAAAAATTCGGCACATAAGTGGACATGTGCATTTCAAACCCATGTTTTTCAAAGGTCAACTGTATAATTTAAATCATTCTTGAGACCAGCATTAACCTGATGCCAAAAGCAAAGATACCACAATTAAAAACAAAACAAAAAGAACTACAGACCAATATTTGTTATGAATATAGATGTGAAAGCTCTCGACAAATCACTGGTAAATTGAATCTAACATATTAAAGGATTATTCATGACGACCACACAAGATTTATCCTAGGAATGCAGGTCACATTCAACATAAGAAATAAGTCAATGTAATTTACTACATTAATAGAATGAAGGGGGGAAAACACATGATAATTTCAATTGCCACATAAAGCTTTTGATAAAATCCAACACCCTTTCATGATAAAAATACTCAGAAAATTAGGAACAGAATGGAATTAGCTTAACACAACAAAGGGCATTTGTAAAAAATCCACAGTGAACAGTATATTCAATGGTAAAAGACTAAAAGCTTTTCCTTTACAAACAGACAAGAATGCCCACTTTTTCACTCTTTTGTATTGCACATTCTAGCCAGAGCCAGTAGGCAAGAAAAAGAAATAAAAGGAATTGAAATTGGAAAGAAGTAAAACTACCTCTATTTGCAGATGACATGATTCGAGATAAAAAAACAGTTCAGTGAAGTTGCAGGGTGTAAGAAAAACACAAAATTTAGATGTGTTTTTATATCCCAGCAATGATTAATCTGAAAAGGAAATTAGGAAACAATTCCACACACTGTGGTATTCAAAAGAAGAAAATACCTGGGAATACATTTAACTCAGGTGAAAGAGACATATAATATACTGAAAAGGACAAACACTGCTGAAAGAAATTGAAGATCTAAATAAATAGACATCTTATGTTCACGGATTGGAATACTTAATACCATAAAGATGACAACACTATCCAAAGCTATCTATAGATTCAGCATAATCCCTATCAAAATTTCAATGGCCTGGGCATCTGGGTGGCTCAGTCGTTGAGCGTCTGCCTTCGGCTCAGGTCATGATCCCAGCATCCTGGGATCGAGCCCCGCATCGGGCTCCCTGCTCCACGGGAAGCCTGCTTCTCTTACTCTCCCTGCTTGTGTTCCCTCTCTTGCTATGTCTCTGTCAAATAAATAAAATCTTTAAAAAAAAATTTTTTTTTCAATGGTCTTTTACTGGCCCCCCCAAGAAATGGAAAAGCTGGTTCTCAAATTCATATGGAATTGTTGTTTTTTTTTTTAAGATTTTATTTATTTATTTGAGACAGAGAGAGAATGAGAGAGACAAGAGAGCACATGAGAGGGGGGAGAGTCAGAGGGAGAAGCAGGCTCCCTGCCGAGCAGGGAGCCCGATGCGGGACTCGATCCTGGGACTCCAGGATCATGACCTGAGCCGAAGGCAGTCGCTTAACCAACTGAGCCACCCAGGCGCCCCTCAAATTCATATGGTTGTAAGGGGCTGCAGGTAGCCAAAACAATCTTGGAAAAGAAAAATCTGAAGAATTCATACATACCATTTTCAAAATTTACTACAGAGCTATAGTAATCAAAAATAGACAGACATATAAACAAATGAAATAAAACTGAGAGGCCAAAAATAAACCCATACATTTACAGTCAACTGATTTTTTTTTAAAGAGATGGGGAGAGAGAGAGAGAGAGTACATGGGGGGGGGGTGCAGAGAGAGAGAGAGAAAGAGAGAGAATCTCAAGCAGACCCAGTGCTGAGCACAAAGCCCAGTACGGGGCTCTATCTCATGACCCCAAGATCATGACATGAGTCCAAATCAAGAGTCAGATGCCCAACCAAATGAGCCACCCAGGTGCCCCTGATCAACTGATTTTTGACAAGAGTGCTAAGACCATTCAATGGGAAAAGAATATTCTTTTCAGCAAATGGTCCCAGGACAATTGGATATCCACATGCAAATAAGGAAGTAGGACCCCAACCCAATACTGTTATACCAAAATTAACTCAAAATAGATCAAGGACCTAACTATTAAACCATAGGGACGCCTGGGTGGCTCAGTTGGTTAAGTGACTGCCTTCAGCTCAGGTCATGATCCCGGGGTCCTGGGATCGAGCCCCACATTGGGTTCACTGCTCGGCAGGGGGCCTGCTCCTCCCTCTCCCTCTGCCACTCCCACTGCTTGTGCTCTCCTGCTGTCAAATAAATAAATAAAATCTTAAAAAAAAAAGAATTAGGGGTGCCTGGGTGGCTCAGTCGTTAAGCGTCTGCCTTTAGCTCAGCTCACGATCCCAGGATCCTGGGATCGAGCCCCACATCGGGCTCCCTGCTTGGTGGGAAGCCTGCTTCTCCCTCTCCCACTCCCCCTGCTTGTGTTCCTGCTCTCGCTATCTGCTATCTCTCTCTCTGTCAAATAAATAAAATCTTTAAAAAATAAAAAGTAAATAAACAAAAAGAATTAAATCATAGAAGAAAACAGGGGTAAATCTTCATGAACTCTGATTTGGCAATGGATTCTTATATACGATGCCAAAAACATGAGCAACAAAAGAAAAAAATAGACATATTGGAGTTGTCGAAGTTAAAAATTTCTGTGCATCGAAGGTATTATCAACAAAGTGAAAAGACAAACTAAGAATATAAGAAAATATTTCCAAGTTGTATATCTGATAAGGGTCTACTATCCAGAATATACAAAGAACTCTTATAACTCAACAACAAAAAGACAATCTAATTTTTAAAATGGTCCAAGCACCTGAACAGATAATTCTGCCAAGAAGAGATACTACAAATGGCCAACAAGTACCTGAAAAGATGCTCAACACCGTTAGTTACTAGGGAAAGTCAAATCAAAACCAAATGATAGCACTTCACACTCAACAGGATTAAACAACAGTAATAAATTAATAATAACAATAATAATAATAATAATGGAAAAGAACAAGTGTTGGCAAGGATGTAGAGAAATTGGAACCCTCATACATTGCTGGTAGGAATATAAAATGGTACGGCCACTATGGAAAAACAGTTTGGCAGTTTCTTGAAAAATGACACAGGATTACTATATGACCCAGCAATTCTGCTCATATATGTCCAAAAGAACTGAAAATAGGTGTTTAAACAAAGACTTGTACACACATCTTCATAGCAGCATTATTCATAATAGCCAAAAGGCAGAAACAACCCTAATGTCCATCAACTGATGAATGAATAAATAAAGTGTATATCCACACACTGGACTATTACTTGGCTGGAAAGAGGAATGGAATTCTGATACTTACTAGAACATGGGTGAACCCTGAAAACATTATGCAAAGTGAAACAAGCTGGTCACAAAAGCCATACAGTGTACGATTTCATTTAAATAAAGCATACAGAACAGGCATATCCACAGAGACAGAAGGCAGATTTATGGTTGCTAGGGGCTGGGGGGAAATGGGGAACCACCTGCTCAATGGGTACAAGGTTTCCTTTTGGGGTGCTGAAAATATTCTGGAACTACATAGTGGTGATGGTTGCACAACACTGTGAATCCACTAAATGCCACTGACCACTTTAAAATGGTTAAAACAAGGGGCGCCTGGGGGGCTCAGTCGGTTAAGCATCTGCTTTCGGCTCGGTTCATAATCTCAGGGTCCTGGGGTCAAGCCCCATGTTGGGCTTCCTGCTCAGCAGGGAGTCTGCTTCTCCTTCTGAGAGAGAGAGAGAGAGAGAGAGAGAAGGCGAGCACGAGTGGGGGAGGGGCAGAGGGAGAAGCAGATTCCCCATTCATATATTGACGCTGAGTAAATCCACACTTCTCATCCAGGCCTTTCCTGATATTTTACATTCTTATTTCTAACTAGAGCCATCTCAAAAATCAGCATGTTTTCTTCTTTTTAATTTTTTTTTAAATTTTATTTATTTGATAGAGAGAGACCATGAGTGGGAAAAGGGGCAGAGGCAGAGGGAGAAGCAGACTGCCCCGAGTAGGGAGCCGAAGCGGGCTTGGATCCTAGGACTCTGGGATCGTGTCCCCCAAATCAGCATGTTTTCTTAGGCTAGTCAACAACTAACCTACCTCCTTACCCTTGCCCCTGCCAACTTAGAAAACTAATAGTGTACTTTCCAGTGATGTTTCTCTCCCCTCCAACAAGCACTTTTTTGCTTTTTGAAGATGTTAAAAGCTCAACACATCTGCCACCCTTCTAGGCTATGCTACCAAAAACTGAAGCTTTATTTCTATTCCATCTTAAGATGTAATACTAGGGGTGCAGGAAGTATTATCAGGGAATCTACCACTGCTATTACAAAGAGAAGAATGTCTGACCAAAGAAAGTAAACATATTCATAAAAAAAATTCATTCATTCAGTCACCATCTGGTAGGTACCATGTACTGTTCCAGACACGAACAATAGTGTTCAACAAGACAGACAGGTTCCTTTGCTAATGGAACTTATATTCTCATGAGAGGACAGACACACGGACAAGGAAAAATCAGGTGTGCTAAAAATTAAAATGCTGTGCTAGGAATTAACTTGTTGGTTATTCATAGAACTCCATCCTGATTACACACATGGGGCAACTCTCCCTGTACCATGTGGGCAGCAAGTTAGAGTCTGATTTCACACACAGAAAAATTAAGCTGCATTTTTGGGATCATTTGGCATGTGATTCTCAGAAATGGCCTGATGAACTGGCAGACGGTATATGAAAATCTGTGCATAGAACTGCTTTTCTCTCCTATTAAGGGCATGAATCCAGTTTTATATTGGAAATCATTAATTCATAAGCAGATTCCTTTAATTTTTTTTTTTCTCAGATCAAGTGTTTTCAAAATTACATAAAATTTTATTCCAGGGCGCCTGGGTGGCTCAATCGTTAAGCGTCTGCCTTTGGCTCAGGTCATGATCCCAGGGTCCTGCGATCGAGTCCCACATTGGGCTCCCTGCTCTGCGGGAAGCCTGCTTCTCCCTCTCCCACTCCCCCTGCTTGTGTTCCTGCTCTCGCTATGTCTCTCTCTGTCAAAAAAATAAATAAAAAAAAAATCTTAAAAAAAAAATAAATAAATAAAAAAATTTTTATTCCAGGTCCTCCTATAGAACTTACTACAGAATTTTTGCAGTTTCCAGAGGATCTGGGAATCAAGAAAGGTATTCACCCTGTCCTCTAATACCAGGACCCAGTGCAAAATATGACCATTTCTCACACACACACACACACACACACACACACACATTTTACTGCTTACACAACAAGCTCTTGTACCAATAACTTGCACTATACATAACTGCACTTTACTACACACTTTGCACCTTCCTTCTGTACTCTTTAGAATTGACCTGATGTACAAACAAGTGTCAGAAACAAGACCTTGTAACAGGGAACACAGGACTGAAAATCAAGTAAGTGCTATGACACAATAAATCTTCCCCCTTTAAAAAAGGTCAGAGCATCAGTACTGAGTAGCGTAACTAGCATCACACAAAATTTTCCGCTGTATTTGCAGGGAACGAATTCTGACACTAACTGGAATGAAAGGAAGTATAGTAACTGTTAGGAATGGAGAAAATACTTGGCAGTTCCATGCACGTGGTGGTTGGGCACGGGGTGGGGGGATGCAAAGAGAGGAAGCTCCCAAATGGGAGAACGAAGTCACGTGGTTCCTCCCCCAGAGATCTTCAGCACTGGACACAGGAATCCAAATCTAAGCAACGGGAATGATTAGCTCCCTTCTTGCAGTGTTTTGTCTTTCAAGCAAGTGCCTTAGATAAAAAGCACTACTGGAATGCTTTATAGACAATGGCTTTGGAACTAAGAAGGCCTAACAGTACTTGTTAATAGGATCCAGATGTTTTAAAATCCAGATACAAAGTTGCTTTAAATCTCTCATCCAGTTGACAGCCTCAAAGAACCTTGATATAAATGGCATATCCGAACATAATGCATTACAACAGGACCCATTATCACACATACTTTAGCTACACAGAGGATCACATCTCAATGCCACAACGCACATGTGTAATCCCTCCAGTAAAAGTCTGGTAACAAGCAGTAGGCTGACAGCCGGCGGTATGTCTACTCCCCATCACAAGCATGTTGCTCGCGTAGTGTGGACATGTCTTTATTTTCTCCCTCTTCAGCATTGTTTAGAAGCAACTTAGCTCAGAATTATCTAATATACAGAGAGAGAGAGAGCTGTAGATCAATAAATATTTAAAAACTATTAAATGCCAAGTACTCTGTTCTCAAAGCATTTAGGATGAGACACCTATGTTCTTTCTACCATTGGGGAAATTACAGTCTAATGGGAAAGACAGACTTTAAACAAAGAGCCAGAAATAATTAAGAGAATAACTACTCCTATGTCAAGTACTATGAAAAACACATCGGAAAATGTGACATAAGAAATCCGAACTCGTCTCGAAACACTGACTGAGGAAAGGATGTTTAAACCAAGATGGAAAGGGTCCCTAGGATTTTTCTAGACAAAGTCCTTAGAAAACCTAGGTAGAGATAATGACAACATGGTATGGTTGTGGAGACAAGGAGATGCTTTGCCCCCCTGCCAGAATCTACTCTAAAATCCAGACGGTAGTTGGAAACAGTTGAAGATTCTAAGAGGCAGTCAGATCCTGAGACTTGGTGGGATGTTCTGTAGAAGTACTTCAACAACATTCAGAATTATCGGGAACAAAAACATCCCCAGGCCCCTTCGCACCAGGAAGGCTGCCAAGCAGGGTTGCTGCCCCTCGAGGATCAGGACCTGAGAGAGGAAGGCGGCTTCTGCAGGGCTGTGGCCCAGTGGGGACAGCAGACTGTTCGAATACAGGGACTCCGCATATGAGCAAATATATGGAGAAAAATGAAGCCGGGTTTCTCCCGGTCAGAGAAGAAAGTTTACAAATATGAAAAGAGGGGAAAAATACAATGGACCCTGCGGTGTTGAAATGGAATTGGAGATACTGGTATAAATTCATAGCTTCCAATATATATAGCTAGATATAGAAATGAATATAGACATGAGAGAGAGAGAGGGTGTGTGTGTCTGTCTCCTAACAACTGTGCACTGAAAGAGCCTGGGAGCAGTGATCACCCCAGGAACAAGGAGAATTTGTACCCAGGTCTTTGCTTCTAAGTATCATTCCCCACTAAAGGGAACCTGAGCTACCTGGCTGTTACAGAGCTGAGGATAATACGAGATGAGCCTAGAACATCTTCTTGGACCACAAGGAAACAACATACTCACAGAATGATGGGGTTGTGTCAAAAGGACACAAAGCCAATTTAAAGAGGTTCTCACTGATCAAATGTGGAACAATATGAAGGTTGAAATAATGAATAACTGAATAACAAATAATTAAATGAAATAAAATTTTTGTGGTCCATACCAGAAGAGCGTGAGAGGGAGCTTGGAAGGAAAAGGCAGCTCTCCCGTACGATAGAATGCCTACTGAGAAATGTAAATGGAATAACGGAAGAATCACCTTTTGAATCATCACCTTTAAGAATCATCATAGTAATAACCAATTCAGGCAAGAAAACATTAATGGATACTGAAACTAATGGGCGAAACTTAGGCTGCAAAACTGGATAATCATGAAGTCTCAAAATACCTCCACACAGAATATTTACTGATGATAAAGGGAAAAGAGAACTTTACAGTGGAGAGGCCTGGAAGATATCACCTTGGCCAAGAAAGAGATCAAAATTAACATCACTGGGGGAGGGAGAGACATACCATGTGCCACCTGGTGGGATGCCACAAGAGGGGTCTCGTCCCAGTCTGCGCTAGTCCTGCCGACGATGACTGACTTGCCTACCACATGAACAACAGCAGGCAAACTGGCAAGTCCAACTAGAAAACTGTTCTATAAAATAACTAGCTTCTTAAAACATGTTCAAGTCTGCGGGCACCTGGGGTGGCTCAGTCAGTTAGGTGTCCAACTCTCAATTTCTGCTCAGGTCGTGATCTCAGGGTGGTGAGATCAAGCCCCACATCAGGCTCCATGCTGAGCGTGGAGCCTGCTTAAGATTCTCTCTCCCCCACAGGGCACCTGGGTGGCTCAGTCGGTTGAACGTCTGACTCCTTATTTCTGCTCAGGTCATGATCTCAGGGTCCTGGGATCAAGCTCCACGTCCGGCTCCCCGCTCCTGCTTGAGGATTCTCTCTCTCTCTCTCTCTCTCTGACTCTCTCTCCCCTCTGTCCCACCCCCTTGCACTCTCTTCTCTCTCCCTCTAAAATAAAAAAAATAAATCTTAAAAAAAAAAAGATTCTCTCTCTTTCCCTCTGCTCTCCCTCCCCACCGTAGCACCCTCTCTCAAAACAAACAAAAACAAAAAAACCCACAAAAAACAGAACAAAACAAAACAAAGAACAAAAAAGCATGTTCAAGTCTTGAAAGATAATGAATGACTGAGGAACTGTTCCAGACTGAAGGAGACTGAAGAGATAGGACAGGGTAAGCGCAGTGTAACATTCTGGATTAAGTTCTTTCTCTGTTAAAGACACCATTTGGACAGTCAGTGAAACCTGAATAGGGTTCTCTGGCTGTTTTCACTTTTTTATAAGTTTGGAATTATTTCAAAACAAAAAGTAAGAGAAAAAAGGTACAAATTTTGGGGGTGCCTGCCTGGCTCAGTCAGTGGAGCATGCAACTCTTGATCTCGCCCCACAGCCCCACTTTGGGTGTAGAGCTCACTTCAAAACAAAAGTGGTGGTGGGCGGGGGGGGTTGAATTTTTGAAAAGAAGTGATCTAAAATTTAATTTAAAAATAAACTTCTCGAATAGTAAATATATGCAAAAATGTTCATTCCTTCTGGCAACGAAATGTAAATTAAAGCAGTGTTAAGGTATCATTTTAGTCCTGACGGATTTTTATTGTAATCATCTGTTTATCTATATGTTGGTTTGCTTTATAATATGATAGCTAGAAAGGGTTTCTTATTTTGTTTTCTAAGCGCTGTTACATAAAGTGATTCATAAGCTCATACTAAAGGGGCGCCTGGGTGGCTCAGATGGTTAAGCGTCTGCCTTCGGCTCAGGTCATGATCCCAGGGTCCTGGGATCGAGCCTCACATCGGGCTCCTGGCTCAGTGGGGAGCCTGCTTCTCCCTCTCCCTCTGCCTCTCCCCCTGCTCATGCTATCTCTCTCTCTCTGTATCTCAAATGAATCTTTAAAAAAAAAAAAACTCTATAAAGAAGATTCAATTATTTTCTCTACTTGACAGAAGCAACTGGGGCTTTGGGACTTAAGCAGCTTGTCTGAAATTACATAGCCTGCCTTTGGTGGTAGTGGGGTGTGAACCCCGGCAGCCTGACTCGCATGCCTTTTACCTCTATGATATACTGCTTCGCATATGCATCCAGGGCTGAGGTACCCAAACCTGGTACAATCCTTCTGAAGAACAATGAGGCCAAGCCATCCCTAGAGTCACCAAATCCTTTTGCCCACTAATAAATTGCTGAGAATGTATCTTAAGGAAACCTATATGCAGAAAAGCAAAAGCTACATGCATAAAGATGTTCTCCATAATGGAAATTTTTTTTTTTTTAATTTTATTTATTTGACAGAGAGAGAGTGAGAGCACAAGCCGGGAGACAGAGGGAGAGGGAGAAGCAGGTTCCTCGCTGAGCAGGGAGCCCGACATGGAACTCGATCCCAGTACCCTGGGATCATGACCCGAGCCGAAGGCAGCCACTTAACCAACTGAGCCACTCAGGCGCCCCCATAATGGAAATTTTTTAAATGACCAATAGAAAAATGGCTAAATTAGTTGTGATCCATCAATTTGATGGAATATTCTACAGTCATTTAAAAATGATAACTATGGAGATATAATGAAAAGTAGGGAAATATTAATAAGTTAAAAGACTCAAAGTATGTGTATACTTGGAAATACATTAATAATTGCATGTGCATAAAAGTGACAAATTAAAAAGAAAATTCAAAAATGATAATAGCAGTTAAAAAGTCATGGGATAATTGGTGACTTTTTTCCTTTCAAATATTTTTCATTTACAACCAAAAACAGCAATCAAAGACTCCCAAAACATATCCCATTAACAGATGTCTAGAAAGCGATGCAAAGATTCTTTTTGTACTTTCCCCCAAACCTCTTCTTTGGAGGAGATGAGTGGTGATTATGTCCATTTACATGAAAAGTTGTTAAATTTCTAAAAATCAGGCAAGAAAATAAAAGAAATTTTATGATTCAATATCGTCTAACACACACACATCTAGAAGGGCCTATGCTGGAATATCTATTGTGGCTATCTGTGGGTGGTGAGATTATAGGAGATTTAAACCATTTGGGAATTCAGTGTTATATACAAGTATTCATTTCTAATGATACTTGTCAAAAGCTTTGTATAGGTAAACTATTACTAAATTAAAATACTTTAACACAATCTTGGCAACCGACTCCATAATTTCACCAGAAAAACAGAGGACAGCTTTCCCATATCGTTTATTCTACACTCAGACTTCACTAATCCTGCTCCTTTGACTAGACTCATCAATAAATATATCTCATGCTAATAGTCCAAAACGACCAACTGAGAATATAGCTACCTAGTTTATACAAGAGTCTGGCACTTACGCACACAGATCACTGACCCATGTATTTGTATCAAGAAGGAGATGCTATTCATAAAGATTTTATTACAAGGATTTAAATTTTTTTTTTTTAATTTTATTTATTTGCGAGAGAGACAATGAGAGACAGAGAGCATGAGAGGGAGGAGGGTCAGAGGGAGAAGCAGACTCCCCGCCGAGCAGGGAGCCCGATGCGGGACTCGATCCCGGGACTCCAGGATCATGACCTGAGCCGAAGGCAGTTGCTTAACCGACTGAGCCACCCAGGCGCCCTTATTACAAGGATTTAAATATACTTTCCTCAAATAATATTTCTTACTGTGAACTTTAAAGCTTAATAGAAAAACACAAGCTTAGAAAGCTAGTCACATTCCCCAGCAACAGAATAAGAAAAAATAATCCTAAATCATTAGGTAGAAATACCCGGTGTTAGCTCCAAAAATGAACCATTACTTGTATTAAGTACTTTTAATCCACTTTAAATGTTTTATGAAAGAAATAGATATAATCTTGATGAAATCTGAATATGGCTAGGAGGCTGAGAAAAAACAAAGATCAGAAAAAAGAATAAATGACTAGAAAAGAAGCAAAAGAGTCAAAATTGAGGGTTCCTTCAGGGGAAAAAAATAATTCCACGATAGGCGGAAATAGATTCTGAGCATATTTTAAAACCTAGCATCGTGAAGAAATGTCCACAGGAATAAATAATGGCGATGGTGATGATGATGGCATCTTCCAGAAGAGGTCATGGTTATCAGGGATGAAAGGAGAATGTCATGGGGCAGAGCCAAAAACCAGTTACATTCAAAACTATTAACTGAAGTCTTTAAAAACTAGAAAGATTTTCATCTGTTGGGTTTTCCAATGGAGGCCTGTGTGAAGGAATGGACGTTATGAACATCTTGTGTGTTCTATCATACGAATATTAAAATGAGGACCCAAGGGAGAAAAGCCCTAAGCATTATTAGACACCGGAGTCATGTGTTCACTATCTCACATCTGACTGGCTCACCCCGACGATGCCCTGTCTCGTCCCCGCGTAAGCGTGGAGCAGGGAGAACTCATCACATTTTTCTTCCTCTCCTGAGTTATGAAACAGCACACAGAGGCAACGAAGCCATACCACCCCTAAAGTCTCCTCTCTCCTGCCTCTGCCACGCATGATTTTTATTCTCTAAAGCCATTTCTTCCTCAAAAGAGCTCACCAGCGTCGTCATCCTTCCTCTTGGCTGCCCCACCGGGCTCTAGTGAGTGACATCCAGACATTTAAACTCAAAAGCTGCTTCAGAAGGGAGTTATTAAAATTCAAATGAGCTGGGCATGTCGAAGAAGAAAACACTCGTTTGCATGCACACCTCCGCATTTGGCCATCCCATTTAGACCCACAGAGCAGGGTCTGGTTTTGTTTTTGTAAATGGGCTTTGGAGGCGGAGGTCAGCCTCCCACGGCCCCCACTCCTTTGGGGTCATCATTAGTAATGTGTAAGGCTGAATAGATTTTCCTCTGAATCTAGTCAGCAAACCTGACAAGAAGGCAGCCCTCTCCCACAACCTGAAAATGCCAAAAATCTGATTGGTAATATGGCATTTTTAATACTTCATTTATCTGTCTTAAAATAGCTTTCAGTTGAGATTGCAAATAACATCACTGAGGCCAGCCTCACCTGATTTTTCAATTTTAGAGCAGAACATTTCCCATTGTGCCATGACTGTGTAATCATAAAAATGTTCTGTTTAACCAAGAATTTCCCACAGGATTCAGAGAAAATTCATGTCTGTCAAGAAATAGGGACCTGGGGAGTCAACATTACATTTTATTCCCTCGAAAAGAAAAAGAGTATCTTTCATTTTGTCTGAAGAATTTTTATTTTATTTCTCACGGAAATAGCTCAAATTAGCGTCATTTAAAACTTTTGTAAGGTACCAATGAGCAAATTAAAAAAAAAAAGCAAAAATACATATTCCTAAGATTATCTTGGCTATGGAAATTTTAGACGCTCCTTAGTAAGTATTCAATTTCTTACTAATGAAGACATCTCTATTATGACACTATTATTAAATAGACTTAATTTATGACAATATAAACAATTCTATATTACAGGTAATATATTACGTGTTTATATATAAATATCTTACGTACAACAATGACATTAAGTATATATCAATTTTTTACTAAGGGTACATAAAAGCAGTCATGCTAACTCATGACCCTAAAATAATACTACAGTTTCGAGAACTCTAGGAACTAAAGGAATTCATCTCCAAACTCTGAAACTAGTTTATAATCTGGAAGCTGCAGATGACATGACATTTAACGTCCCTTCCAACAGTAAGATTTTACTCTTTTACGACCTTCATTAATCAAACCTGCTTCCTCCAGATTTCTTCAGTTTAATTTGTTTAAAAACCTCCCCCCCCCCTAAAATTGGGATGGTCTTATCATAATACAGACACTGGATTTGCCCAGATGGATCTAACCAGGCCAGGCAAGAAAGAAACTAGCAAATATCAATGAAAGAATATTCTATGAATGAAACTATGTCCTGAGCTATGAAATTCTCAAGGAGGATACATTTTGCCCTCACATCTCTGAAGAGTCGATGTGTATCAGTAGAGAGCATTTATTTAAAGACTTATATATAGTCCGAGCATTACTCGGACTGCAGTTAAAAACGAAATGCAGGGCACCTGGGTGGCTCAGTCGTTAAGCATCTGCCTTTGGCTCAGGTCATGATCCCAGGGTCCTGGGATTGAGCCCCACATGGGGCTCCCTGCTCAGCGGGAAGCCTGCTTCTCCCTCTCCCACTCCCCCTGCTTGTGGTCCCTCTCTCGTGTCTCTCTCTGTCAAATAAAAAAATAAAATCTTAAAAAACAAAAAAAAAACGAAAGGCAATTCAATCTCTGTCTTCAGGTTGCTTGTGGTCTAATGTGGGTGGTGGCAGCAATAAAGAATCCCACACGGACAAATGTTTGCAGAGAAAAAGAACACAAGCTAAAATTAAGAACGACAGCCAGTGATTCCAACAACAGAGAGCGATCATTCGAGGTTCAGGGAGAAGACTTACTTCCAAGTTAGATCCCAGCTGTGTTTTCTCTTTTCTGGTCACACCCGCTCGACATTGACAAGAAAAGAAATGTGTGCTCATACTTTTTAAAAAGGTCAAATGAAAGATCAAGGTCTTCACAGATCCCCCTGACGCCCACCCCCAACCGCCAAGGTCAAATACAATGATTCCAAGAGACGACATGGCGTGTATGTTTATGTACCACTTATGGTCATTGGCCTCGTGGTCATTTCTGTTGCATAGATGGGCTAGCAGAAGGAAACAGTCACTCCTTCAAATTGATTATGGTTTAATCCTACAGAAGCAAGCTTGGGGCACACAAACCTAAACCGCAGGAAGAATGGTGAAATTCAAGGAATGTGCTCACTTGCCTTTTTTCCCTCCTGTAACGAAGAAGCCCACGGCCGCTCTAATAAAACTGCTCTCGGGCAGATAGCTGTAGTCGGTGGGAACTGTGAAGGCAAAGAACGATCAAATTAGCCGGGGAACCTGGCGGGACTGATGAAGGCAAGATAATGATCTCACGCTGCCACATCAACCTAGAGACAAAGCGGAGATGTTTATGCCATTCATCTCAGCACAATACTCTGTGGTGGCATCTAATTCTATTAGATTAAGTGACTGGCCTTGAAGTAACCACTTAGGCTATGCAAGCAAAGCTAAAATGGTGGTAAACCTAGCAGAGACTGCAAAATCACAGGGGATGGAAACTTTACTGAAGCGGTTAAAAAAAAAAAAAGTCCTTTCCACCCTGTCACATCAATAAGCTCCAGTCCAGCGACCCTCGGTGTCTGCAAGGAGCCTGCTGGCCTCTAGGCTGAGACCACCATTCTAGGGATGACTTGAGGACATCCTGAATCAGATCTATGATCCAGGGAAATGCAACAAGCAGTAATAACAGCAGCCGGCCTGTTACTTCTGAAGGTGGGGACCTCTCAGTGAGCAGTATGTCCAAATCACCAGCCCCAGCTGCTGACCTGGAACACTGAGGCAAGCGACACAGAGGCAAGGCGAATCTGGGGAGTTTCCTAGATTCTTTTCCTCCCAGTACCCCCAGGATTGCTTCATGACATGCTTTTTACTGCAACAATGGCTCAACTGGAAAATTCCAACAGAAACGAGGAGCTGTACTTTTCCACACATTCAAGCTTTGTGTCCCAACGAACCTGGGTGAGATGGTTCACGACCACCCAACTTGAGTGCATGTGGGCCGGACCGTGTAACCCAGAGCATAATGATCAACTTGCTATTTTACCAGGACCTTAGGAGTGCACTGCCCTTCCCAACTAGCATTACTTAAGGTTTCCACCATGACTAAGTTTGGTGGGTTGTTTCCCCCCCCCCCCTTTTTCCCATTTTAACATGACAGCTTCCAGTTGTCTCAAGTTCATTATGTTGGGAATGCTGCGGAACAATGTCCTATTTCTCTAGCTAAGGAGTGACTAAAAGTGAGGGGAACAGGAATTATAGTGCTACGTGTTCAGGGTGATGCTGTCCCTGCACTACCTGTCAGGGGATCGGCGAAACTAGGTTTTAATGAGAAATCTTTGGTAAAAAAACCTCTCTGGCCTGGGTCCAAGAGAGCCAGTGGGTCAAAATTCTATAAAGATCAAGGAGCAGATTCAGGTCCCAGTGTATTACAGTGATGCCTTCTGCAGAAAATCTCCAAGTACAAGCTTAAATTAAGCATGTGGGAATTGCAAATATTTTTTATTGTTTTTTATCAAAAATGTGGAAATAGAAAAGGCCTTGTTATGTTAAAGACGTGGGATTTTAATTTCAACGCCAAGTATGTGCATATCTTTAAATGTATGTACCCCATTATTTTCTTAAAAGCAGGGGCCCGGAGAAATCCAGTCTTGGAGGAAGAGACTTTTAATGAAATAGGAGTATTATACAAACTGTAATTCCATCTAGGAAAATAAAAAGAACTCTCTTCCGAGCTTGAAGGACCTGTTCCTACTTTCTGGATTTGTCACTAAACTCCACATGTAAGTCATGTAATCTTTCTAAGCCTCACTGTCTTCATTTGTGAAATATGGGGTTAGACTGTCTAATCTGCTCTCTGAGTGAGGCAGGGAGGAAGAATGAAAAGAGGTGACAGAGGTGAGTTCAACTGTGTGTGCACCACTTGCTGGTGGACATGTGACCCTGGGCAAGTCAGAAAGCTCTCCACAGCCCCTCTTCTGATATAAAAGAGAGATGGTATTTGGGCAAGTCAGGAAGCTCCCGAACAGCCCCTCTTCTTCTAACGTAAAAGAGAGATGGTAACACCCACCACTTAAGGCAGCTACAAAGATTAATGCTCTCAACCAAGTACACGGCCCCCAGTCAGCAAGCCCTCCTCCAGCCCCAGTGTTCTAAGACTCCGATCTTACCAGAGGTTCTACTCTGACTTGAGGACAGAGTAGATAGGTGAAGATGTCCTAGAAGCCAGAGAGCATTTGACTGAAGACCAATCACGCCAGACACACTGATGACCTATGGATTAAAGTGTAACAGTTCAATGATCAGGCAAGATCCACACTCCATTTAATAAAAGGTCACTCAGAGAAAGTCATTTATCTTTTATGAGGTGGTGGCTTGTCTGGTAATGACAAGTTCTCTGACAAGACGTAATATCAAGTGTCTAATATACTAAAGCCTGGACACACAGGTGATCAACAATTATTGCTGAAGAAATGAATGAATGTATCAATCAATCAATCATGACAGAAGGTAGTACTGGTTGTCTCAGGTTTCACGGAGTCTTACTGGTCTCAAAGGAATTTTTTTAAAAAAGGGATGCCTGGGTGGCTCAGTCGGTTAAGCGTCTGCCTTCGGCTCAGGTCATGATCCCAGGGTCCTGGGATCAAGCCCCGCGTCAGGCTCCTTGCTCAGCAGGGAGCCTGCTTCTCCCTCTGCCTGCTGCTTCCCCTGCTATGCTTTCTCTCTCTCTCTCTCTCTCTCTGACAAATAAATAAATTAAAAAAATAAAAAGGGGAAAAAAATCCAAAAAGTAAAAACAAGGTGTTATTTAAGAATAAAATACCTCTAAAAATGGAAGGAGATATTATTTTGTTCTCTTCTTTAAGTAATGTTCTATTACTGCTTTATCACTCATAATAAGGATTTTCTTAAATAACTTTTCATTTATAGATTTTTATCCCCCAAGTTATAGCCACTTAAGTTTTGGTATAATTATTTTTCTGAGAATCACATTCATACACGCAAAAGAGAGTTTCTTCTGTTCAGGTTGCTTTTCAAAGCATGAATTATTAAAACTTGTTTATGTGGTAGGTGTAATAATCAGCCGTATTTACAAGAAGGAAAAAAGTATGCTAAATGAAAAGACTAAGTTAAAAGACTATCTACAAAGTTCTATATATAGTAAGAATACCAATCGTGCAAAGAAAATAAGAATACTTGAAAAGAAATAAGACCAATTATTACTAACACTTGCTTTAAGTTGTGAGGACCACCAATGATATTTTTTCAACTTTTTTCATTTTGTGCTTTCACGGTTGATGCAATGAAACTAATAAATTTTTATAAATAAAATCTTAAATATATAATCATTCCTCAGCAGATGAACATACTTACTCTCTAGCCAAGAATGCTGATAATAATTAACCCGCATACTTTTATCAGTGACATCCGACCTAGTGCTTCTCAACCATTCTTAGATAACCATCCTGCCCTTTGATCACCTTCCATTTTACTTTGTCCTGAGGCCTAACATCCCTTCCAGGGTCAGATTTTCATTTTTAAAGGAAACCAAGCCAACTTAAGTTAACTCGAAAATGCCAGCTTTTTTTTTTTCCAGAGGAAGTGCATGTTTGTCAGTGAATGTGGGGCCATAAGCTACTCTCAAGTGCTGCTTGGACTCAATGTGAATAACCAGAGATCTCCTCATTTTCCAAGTAAAACCGTTTGTATCATGAAAGAGAAAGGCAGTAAAAGGAAGTAGCTGAGGGGCACCTGGGTGGCTCAGTTGGTTGGTTAAGTGTCCACCTCTTGGTTTCAGCTCAGGTCATGATCTCAAGGTCATGAGATCGAGCCCCACATCAGGCTCTGCACTGGGCGTGGAGCCTGCTTAAGATTTTCTCTCTCTCCCTCTCTGGCTGCCCCTCTAGGTGCTCACACCCACATGCATTATCTCTCACTCTCTTTCTCTCTCTCAAAAAAAAAAGGGGGGGTAATTATCTGTTTCCCCATCCAAGGGTTTTAAATTCCTCTTCTCACCTGAGTTACAGTTTTAATGACTTCATTGAGTCTGGCTTGAAAATGAGAGGACTGGATAGCTTCTGACTTCAGCTGAAAGAAAAAGAAGAAATATCCACCCCAACATCCTCAAAAAGTAACTAATGATATTCCCAGTGGATGAGCTATCATCTTCTAAGCTATGGTATCATTTACCATTACGTCCTTACATTTCAGAAACAAAAGCTGTGGGCTCCATGAGGGCAGGGCCCATGTTGTATTTATCACCGATTTCCTAACATCGGTCAGTGCCGCAAGAAGCACTCATTGAATAGACCTTCACTGTATGAACACAGGCACTCCTTAGCATTACTTGTAAACTGAAACATACATATGTCCACCGTGGAAAACATTTAAAAGTGAAAGAATAACTACCTAGATATAAACTTAAACATGACAGATACAAAATGGAGTTTCTTAGGGATAACTTTTGACATTTCGTACAATTCAGTCACTTTTCTCGGGCAGGGAACGTTGTGGGAAGTACGCAGGCTGACTAAGTTTAATTCTTACGAACCAAATAAAAGAAGGAACAAATCTCTAAAGATGAATTCTCCACTAAGAGCAATTTTCTGTGTATCAAGGCATTGAAAACCCAGTATAAATATTACTACTACGAGCATGTATTCTGTCCTTAGCACACTGAGATACTGGGTATTCTCTTGCTGTGGTTAGGCACACATTTAGATTTCTTCCCTTCGTGTTTTGTTCATTTGTTTGTTTGTTTGTTTTTTACCTGCATTACATCCCCTTCAGAGCCTACCAAGGCCACCATGCCGTGAAGCGCTGCCAAACAGAGCATTGTAGGAGTGCCCTGAAAACAAAGCATCAAGTATGTCAAGAGGCAAATAGTCCTGGGGTTTGAACTCTATGAAACGTATCATATCCTAGAGAAACACTGGTCAAGATGGTACTACATTTGTAGGGTCAACATAACCCACATCACGGACCCAAAACTGGCAGCTGACTTGAATACGGTAATAGGTTGAAGTTACTCGATCAGAGGTGGCTTCTTGCTGTTCTGCATTTTTCAAAACCACAGCGCTGTTGGAAAATTAAAACACTGAGAAAGTAGCCTGTGCTTTTTAAAAAAAGCTATAATGGTTGACAGGATGTATCATTTACAAGGGATTGAAAGTTCCTGCATCTCTTTCGTTTGAAATTGCCTATTCTTTTATTGTTTGGCTATGTATCTTAGCAGCACCTATAAATGGTCCAATAAAGTTGCTCTTTTTTCCTTTATAAAATATAAAATCACATGCTAGGACGTGACCTCCTACCTGTGCTAGAACAATTCTGATCCAGGCGGGGAGCAGTCTGTGGCCCAAGTCCTCAGCTTTTCCATGTCCGCACAGAGACAAACCATGAACTAGGTTTCCTAACGCCAGGGCAAAACCTGAAGTCTGTTATAAATGAATAAAAACAAAGGGTAAGGAAAAAGAAGAAGAATAGCACAGATGGCACAGAATTTTATAGAAAGCATCTAAGCACTTCGAGGGGCTCCCTTTCCTACTGACAGGTTCTTTCACCATCTGAAAATCGGCGATTTGCAGATTTTTTAAAAAAATCAAGACTTCGGTTTGCAACAGAAACTGCAGTCTAACTATAAGGAATTCAGCTGCAGTGAATGGTTTATTTTAGGAAAATAATACTGGACCACTATAAGACTTGATTCAAACGATCCAAATTTTCAGAAGGAATTAGGGTGAAAATACTGAGGTAGATCACACAAGCCTAGTCAACTCCCAAACAAGAGGAGAAGTCCCATAATGAGCACAGTATATGCAAACTCCCACATCTTGGTGTTGCAAAACCTATTCCAAATTTAAGAGAGCACTCATAGATCCATAAAATAGTAACAATACAATACAATATTAGCTAATAACCTGCAATAATCCACCATGGCCAATACTGAGACTTTGAGAAATCTAAAAAAAATACAGACGGGGCAATTTTATAACATGTGTAATCAGAGGGAACATATTTTTCATTAATTGTTGTAAAATATACATAACATACAATTTACCATCTTTACTACTTTTCAGTGGCATTAAGTACATTCACACTGTTCAACCATCACCACCATCCATCTCCAGGACTCTCTCACCTTGCAAATTTGAACCTTATACCCCTTAAACAGTAACTCCCCATTCCCCCCTCCCCAAGCCCCTGGCAACCACCTTTCTACTCTCTGTCTCTAAGCTTTTGACTACTCCAAGTACCTCATATCAATAGAATCATACAGTATTTGTCTTTTTGTGATTGGTCTGTTTCACTTAGTATCATGTCCTCAACATTCATCCATGTTGTCACATGTGTCTGAATTTCCTTCCTTTTTAAGGCTGAATAATATTTCAGAGGGAACACTTTAAAGGTATTTGATATAACTTATAGGTATTTAAATTGTCCCATGCATATTCAGTCACAGAGATTCTCTGCTTTGAATTTGCTGAGGTTTGGCCTTATCAGAGTCCATTAAGTATTCATATCTTTACAAATTGTTATCGCTAGCCTTACATTCCCTAGCCACATGCTTGAAAGTTTTATAAATAGAGATGGAGAGAGAGAAAAGCCTTTTATACTCCCTCTGACAAAGAAAAAGAAGTACCTACACAAGATAGAGTATAAGAAGAGAAAAAAGACATCTGTGACCATTGGCTAGAGTAGTGAGGAAAGTTAGAAGTTCTTCAGTTCTGGAGGTGCCTGGGTGGCTCAGCTGGTTAAGTGTCTGCCTTTGCCTCAGGTCATAATGTCAGGGTGGTGGGATCGAGCCCCGCATTCAGGCTCCCTGCTCAGTGGGGAGAGTCTGTTTCTCCCTCTCCCTCTGCCCCCCCCCCCACCCACTTGTGCACTCACTCTCTCTCAAGTAAATTTTTTAAAAATCTTAAAAAAAAAAGAAGTTCCTCAGTTCTGGGCACGAAAACATTCTGATAATAGTCTAATCAGAGTCAGTCAAAATTAGGACTCAGCAGCAACATGAGACCCAAAGAGAGGAGTAATCAGGGCACACATTCCAACCTGTTGGTTGTTTTCTACCAACATCCGAAGCTTGTTCATGATATCTTCAGCCTCTGCAGCCTCAATGATCCCAGTACTGAACGCTGAGGTACACACGCAGCTGAGGGTATAGGCCAGGACCTAGAAGAAGAGACAACAGGAGATGTTTCTTCGTGAGGGAAAACGAAAGAACACGATTTAGTGGACACCAGTGTTCTGTCCAACTTCTCTCCGGGATAAGGACTGGATTCAAGTACGCCTACCACAGACCAGGCACTGTTTCGCTGCCCGACGTGTCTTAACGATGGTATGAGATGCAGGTCAGAATTCCCACTTTACAGGTAGGGATGCTGAGGTCCAACTACATATAGCTTGCCAGTGACCGAAGCGAGATTCAAACCCAGGTCTTTAGACTCAAAATCAGCAAGTTCCCTCACCATCTCACGTCAGACACTGGATCTATCGACAGCAGAGGCTAGATTTTCATCCCCAGTGAATGCTACTAATAGCCATGTGCTCTGATCCAAGGCCAAGCCGGAGAGGAAATTCAAAGATGCAACGCATGGCTGCCTTCAGATTCCCTCCTAGGAGTGGGGCAGAGCGGCCAGGCGTATGGGTTTTAGAGTCGCATAAATTGTGTAAAATAGAGGTAATATTCCTTACCTCAGAGCACTGGTGTGCTAATTTAATAAATGACTAGATGAATAAATGAATAAACGAACAAATTATAAATAAAAGAGAAGGCTGGGAGTCAAGACGGCCCACACAGGTGTATGTCCCACGTCGACCACTGACAGGCTAAGAAACTTCAGGCAAGTCACTCAATCTACTTGAGCCTCAATTTTTGCAAATCCTGGTTAACCATCCCCCTTACCGCTACCTCACGTTTTCCTCCCGAAGCCCTCCTTCACAAAGATGCTGTTCAGGCAAAGTGGAAATGTTCAACTCCCAACCCTAGTCGATACGGCATGCAGAAAGGAAGCTGTTTCTAAGTTTGAAATTGGATAATAAAACATCAGAGGGGAGGAAAAAAAACCAAACTGCCTGCTCGAGGCCTTATAAATCAAAACATCAAGGCGGACCGAAGCATCAAGCTCTAAAAACCCTGCTTTCGTTTATTAATCAAACTGCCCCTTGGTGGCAAAATTTTCTCCCTTTGCTTAAAAAGATGTGTCCTTTTCAACTGTGCGCTGCAACTCCTTTAAAAATGGAAATGTGGTGCATGTATTAGAACAAAACTTCAACCCTCTGTGCCCCAGAGAAATTCACCGATTCAACAAGTCCTATAGCTGAAAGCAGAGGGGCTGAGCGGGGGACAGAGTAGCCATTATGTACTCATCAATAGCTCGTGGGCTGGCCCAGAGAAAAGAGAATCTGCTCTAATGAGACAGGGAATCTGGCCAGGCCAAAAGGTCACCCCCGGGTGCTCCCAAAGACAGGGCCCAGGCCGTGCAGCTTCACCTGGGCAGACACACACACACACCTCAGAAGTCCACTCTGAACGCGGTCGACACACAAGAGCTGTGTCCCATGAACTGCAATTCTGCGTATTTTTGCACCGTAACAGAAAAATCTTTTCATTAAGTGTGGTAAAGGGAATTTCCTCAATGATTTTTCATGCTAGCTGACATTAAAAAAAAAGAAAAGAAAAGAAAATTAAATGCCTTTTTCGATCCGCAGTTTCTTAAGCTTATTCCTGGCCATCTTTTAAAGTTACATTTGGCTCGAGCATAATTCTAAAAATCTCCATTGAACCTTGCTCCGGAAATCGCAGCTCTTCTTAGAAAGTGCCTTCTAGCGATGCCGGCTTGGGTTTTTGCATTCACTAAAGGCTCTTATCTTATAGGCCACATTTAAGTCTGAATTTATTTAAACAGCTGCACAGTCTGAAAACCTTATGATCTAATGTTGGTGGTTTGCCACTCAGATTTTTCTCCTTATCCCAGTTGAAACTGAGGAAGAATTTAATTTCAGGGTTACCAAAATATGAGAAGTAGAAAGTAAGTGGCCACAGGAAAACAAAAGACAACAAAGGGAAGAAAGCCATAACTCCCCGCTCCTACCTCCTGAAATGTTCTGCTTTGGCTCCCACTGTCATCTAGGTACGTCGAGAGCTTCCGAAGCGATGCTGCCACGTGAACTCGAGACTCTGTTTGGCTGCTGTGGCTCATGAGGGACAGAACAAGTCCAACGCCCAATATACAGCCCGTGCTTGATGCAAAAAAAAAAAAAAAAAAAAAATCAGGCATTAAAATCACCAAAAATCCATGTCAACGCTCTTCACTTATCATGGGAGTTTACACTGCTCTTGGACCTGAGATGAGAGGGCTGCATTCTCAGTCTGCTGCCTGGTATATAAGTGTGCCCCATGAACCACCACAGGTACACCCACTGCCTACCTCCCCCCCGCCCTTGAGTGGAAAACTTTCTATCAAAACCGGGGTCTATGGCCCATGTTAGTGCTGTGGACCCAATGGAGAAGAACAAACGAAAATATGAAACAGATTTGAGTTAAACTCCATGTGAGGTAGGAGGATGAATAAAAAGTCAAGTTCAACCAGCTCCATCCCTGCACTTAGAGAAGTTCTGTGGTCCTCCGCACCATCCCCCCATGTCCGCATGTGGACGGCGCTATGACAAACTGCATGAGAGAAAAGACTCCATTTCAGAATATGAGCTGAGGACATCTGACTAATGACAGGGGGGATACGTCACAAGGCATGATGATGAGGTACGGCTAAGTGCTTCGTGTTTCCTAGTCAACTTCCACAAGTGGAATTTCTTAAAGAAACTGTGTATTTGTCTGTGCACAATGACATTAATCCTCTTCTCCCCTCTGATCCCTCTGAGTACCACTGGGTCAGAAGAGAAAATGGACAAATGACAGGCTTGTCAAAAGTTACCCCATGTGACAATTCAATTGGAATCTTAGGCTTTGTGTCCCAATTCTTGGGAAAGAATACACATCCATTTAAAGAAAAAATTGTTCTCCCAGAAAACTTTTGGTTAGTATGATAAGATAATGCAGCTGTAGGGTGATTTGCTACCTAAAAAAAAAAAAAAAGTTTTTGTCATCATTGTTGTGTTTTGAATTGAGGAAATGCTGAGTTGTTTTCAGAAATCATCCCGACTCTGGTTTGGCTTGCCTGTCATGATATCTGCCGCTGAAGACTGCCATTCCAGGGCATTTCTCCAATAACATATTTCAAAGCCCGCAGGTTATGTCATTTTGCTCGTATATAGTATCTATCTCCTCGGCTGGCGTCAAGAACCTTCACATCGTTTCCTGAACACGTTAGTTCCTTCCCTCAAACACCTCTTGCAAATGAAGCATCCACAACGGAAAAGAGACCCCCAAAAGGACAGAGAGGCTACAGGATTTGTTCAAGGTCATATGGAGAGTTTCCAGCAGAGCATGGCCAGGAGACGGAGGCTTCGGATACCCAGCCTTCTGCTCCATCTGCCAAGCCCCAGGCCCTTCTCAGGGCCCCGTAGGGATGCCCTAATGAAATGCCTATGAGAAGGCACCGTATCTCGAACATGTTTTTCTAGATTCCATTGCATAACTATCTGGCATTAGGAAAGCCTTTGTAAAGAAGCTACTGCAGTAATAATCCATCATTAGCCAGGCAGAACTACTGTTACAGCTTACAGGAACTTAACAACAAGCTCAACTAGCATAATGCATTTCCAACCAGTTAAATCAGCATCTAACATCTGAACACTGCATGCTTTTGAGACAAATCACATTTCTGAAGGAGGAAAGGCGCTCTTCATTAGTATGGATTTAAAGTTTGTTTCCATTTAGAATCTACAGGGAAGATTTTGTGTGGTTGTTTTTTTGTGTGGGGTTTTTTTTTTTTCTGGCTCTTTCTATACTGGTGCATATAAAAATTTGACAAAATTAGAACCAAAGATATGGTTAGACAAAATGTGATTAATACTTTGAAAAATTTGACTTTTGCTCCCTCTTGACTATTTAACTGCTACTTTCGATTAAGATTTCAAATGTTACTTCCTTAGGGACACCTTCCCTGGCCCAGCAGGGAACCTCTTTGGGACTCTCCCATAACACCCCACACTAATTTAATTCAGACAATTTTAATTATAAATTTTTTTTAAAAGATTTTATTTATTTGAGAGAGAGAGAGAGTATGAGCAAGGTGGGGAGGAGCAGAGGGAGAGGGAGAAGCTCTTCAAGTGGGGAGCCAGACACGGGGCTCGATCCCAGGACCCCGGGATCACGACCTGAGCCGAAGGCAGGTGCTTAACCGACTGAGCCACCCAGGCGCCCCTTAATTATCAATTCTGATGAGGATTTTTTGAAGGACTGTTTGATTTCTGCCCATGTCCTTCACTAGTCTGCAAGCTCCACGAGGGTGGGTACATTTTCTGATTTTCCCTCACCACATTATCTGTGGCACCTAGTATACCACTTTGACAGGGACAGAGTTCAATCAATATTGAATGCTGAAGAACTGACCCAATGCAGGGTTCCAAGAGAGTCTAAAGTGGAGAGAAGATCTACAAGAAAAACAACAACAAAAACAAGACTGGATTCTTACATTCAGTTGGAGGCAAAATTTACCAGTGCTAAATACACTGAATATATTATCCAAGATTCAATCAAGAAAACTCAATTTCCATTTCTTGCCAGACTAATTTAAGAAAGAGGAGTGTCAGATTTCAGGTGGAAAAAGGGTACCTCTCAAAGCTCACTTTAAGTATCGGGGTTTATCTTTCTCAATAAGTAATCCTAAGTCTGGCTTTTTGGGGCTATTCTGGGCATGCAAAAATCTTTATCCCCTGGACTAAAACTCTTTTACCACCCAAAAGCATATGGGCACAAAGGCTTAGAAAAAGACATCCTGTTTCCTAGTTCACATTTACCTAATATTATCACAGCATAATTATTCTTGGGCAACGTTACCATTCACTAACGATTCTATTCATTGCTACAATGGTCAATGACTGTTGTCATATGTGAATATATAATCTAACTACGTACACACATACGTGTGCCAATATAAATATGCTAGGGTGTATGCATCTATTGACCTTCTAAACTCCTTCTACTCTGTCTCATTTTTCCAGCATGGTCCAAGAAGGTAGTCCTGAAGCTTTATTCCTTATGTTTTCTTCTGATTTCCAAGTGGTCTATATTTTAATGGGTTTATTTTTTGTCCTAAGTCTTAAAGATTCTCCTAGGTGCTTAGGTCAGCACTGCTATGTATTTTACCTCATCTTAGCTCCCCTTTGATATATTTGTCAGCTCTAAACCAAGAACAACTGGGCAGAGGTAGCATTCACATCTTTCCCTCCACTGAAAACAAAAAGGAGTTCCATGGAGTTGTCTCAGACAGATGAAATAGAAACAAATGATAATATTAGCCATAAATTTCAGGTTTTTTAATTACTAACATGAATCTTGAAGAACACTAACAAATGACAGAGAATTCGAGTTTTAAAATTATATGCCCTATTATGTCTTTACTTATTTGAATCTCTTATCCAAGTATATTAAAATATCACCGGCGAAAAGAAAACCTGAGGCTTAAAAGCTATGCAATTCTGCTCTGCGTGTTGCTATATCAACTGAGATATAATGATAAATTGTTTCTAAAATTAACCAGAGATGAATCTTCAATTCCTTACTTTATTGTGGACAACCCTGCAGATTAAGTATGAGGCCATCTGATAATTAGTTCTAATGACAGTTAACATTTGTATAGCGTATTGCCCTTTACAAAGTGCTATACAGATGTTATCATATTTGTAAAAGCTCAATAGTAATTAACCAGCACTGAGGTCGTTGACGGATGGCAGGACTAGTTAAGGCTGTGAGGACGGCAATGGCACAATGAGTACCACTAGATGGCAGCAGAATGTAAGTGATAAGGCCACACACCCTGGCCAGCCCGGCTGCCGGGTCCTCTCAGCAGGGACGTGTCCATTAAATCAAGGAAGCGTGGTGAATTTGCTCTGGGTGAATTCTATCACTTGAGGCGGCAAGCTCCCAGATCTATTAACTACCTCCGTAATGCTTCCACTATTTCACTTGAGGGAGGACTGCCCTAGACTCCTGAATCTCATTAGTCAGGGGAATACTTTATGCCTGGGCCTAGTGTGTCTGTCTGTATGTCTGTGTCTGTCCTGCTTTTTAGTAGTGAGACACACTCACATGTCAAAAAAAAAAACAGTCAACACCATATTGTCAGGTATCAAATTGCTTTCTTTCTACTGAAATGTCTTCTCCCCACCAAACTATGTAAGAGACAGAAACCTGGCTTTGAAGGCAGACAACCTAGGTTCCTCCCCTAGCTGCTACTGACTGTGTGACCTTGAACCCATCTCCTGTGTGAAACTCATTTTCTTAATCTGTAAACCAAAGCGATGAGTGTTCCTGTTTTAGTATCAATATTTAGACTGTCATTGGGGCTGAATGACAGGAGAAACGGATGTGAAAATGCCTAGCACAGTATGCGGCTGCTTGGTATCAGCTGAACTGAAACCAGAGACAGAGCCACAAAGCATTAGGAATGACAGAATACTAAACTTCATTAACTGTAGAAAGAACGGGAGTTTGAAGAAGATGGAGAGTTTCTTGAAGGATCTGGGCTTTTAACTGAGCTCTGAGAGACAGGCAAGACTTTACTAAATGGACGGGAAATTTCTGATGACCCTATTCTACTTAATTCAGCAGGATTAGTCCCTATCTGGGCCCACCCTTTCCTCTCCCAAGCACAGCTGATCACTAAGGAGATAAGAATCAAGAAAGAATAATGAAGAAATAAGAATCTTCTCGATATAAAAAGTTAACGGGTAATGTTAAATGTCCTTACACACATGAGGTTTGTTATATGCATAAATACCCACACTGTGGACAATTCAGTTATCGCTATGGTTCTCCTTCATTCAAACAAACTTCCGTCAGACTAGTGGAGATAATATATGTAAGTCATTCCTGATTGTTCCAACTGGCTGAAAGCCTACAGTAAGTTGATCCACAAATTTGTTCCCAGCTTTGTAATACCCTGAGCTATAGCTGTGATGAATACCTTTGGGGGAAGGCGGGGCAGGGGGAGAGAAATTTATCTTACTCCTTGGTTGTAAAAGGCAACACCACCAACACATGGATTGGGCTCCAAAATATCAACTCTTCATCAGACCCGGTAACAGCTAAATGGCCCTATCCCTTCCATTAATCATTTTCTACATTCAAGAGACTTCAATCATGCCACTGAACTCTCTTTTCCCATATTCAAAACCACACTCTTAAAACGTCTCATTTCATCTCTAAAGTGTTTCATGATAAACTGGGTGGATGTCAATGATTCTTATCTGATCTTAGCCTGCATCTGAAAGAAGATCCTGTAACTACCACCAACGAAGTGAAGATTTGACTTTACCTACTCATAATGAAATATTTGAGATATGCAGTTACTTCTACTAGTTACTCTTTTCTCAGTCTGAACGTAACAGGCTAGATGACATGAATGTAACTTTAGATCCTAAGTTGCTAAAGGCCACAAATGTAAACAGTCACATTTGAGCAGTGCCTGTAACAGCAAAAAGTAAATGAGTTAATAAACTGGAGGTTAGTGCTTATAATTTGTTGAGTTTTTTAGTAACAATGAACACCAGAGGATCTAAACTAGAGCTTCCAAAACACGTGGAAGTCCAAAAAGATATAACGTAAGTCCCCAACTGTGTTAGTATTTCAGGAAGTCTAATAAAACTATATTCTCCCACACAATTCACAGACCAATTAAAACATTAAATGTCTCACTAAATGACTATGCTTAACTTGTTATTGAGGTATTCTTTTCTTTTTTTTTTTTAAGGTTTTATTTTTAAGTAATATCTACACCCACCATGGGGCTCAAACTCACAATCCCTGGTTTAAGAGTCACGTGCTCTACCAACTGAGCCAGCCAGGTGCAAGACATTCTTTTCTAATTATTCCTTTCTGTTTTTTTGGTTACCTTTCACGACTGGAATAATAAATTTATTTTTTATTTATTTTTAAAGATTTTATTTATTTACTTGACAGAGAGCGAGCGAGCAAGCGAGAGAGGGAACACAAGCAGGGAGAGTGGGAGAGGGAGAAGCAGGCTTCCCGCGGAGCAGGGAGCCCGATGCGGGGCTCGATCCCAGAATCCTGGGATGACCTGAGCTGAAGGCAGACGCTTAACGACTGAGCCACCCAGGCGCCCCTGGAATAATAAATTTTAAGATATTTAGTTTAATAGACAAAATCTTTAAAAAGGATGAAGTCTGTGGTGGGGCGGGGAGAAACGATTAATATTGAGGAGTTTGGGAACCCCAGATGTACCCTATATTTGTTTCCGTTTTGATTCTTCAGTCGTTGGATTTCACACGGGAAATCTAAATTATGGGTCAAAGGTTCTCTTCGTCCAATCAAATTCAAAGAATAGTTTCAACTATTTAAAAAGGTTAAGTCATGCATATAAGTCTCCAGATACATGCCTCATATGGTAAGTACAAGACAGAACTAAGGTATTAATAACTTAATGACAGCCATGAAATGACATTCCGTTGCTTTGTAACGAAGCAAACGGTCTGTTGCTGAAACATGGTTTTTAGAACAAGTACCTTTAATTACAGGTTCTGATTATTACTGAAAACTCTTTGCAAAGGAATTCAAGATCTAGTCCTACGAATATTTCACGATTGAATGCAAAGTGTATGGCAGAGAAAGATTCAGTCTTCAAATATCAGAGAGGAAATGGAACCAACATACTTATATTCAAGACTAGGATCAAAGCAGCAATTTTCCAGGGCATCCAGAGACTTCATCAGAAGAAGGTTCATCTGTTGGCCAGATATATCGCTGGGCAAAGACCAAGAGGAAAAATTCAGTTACTTAAAATCATTCAAATGTCCAAAATACTATATTTCCTCTTAATATTTTACTGAACTCTCAGTTAATTAAAAAAAAAACATAAGAGTAACAATAATATTGATGAGTCACATATACTTATTTTGCAGGCAGGGAAACGAGTCAGAGAATTTATTTAATAACTGAGTTCCTAAACAGTATAATCACTTGTAAACCAATAAACTCAAAAACTGCTACTTTTGTATTTCCTCAGCCCATTCAAATTTTAAACCACTGAAAAACAAAAAACCAAAATCAGAATTCCAGAAACATTTCTAAGAATGCTAACGTGATTTTCTTCAGAATATCTTACAACCCGTGAATCTGAAATTAACAATAATCATTCCAAATCTCTTTCTTGCAAAGGTTACTTCTGATTTCATGTCTCAATTGTGAAGACTGTTCTTGTCCTTTTTCCTACATTTGTTTTTTCAGAAGCAGGGGGGAAACCCAGCCATGTATTTTTCTACCTTTAGAGAGTAATTGATGTGGTTTTGCGATGGTCTTGGTGAGAACTAGGACTTCTACAGTAAAAGAAAACTTAAAAGTGGTTCTATGGCTGTTTTTTCAGGCAGTTGTGGGCTTCATCACCAACACTTGACTTTTAAGGGGATCCTAACATGTCAACTGTCATGCTGCTCCCTCAGACCATGCTCAGTGGAATGCAGCCCCAGGAATGCCAACCAGCCACAGGACACTTTAAAAAGTCTTCCCAAACCAAGAATATAGTGGTTTTGCCTGAGGTGAAGGATTACATTTTGCAGCGAGTGCGCGCGCACACACACACAGTTTAAATAGCTTTGACTAAGTCCTATTATAGTTGTTCTCTGGAGTAAAATATACTTAACTATTCTAAACAAATGCTGAAGAGATCCTACTAGTATCCTCTGGGAGTTATGACAGAAGCAAGCTCGGGAATAGTAACGCTTTTCTGAATAAATTCTAGACTGGAATTGAAATTCAGGCGACTTTTTCATAAGCCATGGCAAAAAAAATGGATTGTCATGACTCTCTTCTACAAGGTGATTTTTCATTCTTGAGCCCAACATACTGTCCTAATCCTGTACCCCTGAGGGGGTCATGCTGGGCCATTTACTGGATGTCACTGACTATTCAGAGTCAACAGCCCTCAAAATGATGAACTTAATTTTAGAAAAATGGAAACTTCCTCCAAAAATGTCATTCTCTAGTGACATTGTCATTATCTAGTAAAATACTCACCAGCACCAAAAGGCAAACATTTCAGATTCCTCTGCTCCGAGAAATTAGGAAGGTGGGAACCGTGAATAACTACACTGGTGGCTAGAATGCTCAAGACACCGGCCAAAAGAGGAAGCATGCTGTCCAAACAGATCATTAGAGCAAAGTGAACATTTGCACTGATTCTGAGGGCATTTGGCCTTGGAAAGAGCTGCCTGGTTTCCTTCCCCAGGCTCTCCTGCGGGTGCAAAGTCAAGTGAGAGAGAGACACGGGCGGAAGGTAATCTAGGAACTGGGATGAATCCTTCAGGTTTCTCCAGGTAGCATGATTAAATTAACTGCAAGTGCAAGCTTGTCAAGCCCTAAAACCAGCAGCCTCTCATCCTAAACTAAGGAAGAGGGTAGCCAGAGCCAAGATAGGATGAAATGAGTTGCCTGGAATTAAACTGCCATGGCTCATTTTTAGTTGTAAAACGCGCGGCTTGAAAGATACTGAAGAAAGAGCATGAACACAGATGGTGACGAAATTGCCATTTGTAGCAATAGTAGCAAAGGGGGAAAAAAATCACTTTCAAGTTTTAAGTCTTGAAAAAACATGTTACGTTCTGTCACACACACGAGATATGTAACAGTCAATTCACATGCAAAGGGCGGCCTTTTGTTCACGTCCAGAATGCTGGTCAACAGAACAAAACGAACATTCTAGAAACGTTTTCATTTATGATCACAAAGATGAAGCCAATCTTCCCAATCATCTGACAGATGTTTCCAAGAGCTGAAAATGATCATCTGACAGTATTTCCCTAGATCAATAGCAGTTCTCATAAAGGTTTCACATAATGGTGTTTGCACAAAGCTATGTAAATTACAAATGCAAACTTAACCACCGGTTTCAAACTGAAATCTAAATATAGCATAATGTCATCCAGTTTACCCACATCGACACCGTCTCTTGGCTTCAGACAGACCGTTAATTTCTGCCAACCAGGGGAGTTTAAGGACATGGAACGTCACAACAGGATGCCTCTCCCAACTATCCTATTTCCAATGTGGGGGGAAAATGGGGCTGAATTCCAAGTCAGCGCACATCTAAATATTCATGATATTCAAATATTCATGTTGTACCACACACTGCAATCAACCTGGGTATATAAAATTCTAACACTTGTTACAAAATAAAGAATAAATAGGACGGACAACACAACCAAAGTAGATTCATGCACAAAACTTCCCCATCTAATGGAATTTTCCACCTGGGTCTTTGATACTCAGCTCCATTCAAGGGTAAAGCTAGCAGTCCAAAACTGAGCAAATGGAATAAAGCACACAGTATAATATGCACAGATTAAGACTCTTTAAGGATTATAAAAATGTAGCCAGGGCACAGGATAAAAGCAATCTTTAAAACTGGGTACATAGAGTTCTTAGGTGATCCAGGTGATTCCCAGCGCCCTCAGGCAGCAGGGATATTCCAATTTTTTCCTCCCATTTTATAGTGATATCAATAATCAACAATTATTTTCACCCTTGGAAGCCAGGGGGAAAAGCAGCTTTTTATTTTTAGCACGACGAGATTACACTTTTCCTCATATCTCACATATGAGGATACACATATCCTCATATCCATTACATGGATTTTTCCAGGGTTTTCAGCTAAGCATGGAATGATGTTAGAGTCACCATCACCTTCATGAGAGCAACCCTAAAAATACCCTAATATCTTTGTGATGGCATTTTGGAAAGACAGATGCCCTCACAAAGGAGAAGAAAGGGTCGGACCTGCCCATTTCAAAAAGTTTAGCAACCACATTATCGCTCGGACAGAATGTTCGGGAACGTGTGTGCCCGCGCATCACATCCTCTGCCTACATCATCACAAAGACAAAAACGGAAGAGTATTTTCATCAACCGTACCTGAGTTTCTCCTCATACAAGCGCGAGAGAAACATCCCCAAAGCAAGGCCCATGTGGATCTGCACGGCTTGAGACTCATCAGCTCTTGGTTTCCCAGGTAACCTGGCAGTCAGCATGTTTAGGATTTCCTCAACCTTCTCTTTGCAAGAAATCATGAAAACTGGCACGAGGAGAGACAAAGCCGTGGCGGCAGCGGAGCGGGCAATCGCGCTAGCTGTGTTTTCACCAGAATAGGATTTCTAGGACATGCCAAAGGAAGAAAACAGGGGTTGGCCTTTGGTTTTAAAACACAAAGGGAGCAGACCTATCACAGAAGCACCACACAACAGGATCAGCGGCTCTGAGATCCACCCCCGCCAATCAAAAACATCATTTAAAAAAAAAAAAAAAATCGATTTTTGTGTTTGTCTAGGTAGGTTCCCTTTACACTCTTCCTTCCTGAAACAATTTGCTACTAAACAGTTGATTAATATCCTTTTAAATTTGGGGGATGGGGGGAAGTGTCTTCTTTTAAAGGGTGTGAATTCCCTCACTATAAAGCCTGAAAAAAAGTCAGTGTTTTGAAAGCCCACGTGTGTTTATGATTAAAAAACAAAAAAACAAAGAAACCCACCAAACCCCTAAGTGAAGTTACCCAAGCCTGGAGAAACCACCAAGCTGTATTACAGATGTCCAGAAAGCCAGTTTTCCAGGAGAGAAAGAGAGCGTGTGTGTGGTGGGTGGGGGGCGGGTTGTTACAGTTTAGTACGAAGGAAGAAGTGCAAGTTTAGCACAGGGACCTATTGGCAGATCTCCCAAAATTTTTGGTGGGAACGCTTCCCAGTAGATGGATTATTTCCTACAGGGGGTTAATTCCTTTTAATTAAAAAGGAAGTTGAAATCCTAAAAGCCTCTGGTTACAAAGCAATAACCAGCTATTCAAAATGAAATGGAGAGCTCTATATGCCCCTTCCTATATGTAATTATGGGAAAAGAAATGAATAACAGCCCTAATAAAATGGCAGGGCAGCTGAGTATGAACAGCTTCTGCAAGAATCCCATGTTAGGGAGCTCCAACAGACATTATATACATTTATAAATATGTCTCAAGTGGGGAAGGAAGGCTGTTTATCATTCCGCCACTATTATCCACTTCAAATTTTCAGACACGTCATAAAGGCTGTTCTGTCCCTCGCAATCAAAGCACATTAAAAAGTGCGTTTAATTCTGTACCCATTTGCTCTCTAAGCTTTAGTACTTCAAACAAAATCAAACATGTGCTAAGGTATTCTTTAAGTTAACATAGCATTATTGTAATGACAGTACTATTCAAAATGACCCAGCTGATCCAACACTGGTAGTCAAGAAAGTGATTTTTGAATCAGGGCTTCTTTGAAGAAGTAGAATAGTGCAAAAATCACAAAGGTAAGAGGCAACCCTGAGCTGGCTACTAAGGAGATTATTTTTATTCGTTTGCAAGAACTAAGCAGCGCGATTAGAAATCTCATAGAATATCCTGTCCTGGTGAATATCTGAACCAGAGCGCTATTGCAAAGACCTCGATACAAACTAGTTTTTCGTCCAACATTAAAGGAATAAGAACACTAACAGCAAACAAATGGATCATAACGCAACGATTTCTTTGAGGAAAATCTACCTTCCAATTTAATTCTATATTATCTACAAGTCATTTGTTTGTCCCCAAGTATAGTTAAAAATCCTAGTTCCAGACCCTAAGGCCCAGATGAATACGTACCAGGTCCTCCCAAAAGCAGGAGGACAGAGGCACGCAGAACGCTGTACAGAGAAGACAAGGTAATGGAGTTTCGGGCTCAATTCATGATCTTAGCAACAGTTCACAACCTGTGCTATATTTTTATTCAAATCGACTATAATCCTCCACCACTCAGCTGATTGTCCCATGATCACTATAATTCCCTAAGCAGTGGAGAGTGATAAGGCAGAACCAAAATAATTCTGGGCAGATGCAGAAATAAAGCATGCACGACAGCCAATGAAGGGGAAATAAAACCTAAACAAAAAAAGTGTGTTTTCACTTTGTTTCAAATCTTAGGATATTAGCATGAAGAAAAAGAGCGACTAAGTGACAGGTGCTTTTTTATGAGCAACAATATTCCTTGATATGTATAGAGTATTTCACAGTTTTCAAAACATTTTCCCACAAGTTATATCATGTGATCCTTGCAAATCTTTTATAAAGTTGGCAAAGCATTAATCTTTACCTTCACTGTACAGGTAAGGAAAATAAAATGATGGGTTAAGTATCAGGTCAACAGTCACAAAACCAGTAAGGGGTGGAGCTGGGACTACAATCGTTACAGATAATATTGTTCAATTGCCTCATTTTACACGTAAGGAAACAAAGGTCTAAAGAGATTATGTGAACTGCCCATGGTCACATATCCTGGAATTAAAAAAAAAAAACTACAAGTAGAAACTCAGGGACCCCAATCTTTAACCAATGTTTATTTCACTACAACTGTAGCTCTTGCCTCTGACTACACATGGGAATAATCTAGAGACCTTTTAAAATACTGATGATGCCCAGGCCCTTCCCTAAGTAATTAAATCAGAGGAGAGGCCTACAGGTCAGTATTTATTTTTTCTATCTATAGAGAGATCTTATATATATACATGTGCTTGCACGCACACACATACACTTCAAGTTCCTCAGGTGATTCCAACGTAAAGCTAAGACTGAGTAATCACACTATGGTATGGCTTTCATGTGAACAACTAATATGAGTAGCCTCAACCCTTGACTTTTCCCATCATTTTTAAAATTTTATTTCTCAGACTTACATAATAAAACGAGGAGAAAAGTTGTCCTCTGGGTTGGTAATGGCTATCCACAATGACCAGGAGAGTATCAGACACCATGGAAACCCACTCCTTCATTGAAAGGAAATTAGGCTGAACCTGCAGATGAAGAAAAACATGAAGTGAGGGGCAGCTGGGTGGCTCAGTCAGTTAAGCGTCCAGACTCTTGATTTTGGCTCAGGTCATGATCTTGGGGTCCTGGGATCTAGCCCCACATCATCGGGCTCAGCACTTGGCAGAGAGTCGGCTTGAGGATCCTCTATCCCTCCCCCTCTACCCCTTCCCCTGCTCGTTTTCTCTCTCTCTAATAAATAAATCTTAGGAAAAAAAAAAAAAGGAATAACATGAAATGATAATGGAAAAAAAAATAAAACTTAAATATTATTTCTAGATCCGGGGCACAAACCCCTTCTGTATTAAAGAGTAAAGCGCTACGACCAAAGAGTAACTTCACCCGTCAGGACTTTAGGAGGCAGATAGATATTTGATAAATACACATCCTCAACCTGTGCCCCAACAGGAATAGGATTTACCTTTTATACAAGACAAGCAGAGGTGAGAGGACAGGGGCTGCAAAACAGACCGTGTCTGAGAGCTCTCCGCTGCCCACCTGTTTAGTGAGGGTGACGCGAGGGTTAAAGGAGAGATGTGCAGAGAAAGAAACTCAAAATGTCGCATTTCTATGACTTCCCATTTCACAAGAGGCAATAAAGCAGCCTACAAAATTCTCATCACCGTTTTTAGCATTTCTGCTTACTATCACCTAGATTTATCACTCTGAATCATCACAATGTGTGCCTAGCTAATTAGGTATGAAAGCATAAATGATCTTCAGTTGGAAAAAGAAAAGGAAAGAGAATGCAAAAAACAACAACAACAACAACAACAACATGGTGCGCCTGGGTGGCTCAGTCGTTAAGTGTCTGCCTTCGGCTCAGGTCATGATCCCAGGGTCCTGGGATCAAGCCCTACATCGGGCTCCCTTCTCTGTGGGAAGCCTGCTTCTCCCTCTCCCACACCCCCTGCTTGTGTTCCCTCTCTCGCTATGTCTCTCTGTCAAATAATAAATAAAATCTTTAAAAAACAACAACAATAAAACCCAACTCATTAAAAAGAGACCTTAGTTTTAAAAATCATTCATGGGGCGCCTGGGTGGCTCAGTCGTTAAGCGTCTGCCTTTGGCTCTGATCATGATCCCAGGATCCTGGGATTGAGCCCCACATCGGGGCTACCTGCTTGGCGGGAAGCCTGCTTCTCCCTCTCCCACTCCCCCTGCTTGTGTTCCCTCCCTAGCTGTCTCTCTGTCAAATAAATAAAAAATCTTAAAAAAAAAATAAAAATAAAATAAAAATCATTCATGACTGTGGATGTCAAAAGCATCTGGGGGCGCCTGGGTGGCTCAGTCGTTAACCGTCTGCCTTAGACTTGGGTCATGATCCCAGGGTCCTGGGATTGAGCCCCGCATTGGGCTCCCTGCTTGGTGGGAAGCCTGCTTCTCCCTCTCCCACTCCCCTTGTGTTCCTGCTCTATCTCTTTTTCTGTCAAATAATTAAATAAAAATCTTAAAAAAAAAAAAGGCATCCATACACTCACAGGGTCACACTCAGGTGGTGCAAACGACAAAGGTCAACGCAGTGGTAAGCATCCTTGGAATTAATGCCTTGACTCAAAGAAGGCCTTCTTCCTAGGATCTTTGGTTGTTAGTCATATGCAGATTTCCAATAAAGTTTGAAAACCTCAACGTTAATCAAATAATGAGGTCTTGAGTTTGTACTGAATAACAACCAAAGACAAAGTGATGAAGAATAAAAGTAGAGTCCCATCTTTGGGTTGTGTGGCTTCTCGATGTTTTGTGTAGTTATCTGTTACAGCACAGAACAAAAGAGTGGGGAAATAAAGAAGATTGCCTGGAACTCAAACTCAGAGCTAGACCCCTGGTTATCACTGGGGCAAATCACCTGCAAGTCTGCCCAAAATCAGGGATCCTAGAAAGGCACATTAACTTTTTAGGTCGTAGATTCTACTTAGCATGTTTTCTCTGCTAAAGAACTTCATGGCTCTTTCAAGGATGTAAAACATCTTTCTCATCATTAAAGTAAGATTCTGCATTTAAAGTTAAAATTTCCTATGGTAACTACACTTTTATGCTTCATGGAATAATTGTTTGGCCCCTTTCCTTTCCCCAAAGGTAATATACATTTGTAGCTTTTGCCCACACAGCCTCTATTCTCTTGTTTATTGGTAATGGCACCCTTTGGAGAATTCCCTCCTCCATGATTTGAAGCTTGCTTAAATGCTCAATGAAGCCACCCATCCGACCTGCCCAAGGGGTGGGCACGAGACCCATGGGACCCTAAATCTTGAATGACAAGCACACCACACGACCAGAGCTGATCCATCCCAGGGAAGGTAGTCTGCTGTGATGTGTGATGGTTCTCCTAACACTTCCTGTCCCTAATGCTCTTCCCCAAACCCAGTTTTAAACTTTGCCTTCAATTCCATGGGCTTCCGGATGCCATATCCTTCTGCTTTTTTATTTAGATGAGAGTTGGTTCCTTTGCTTGCAACCAAAAAACTCCATCATGAAAAAGGAGTACAGATGGCCCAGAAGACACACTGAGGGAACAGAGACAGGCTGAATAGCATTGAGTAAAGCCTGGTTTTTGCAGCAAGAAGTCAGATGATGGTTACTGTTACTGAGTGCTTAGTATCTCCCAACTGTCAAGCTCTACATATATTCATTCATTTGATCCTCCCAGCAATCCTGTCTGGTGAGTACCTTTAGCCCCACTTTACAGATGGGGGAACAGGCTTTGCAATGGGAACATACCAACAATAGGCCACAGAGCTAGTGAGTTGCAAGTACTGGGATTTAAATACAGGACTCTCCTACTCCAAAGCCTATGTTTTTTAACCACTCAGCTATATTGTCTCCAGATAATGACAGCTACTAGATAATAGGGCTTAAAAGAAGAATAAATCCATGCCTTTTTATTTTGACAGATATGAATTATCTGAAAAAGTACATTGGAAATGAACATTGGCCAGCTCGCTACATGTTTAATTAAGAAATAAATGCCTTGCAAAAATGAATAGGCACTTTGTCATTGACATCTACAATTAAAATGCAAAGTACAATTTTTTTTCAGTCAGTAAACACTACTTATTTATCATTTTTTGACAGCACTGTTCACTTTCAGTAAGCCTAGTTAACCTCCTAAGATTGGTTACCACTGATGTAATCACAAAAAGACAACCCCTGTTGCATAAAATTGGTACCTTCAAATGGAAATGACCACTTAACTGTGATGGAGAAAGCAAAACAGAAGAGCAGCAAGGAAAAGTGTCTGCGGAGCCCCTCAAGCTCGCCGTGTGAAGACCCAACAAGTAGCAGAAGTCGGTGCTGCCGCAGGCACGGACTCTAACCTCGTAAACTCAGGGCCAGGCTTAAAGAGGCTTCTCACTTTTCAAACGTTGCCCAACTGGTTCAAATCGCCCTTAACTCACCTCCGGGACCCCCTCCGAGTCTGAAGAGAGACTGGCTTCGTGTTTGGATACGATGACAGCGAGGCTGCTTAAGGCTAACAGTGCGTTGCCCTTGACCACTGGGCTCTCCCTGTTGAAAAAGAAAAAAATTCCAAGAGAGGATTTGGGGGCATTAACCGGGAGAAGAGAAGGCATTATTACAGAGAAGGCAGACGAGGTCAAAAAGCACTTCCATTCCTTCACACAGCTTCATCCACACACGTCTGCTTGTGCCCTGATGTCTTCTCCTTCTTCTGACGCTAGCGTGGATTTCTCTCTCCTCATATGGGTATGGTCTTTAGACCTTGGGGGTGTGTGTGTCTGTGTGTGTCCTACAAGTCTAAGCCCATATATCCAAGTTCTTTCTTTCTAAAGTTTTTATTTCATCGTTGGACGCAGCATTAAGTAAGCGATATCTTTCCGTGTCATCTTTGGCAATATAAATTTATCGATTTGTGCTAAAAAATACAAGCGGAGACAGTTGCGTGAGTAAGCGCAGTAGAATGCAAGTGGCCTCTGGCTTTTCTCAGGCACTGGTGTGTGGAAGCAGCTTCCAGTGAGCCACTTCAGGCAGCATGCTTTACCAGCAACCTGCCACACTGGTTATTATAATCATTATCATTATTAGCCTCCCCTTCTTTCCCTCGAGATGTCAAAGCCAGCAACCTTAAAGAGGTTTGTGATATAACTTAGAGACCCTAGGTAAGGTGCAAAAAAAAAAAAGGCCTGTTTTTAAACTATCTGGATGGACAGTTGCCCTCCCATATTATCCAAATGGTGGTTTTTCTATTAATAGCAACAAAATCTTAAATGTGACTTCTGGATTTAGTATCAAGAAAACTGAACCTTTTTAAATATACTTACCACCTGAAAATGAACATTTATATTATTCCATTATTCCAGTGTGATTCTATAGAAGAAAATCTTCAGTGCGACACTGATGAGATATTCTTGGCTGGCCCACCTCCATCATAATAGAACACCCAAGCCCTCGGATGGTTCCATTCTCTCCTGGTTGGGGGTTCCCACAAATACAGAGACTGCTTCCCAAAACCTGGACTTGAGACCTGAACATGAACCTGTGGGTACGTGCTAGAATGGCTCCTGCTCACCCCAGTACAGGAATGGAACAGATCTGTGGGGTGGGGAAACTTCCAGCCCCGCTCCCCGTGCAAGCTAAGGACCTCCAGTCCCAGGCCACGGTCATGTCAGAACCTGTGAGTTATGGGTATTCAAAGGTGAGTATACACACACGTGGTGAGAGGAGAAAACAGGAGGAAGACCTGAAGGCTAAGCAGATGCCTTGAATCTTCTATTTCTAATATGATCTCTTTCCTTTAGCTGAGAATATCCTGAAGCCTGTCCTGCTACAAAATGACCATGAATCCCTAAAGTTACATTAAAAAAGAAAAGTTTCAAATTCTCAGTGATCTGACAGTTTGATCCCTGGGTTTTGTTTTTTTTTTTTTACCCTATAGAAAAACTCAGACTGTCACCAGAAATCGGGTATCAAATAATTTAAAACAAGGATATTAGACAAGATGACATGAAAAGTCCTCTTGTAACCCTGAATTCCGGGAGAACATTTAGCCTCCATTTCAACACAGAGACCCCAAGTGATTTTGTTTCAGAAGTTTCACTGGTCCTGACATTCCGGAACACATATTGTTCTTGTAAAATGGAGAAAAATGTATTTAAAGTCAGTAGTAATTAGACCTTTGCTTGCAGACTAAATGCATATTTGGACATTAATCTTTGAATAGAAAAAAGTATGTCACAGTCCACACAGTGAATGCTCGGGCCAAGCTACACACTTCCCAAAGGTGCTGTGACGAGCTCTTGGTCAACTTTGCATTCCCTGCATGCCTAGCACAGTGACTTATGGAGGGGAGACACTCGATACGTATTTAGTGAAACAAATTCACGGAGGAGCTTGCCAGGTGAAAATCTACAACCAGTTCAGCAAAAACCCATCAGCTTGTGGATCAAATAACTATCCCCTACCAGTTGGGCAGTAGTAACTAATTTGCATAATAACATGTCAGCATCAGTACAGTATTTACCTAGGCAACACCACTAGCATTTTAATTAAACTGTCCTTTGGAACAAACTGATGCCATCAACCTAATTAAAAAGCGCAGGGAAGGATGAGCTACAATGATGCTTTCTTAGGGACAAAGTATACATTACATATTAGTAAAGTGACCCAGTCCTTTGGGGATTTTCATCTTTGGGTTCAGATCTATTTCATTAATAACGATGAAAATAAACTTACATCAATCATCAGGGTTTATCTGTGTTCTGATTCTCCCTTAGCCCTATCCTTGATGCTTTAAAACTGCTCTTAAATGAGCAAATCAGTCTAATCCTGTGACTGGTGTTTTACTTCCTGCATTTAACTTACGGCTCAGAACAAAGTCAGACTTACAATGGTTCCAACCAGCCTGTGTTAGCCATGATCCAAGAAAGGGAAGGCTAAGCTGGCAGCAGGTGGTGGTGGTGGGGGGGGGGGGTCCTCCCATGGTTGGAGGAAGCCGGTGGGAAAAAGTAAGGAGAGGGCAGCAGAGTGATTTTTTTCTCCCCCTGCACTATCATTAATCTCTCAGCCTCCGAACCTCACTTGCTGTCATATACCTACCATTGTCAGCATTGCTTTAATAAGATAAGGTCTATAAAATACTTGGAAATTTTTGATGAAAAGGTTTAGCACCATGAGAACATGAATTATTTTTATTCCCTACCACTGAGAATGTGAACACGCTCTTCTTAGGTATTAGTCATGAAACGATGCTTTGCAAATCTGAAGATTAAAATCTTGTTGAAATAAAATTTTAGAATGGAAGATGCAAAAGCTACTAGAGAGGCAAAATTATAGTCTAATAGAAAGCTGCTAGATTCTTCAGCGTTCACGTTTTTTTGCTGCAAATGTCAGAGCGCTGTTTTTAACAGGATATAAGTAGGCTACATAATGGAACAAACTATGAAAGGTAAAGGTCAAAGACAGCCGCCGACCCAGCACCCCCTCCCCTCCAATATGCAGCTGAGCGCTCCCCCACTGTGTCTGCAATTCACCAAACTGGATAAGCAGACACAAATGAGTCCCTAGCGAAGCCTCTCTGTACTTTAGTTTTCATTTTGTCAACAGATATGTCAACAGATATTTCCCAGGGCCTCCCACAGAACTGAGTGCAGGGGAGGATTACCACCTTTATCTCCCTTTATTCAGAAGACACGAGGCTGAGTAGTGATCATGTACTGTGATCAGACTTCACAGTTATGTGCCTACTTAAGAAATTACTGGTAGAAAGCGAACTCTAAGGTAGATCATGTTCTTTGGTGTTTTTTTTGTTTTGTTTTGTTTTTTAAGGTCAAACCTATTTAGCCACGGAAGGTTCTGGGACATGATAGGGATAAACTATACTGCAATTAAATATGTCTAGATAATGTGGACACATGAAATCCCCTAGGTCAAAGGTCAATCCATGTTATTTGGTGGATAAGAAAAAAGGAAGTCCTACAGAAAGGGCAGCAGCTAAAGGTGATGGTGAAAGGGAGAAGCGGCAGTAACTGACATGTAACTTACTGCCAGAAACAATTACTCAGCTTGTTAGCAAAGGAACCTGAAGAGATTGTTCCCAGCAAGTTCATTAGGGTATAATTTTCTGTTGAGAGTTGGCTTAAGATAAATAAAAAGCCTCAAGGTGGTAATACTCGTTATTTTTGTTAAAACAACCATAAGGATATGATTGAAACTACCATTTTCATGGGACTTCACGCTCGTTTTGGGTATTTAAAAATTGAATTTTTAGATACCCTGGACCCCGTAACACAAAGGGAATGAAAGGAAGTACTACTCTAATTTATTTCCTGGCTCACAGTTGAGATTTAATAACCTATTTGTAGAACCCACATAATTCACATTAGCAAGAATTTCTCCTTCCCTCAGCAGCCCCCACCCCCGCCGCAAACCAAATGAGAATCCTTCAAATCTAAGTCAAAGCACGGGGCACTTTGTTAGGTGTACAACAAGGGCATGACCTCTGTGACTCTTGATGTCGAAGTCATGTTTGTATTGATTCCTCTGTATTCTCACAAAAAGACGTTACCTTAAGAATTAACACGAGAAAGGACAACAACTGATTTTTTAAAAAAATAATTAAAAAAATCCTTTAAAATCCTTAAAGTTAGGACATACCCTAAAGGGAGAAATGGTATGCACTTGCCAGGAAAAACAAAACAAAAAACGTTTAAAGAAAATTTTTGGTAAACGAATAAATGGATCTTACTTGGCCGCCGCCTTGGTGATCTCCTCAGTCAACATGTCTCGGACCCTGCAATAAAGATTGAAAATAGGTGCAGGAATTGATGTTGGAATAAGAACTCCATCTTTCTGCTTACCTGTCAATTAATAAAAACCTCTGGCAATGACTCCAGATCCTAAAACTCTATATGTGGAATTTTAGTGTTAGGTGAAAAACCTGAAATAGGAGCTTTCCTTCAAGGACTTTCCCCTGCCTATTCCTTAGGTCACTTACTGGAGGCGGGGAAGGAGGGGACTGTAACTGAGGAGGGACACATAGGCAGTGTTACGATGGTGTCACCTCTTAAACTGAGTGGTGGCTACACAGGTGTCCTTTATGTTTTATTTTATTCTGCTATGGGCTAAATGTCTGTGTTCCTCCAAAATTCATATGTTAAAATCTAAACACCCCATGTAGAGTTTTTGGAGGTGAGGCCTTGGGGAGGTCATGAGGGTGGAGCACTCCTGAGTGGGATGAGTGGGATGGGTGCCCTTGTAAGAAGAGACAAAATGCTTGCTTTCCCTCCTGTGAAGATACAAGGAGAAGGCGGCCACTCGCACACCAGGAAGCAGACCCTCCCCAGCACAACATCTCCTGGCACCTCGATCTGGATTTCCCAGCCTCCAGAAGCATGAGAAACAAATTTCTGTTGTTTAAGCCATCCAACCAGTCTAGGGTATTTTAGCTATAGCAGCCTAAACTAAGACATTCTCTGGTGTTTTACAGAAGAGCTCACTAAAATAGCAATTTCCTATGTCCAAATTGTAGATAACGGAATCGTCACTATGTACATATAGAAAATAAAATTTAAAATGGTCATAGAATCACTCTGGAGCCGAAAGAAAGTAATTACACGTGTGGATTGGAAGATAACATACATACTCAATTCAAATATTCACCAGATAAAATTTCTTTTCAACATAAAAGCCTGAGTTCAAGAACAACCATGGACTGCCCTATTTACATTTTTGAAGAAGCAATCATGGGTATTTTCACTATACACTTCATAAGCTCAAACTTTTTATAAATATAAAATTTTTACAAATATGTTATAGCTGTATTATTTTCATTGGAATACTAAAGAATCTTAGCAATCAGCACTCTCTGAGAATGACTCAATCTTCAGAGCCAAGTTTTTTGTTTTCTTTTTTTTAAGATTTTATTTATTTGAGAGAGAGAATGGGGGGGGGGGGGGTCAAAGGGAGAAGCAGACTCCCTGCTGAGCAGGGAGCCCGATGCGGGACTAGATCCCGGGACTCCAGGATCATGACCTGAGCTGAAGGCAGTCACTTAACTGACTGAGCCACCCAGGCGCCCCAGAGCCAAGTTTTTGAAACAGTTGCAAACACTGCTCCTACAAACCATAAACTTGCATTCCTATAAAACTATTTGACAATAAATTTCTCTAAAATGTATTGTCCTATCTCAGTCTTCCTAAATGGACTACAGTGCATTCAATGCGTTTTTTTTTTTTTTTTACTGGTCAGTGTGGATATTTACAAATGATGACCTGCCTATAGTTCTATGCTGGGGCAAACCTTCTACATGTGGGCTAGTTCCCGCCTCTTACCTACCGGCTTCTGTCTGCTGCACCACCAACTGCTCCTTCTCTACCTGTGTAACTCCCCCTAGCAGGTGGACACACTGTAATATCTACCATCTTCAAAGAAGAAACAACTCTCCAGCGATTGCCCCATTTCACTGCTTCTCATACATCAGAACTCATTTAAAATAGTTCATCTCCTTCCACTCTTTCTAGACCCTTCTATAATCTGGCTTTTGTCCCCCAGCTCCACCAAAACAGCTCCTGTCATGGCCGCCAAGGACTTCCAAGAAGCCAAGTCTTTCCCGATTCTCAGTCTCCACCTTTTGCAGCCTCATAGCAGCCTTTGACACAATTGGTTTCTCCTTTCTCAAAACGCTTTCTTGCCTCGGTGTTTCAGATTCCATTCTTTCTTGGTTTTCTTCCCACATCACTGACCACTGCTTTTCCCTGTGCTTTATTGGTTCCCTCTTCATCTGCCCCATGTCTAAATGTTGAACTGCTCTGGGCTCTGTCCTCTGACCTTTTCTCTATCTTTACTTACTCCTTAGGTGATCTTATCCAGCACCATGATTTTAAATGCAGTTGATATGTTGGTAATTCCCAAATTTATATTTTCAGCCCTGATCTCATCTCCAAACTCTACACTCATATTGTCAATGACCTACGTGATATCTCTAAATTGGAGGTCTAATTAGCAAGTCCCAAACCTGATTCCTACCCTACACAGGCCTGGTTTTCTATTGTCTTACCCAACTCAGTAAATGGGAAGTTCATACTTTTAGTTATTCACAGTCAAAATCTTGGAGTTATCCTGGATGCCCATCTTTCTGTCACACATTCTTCATTCTCTCTCTCTATTTTGGAGAATACAGCCAATATACATACCCTACCCTACCAAATGATCATTTTTAGAAGATGAACCTCAAATTATATGTAAAAGAGAATCACAAAGAGGAAGCAAAATTCAAATTCTTAACCTCTAATCTTAAATTCCATGTCCTAATGTTTTAAACTGTGTTGCTATTTTGAAAGTTAATCTAGAAAATGCAATTTAGAATAGAATTACTTAAACATACATACATGCACACACCTGCTTTTCTACAAATGCCAAGCAGTAAACAAAAACCTAAACTCCAGTAAGCTTTGAATAGATTTTTAGATTTAAGAAACCTGGTGGCTACAGGCAAAGCAATTTAGATTCTAGGCACTTTACCTAGATTTAGGTTGCTGCCACATTAATCTGACAAGGTATTCTTCCTAACCCATGTAACAATTTAAATTGCTTTCAATGTGCCAGCATTTACACATTTCTAGCTAATACAGTGGGAATTCACCTGGGGACATCTGCCAAAAAAATTAAAACCCTGATGCCTTAAAGGTACTCCTAATAATGAAGATGTCTTGGCAGGGGGTCCCCACCCTGCACGGGAGTAGAGTAGAGTGGTATTCCTTGATTAAATGGAAGTTGTTAGGAAGGCAATGTATTGAGTGAGAAAACAGAATTTTTCCTTTGAAAGCATATGAAATAATCCGTTACAAGGGGGAAAAGGGAAAAGCAACCCATTTTTGCGCTGCTTTAGAAAACTATTTTAAAAATTATTAAAATTCATTGAATAAAGCTCTACTTGTTAGACCTGGAAAATCCACCTATTCAGGCTCTTCACCTTCGGGCATGTATATAAGTTAAAATTCCCCACATAAACCTTTATTTTAATTTTATTTTATTTTATTATGTTATGTTAATCACCATACATTACATCATTAGTTTTGATTCATTGTTTGCGTATAACACCCAGTGCTCCATGCAGTACGTGCCCTCTTTAATACCCATCACCAGGCTAACCCATCCCCCCACCCCTCTCCCCTCTAGAACCCTCAGTTTGTTTCTCAGAGTCCACAGTCTCTCATGGTTCGTCTCCCCCTCCGAATTCCCCCGTTCATTTTTCCCTTCCTACTATCTTATTCTTTTTTTTTTTTTTAACATATAATGTATTATTTGTTTCAGAGGTACAGGTCTGTGATTCAACAGTCTTGCACAATTCACAGCGCTCACCATAGCACATACCCTCCCCAATGTCTATCACCCAGCCACCCCATCCCTCCCACCCCCCCACCCCTCCAGCAACCCTCAGTTTGTTTCCTTAGATTAAGAATTCCTCATATCAGTGAGGTCATATGATACATGTCTTTCTCTGATTGACTTATTTCGCTTAGCATAATACCCTCTAGTTCCATCCACATCGTTGCAAATGGCAAGATTTCGGGTTTTTTGATGGCTGCATAATATTCCATTGTGTGTGTGTGTGTGTGTGTATGTGTGTGTGTGTGTATATATGCTGTAAACAGTGGGCCCCTCCCCCCTCATCGTTCATTTCCCATGAGGAGCAATGAGCAGCGGGTCGCCATCCCCTTACCAGAGCCAGGCTGTGCCTTTTTTGTACTGCACCTCCTCGGGTCCTTCTTTCCCGTGTTTCAACTGCAAATCCAGCTCTCCTGTCCTGCCCTGCAGGACACACAGCATAAATCGGCATGCAAACCCTATGGCTGAAACGATCTTAGCATTTCTTTGTAAAACACTGATAACCGATGTAGCCTTTACCCATTGGCCACCAGTGTTCCTAATAAAATGTTAGATTATTAAAAAAGAACGTGTGAGGAGAGAGAATTATATCACCACTCAGGTATTTCAACACTCACTAAAGAAGTTTATCCTGGAGCAGCTGTAGATTTGAGAAATTTAGTGCATAGCACTTCATTTTGGGATATCAATTAAAAGCAGATTTGAATTCCATTGATCCCGTTAAAAAACAAACAAAAAATCCCCTTTTTCATAATGATAATTTATTTTTATTTTTTATTATTATGTTATGTTAATCCCCATACATTACATCATTAGTTTTTGATGTAGTGTTCCATGATTCATTGTTTGTGTATAACACCCAGTGCTCCATGCAGAACGTGCCCTCTTTAATACCCATCACCAGGCTAACCCATCCTCCCACCCCCCTATCATAATGATAATTTTAACAGACACTATACCAAGATTGGGGCCTGGGCACCACTACTTGAACAGAATGGTAGAAAATGAGGATGATCATAAAACACTTAAGATTCGGGTAATATATAACCAAAGTTATTCTCAAACATCTGCACATTTTTATTTCTTGAATTTATAAAAGTTGACACCATAATTTTCAACTTCTACACACAATAAAAGTAGAAGTATAATAAAAACATAAATAAAAAAATAAGGCCAAAACTCTCAGATATTTATTTTCCTATTTTTTTACACTCAGGATTATTTTGAAGCTCCTTTCCCCTCTAGTCTTTAAGCAATTACATTATTTAAATGTACTTAAAATACTGGTTTTGGGGCACCTGGGTGGCTCAGTCAGTTAAGCATCTGACTGTTGATTTCAGCTCAGGTTATGATCTCAAGGTCCTGGAATCGAGCCCAGCATCAGGCCCCCTGCTCAGTGGGGAGTCTGCTTTTCCCTCTCCCTCTTCCCCCGACCATGCTTGTTTGCTCTCTCGCTCTCTCTCAAATGGATAAATAAAATAAGAAAGAGAAGAGAAGAGAAGAGAAGAGAGAAAAGAAAAGAAAAGAGAAAAGGAAAGGAAAGGAAAAGAGAAAAGACTGGTTTATTGATGAGCCCTAAACTGGATGAGAACTTACTGTGTATTTTTTTCTTTTTTTTTTTTTTTTTTAGGTATAGGCAGAGCCAGGGTTTTGTTTTTTTTTTTTTAAAGATTTTATTTATTTGACAGAGAGAGAGACAGCGAGAGCAGGAACACCAGCAGGGGGAGTGGGAGAGGGAGAAGCAGGCTTCCTGCCGAGCAGGGAGCCCGATGTGGGACTCGATCCCAGGACCCTGGGATCATGACCTGAGCCAAAGGCAGACGCTTAATGACTGAGCCACCCAGGCGCCCGAACTTACTGTGTATTGTGTTACTGAGTGATACCACACCATTTTCAGAAGTGGTTGTGCAGCTTATGTTCTCACTAGCAGTGAAAATAAAAGTTCTAGCTACTCCACATTCTCATCAACATTTGGAGTTGTCAGGCTATGAATTTCTACTATTCTGGCAAATGTGAAAAAGTGTTTATTATGGCTTTAATGTTCATTTCACTGTTTATCAGTGAGATTGAAAATATTTTCAAATGTTTATTGACTTAGATTTCCTACTGTGTCCATTTTTCTTTTTTTTTTTTCTGTTTAAATATTTATTTATTTGAGAGAGAGAGAACTGGGAGGAGCAGCAGAGGGAGAGGGAGAAAGAAATTCAGACTCTGTGCTGAGCGCACAGCCTGACATGAGGCTCCATCCCATGACCCTGGGATCAAGACCTGAGCTGAAACCAAGAATCCAACACTCAATCCACTATGCCACCCAGCTGCCCCCGTGCGTCCATTTTTCTACTGGTTGTCTTTTTCTTACTGATTTTAGAGTTCTAAGATATGGGGGCGCCTGGCTGGCTCAGTATCTCAGGGTTGTGAGTTCAAGCCCCATTCTGGGTGTAGAACTTACTTAAAAAATAATAATAAAACAAAATGAAAAGTAGAGTCCCAAGGTATGTTCCACAGGAGAAAATTATATCTCCATATAAACTGTAGAGAGGGAAGCAATACAGTTTGCTGGGTTAAGGATGTGGGCTCTGGAATCAGAATGCCTTGACCCAAGGCCATTTCCACTGACTTGCCGTGTAAATTCGGACAAGTTACATCGTCTCTCTATACTTCAACTTCCTCATTTGTAAAATGCAGCTAACAACTATCTCACGGCATTAGAGCTCCATGCTAAATCATGTGGAGAAGTGTCTATTTAGTATGGTGGCTGATAACAAATAGCTACCATACCAGGTTTATTGTTAATAACAACAACAAAAATCCCACCTCACTTTATCATCTTCTTATGAAATGATCTCTCATGAATATCTATAAACCCTCAGTTACCACCAGCCTGCGAGCCCACTGAAGGCAAAAACAGTCCATCAGTGTAAGGGGTCCTTGTACTTAGTGCAACTTCCAGCCCACAGTGCCCTGGGGCTAACCAGCTCAGGCATTCTGAGATTTGATGGGCATCCTTCAGAATTTCCATTTACTTCACTTATATCCGTCCCCATCTCCGTGTTTTCAAAGATAGAATCCTGGGGCGCTTGGGTGGCTCAGTCGTTAGGTGTCTGCCTTCAGCTCAGGTCATGATCCCAGGGTCCTGGGATCAAGCCCCGCATCAGGCTCCCTGCTCCGCGGGAAGCCTGCTTCTCCCTCTCTCTCTCCCCCTGCTTGTGTTCCCTCTCTCACTGTGTCTCTCCCTGTCAAATAAATCAATAAAATCTTTGGGAAAAAAAAAAGGGAAGAAAAAAAAAAAGAATCCTACCCTTTCATTCTCCCCTCTGTCTCCTGGAGCAAGGTATCAGAGGTGAACAAACTGGCAAGACATTAATATTAATACTTATTACTACTGATACTGACCTCCCAGGGGGATAGGCAAACTAGAAAACAATATTTCTTGCCTATCCCTGTTAGTTATGCTTCTTAAAGTAGGCCTCTTTACTCCTAGGAACATTTACTTGCCATAATGTTTTTTCCAAAAAGGATAAGCAGGAGGAAATGAAAAGGTTCAAAATCTGCTTAGAAATAAACCAAAAAACAAAAAGAGCTCAGTATACGTGCAGCCTATTGAGAAGGCCTATGTTCCTAATCTCTCCTATAGCCATAACCCACTACAACCATCGACATAGCTAAGTAAATTTCTTATTTCTTCTTCCAAAATCTCTTGCTCCTCTCAATCCCCTCTTCTGGAATGTCTCCCTCCCCCTTTCTACCCAGTCCGTGTGAGGCTATTTATTCAGACCCACTGTGCCCCCAGAGTCTCTGTGTGTTGGTCATGGTGGCCCCCATCTCTGTCACCTTGGCTTCTGTGATTAAGGGGGGGACAGCACTCACCGGGAGGAAAAAGGCTGAAATGATCACCTGAATTGAGATTTTTGGATTGCCTGTAGATTCCAATTATTTATTGGACTAATATTCTAATAATTCCAATAATTCATATTTCCAATTATTCCTATCCTTCTTACCTTTCTTTTTTTTAATCTCCAGTCTATATAACCAAGAGGTTGCTGATTATAGTGAGCAATTTCACCTAGCTCCAAAGGTGTAGACGTTAAGAGCAAACTACTCCTACAAACGATCAGAGAGAAATCTACTGGGGTTGCAATTCTTGCCCCTGGTTTTGATTTCAGATTATTTTACAGCCAGCTGACCCAATCAGGAAGCAAATGTCTGCAGTCAACCTGCTTTCTAAGTCCTCTCTCCAGGTTGAGGTCATATTCACAAGAGAGCTTTCCACAAAGTCTGGAGGCCTTAACCAACTCGGCATCCCACACGGGCACTGAAGCAAAGATGACTGGAGAGGCCTCCTTATCAAAATAAGACTGAACTGTCAATCAACTGGTATCTATCTGCGTTTTTCCATCTTAACGGGAAGAAAGCCAAATACCTCCCCACGTCAAGCACATTGATACGCCTAAAATCCAAATTCTGACGTTCTTGTGGAAAAATTAGATAAGGCTGGAAGCAGATGCCCAAGCTAAAGCCACTGGTCCTGGTCAGATCTCAAACTTATTCACATCATAATCAACCTCCAGGAAATAATGCAGCATGTATCTTTCCACATGTCTCCTAGGCTTAACTGAATAAAACATGCCTCCTCTAAATGATCCTCTGGTTTAATGCTACAAAATATGTCTAGCACCAGATGGAAGTAACTGTAACTCTTGTATAGACGAGGATCCTCCAGGACAGAAAGTCTTGATATAGACAAGGAGTCTGGCAGTTGCTCTAATTCTTCTAAGATACCATAAATTCGGTTTAAGTGTGTGGGCTCATTTTAAAAAACTCAATTAAAATGCATCAGTGTGCTTTCAAATAGTGATTCCCTAAAAAGCTTTCCTGTACTTTTAAATGATACCGAAAATCTTCTTAGAGTCTATACTCTGAGTTTCCTTTCTACTGTCACCAATTCTCAGTGGAATGGAGAAATCCAAAGTAAAAAGGGTTTTAAATGATAAATAAGCAAAGAGGCACATTAGCATCTACAACAGTAGAAAGGCAGAGTAACTGACCTACATTAGTCAAAATACTCAGCTGGCTTTTCGTAAATAGATCTAGCCTTTTAAAAAGTAAACCAATTTGCATTATTTGTTTTTATGACTAATGATAGTGCCAGGGGAAGTGTGTGCCGCATTGGAAAAGGCTGAGGCTCTGCGGACAGACAAAGCAGAGGAACTCCCCGTTCCTTCCCAGGAGCCCAACAATTGTGACTATTGGGTTTTGCACTGTTGCTTTGCTTTCCTAGCTAACCCCGCTTTTGCATCTGGAATCCCATCATACGTTGCGGTTAACAACACTCACTTCAAAGGGTTTCCGTAAAGATTCATTGATATAATACATGCTAAGTGTTGGACACACGCTAGTTGTTCAATAATGGTAGCTCTTATTATAAAAAAATAACTGGAGGTTTTTGTTTTTTTTTTTTAACCGATTGCAAGTCACCTGCATGAGTTATACCATCATGCTGTTCGGTTTAGCCTCCTTATGCTAGGAGCTAAATAAAATTCTCAGTTCATGCTGCAGGAGGAGTTATTCTTGCCTTCTTTCTCCAGGCAGCCAAAGTACTTTGTACATCCTCTATTAAAGCCCGAAAGAGGTTGTTTTAAAATTGCTGGTGGACATGTCAGTCTCCCGCACTGGACCGGGAGCTCACAGAGAGGAAGGAGTGCTTTATTCTCCTTCCGCATCCCACACACCTGGCCAGTGAAAGGTGGTCCATAAATATTTGCTGAAGGAAAGGACTGCAAAATCACATCCAGTCAAACAGATGTGAGAAAAAATGCATACTCTGACTTGCAATCTCACTCTTCTTGACTAAGAACTATAATTGGTTAAGGGTGTGTATGAGTAATACACATTCCTTCACTCACGCACCTGTTCCAAACCGAGTGCCCACATGCCACCTAGAACAAAACGCATAAAGGTGAGCCAAAGGGAACAAAGGTTCTAGAAGGACATCTTTAAGATGTGAATTCCAGTGTAGTTTGGGGAGCCATCTAAAATGTGGTGGTGTAGTTGACAGACTATGTTAAAATGACCTCACAGCTTGGTAAACATGGAAGTTCCTGGTCCCCTACTCAGTTCCAATGAGTCAGAAACTCCAAAGATGCATCACTGCTTTATAAATCCTAGACTCAATAAAATATGCTGCAACAAAGTTTTAATTTAAGACGAGAACACCAATGCTAAGATGCTTAGTCATTCCTTCCCGAACCCCCAGCTCACCTCCCACCCACTCCTCCTTCCCGTTCCGTCTTTTAGGACAGCTGTTACCTTTAACCGTAACACCACACTTCCTGAGATTCCATGAAAATCCTATTCTGGGCCATAAATTAAAACTTAAGTACCATCAGATTTTTTTTTATCATCCTTAAAAATGAATTTTAAGCTTGGAACAAAGGTTGGTTAGTCATTTCCTTATATTGTTAACTGTTTGTATATTCCCACACGGACCCCAAATTTTCCAATTTCAAAATCCACCAACTACGACTTTTAGTATTACTGGATTAAATGAAGTCAAATTGAGTATAATTCATTTATTTACGGAGCACCTACTATGTTTTAGACACTATGCCACGTTCTAGAGCGACAGCAGGGAAGAAAACACAGCTCTTAGCTTTAAGGAGCAGAGACAACCAAAGGGCCCCAGACAAATATCTAAGGTGATAAGGGCTTCAAAACAGGAAGCATGGGGAATGCTTGACCGGCTCAGTCAGCAGAGGGCATGACTCTTGATCTTGGGGTTGTGAGTTCCAGCCCCACGTTGGGTGTAGAGATTACTAAAAAAAATTTGAAAATAAAATAAAATCTTAAAAAAAGCCGGGGGGTGGGGGTGGTAGGGAAGCAGGGATTCTAAGAAAGCACAAAAGAGGGGCATATAATTCAGTTTTGGGGGGTGGGCCCCACAGGTAGGTGCCTTCCCAGATAAAACACTCTAAAAAAACCGGCAGAAATCAGGTGGGCAAAGACAGAATGGCAGTGCCTACAGCAGAAGGAACGGTGTGTAAAAAGTCGAGAGGTTAGGGAAGACGTGCTGAGTTTGACAACAGAGAGATTTAGCAAGACTGAAATGTACAATTCCGGAGAAGGATTAAGAGATAATAAGGCTGAAGCTGTAAACAGGTGCAGCCTGAGGAGGCGCAGGTGTGGGGGCAGACGGTGAGCTCAGTCTGGGACTTGTGTACGTCAAGGCGCTGTGGGACAGCCACAGGACACCTGGGACATCTAGGAGGTCTCAGAAAGCAGCGGGGTGTAGAACAGCACCCAAGAGGGGGCTCTGGACGGGCCACAGATGGAGGACATCGAAAATGTAAGCACAGTTATGTGCGCAACTCACAGTCTTTTATGAGCAAAAATAAGCACTGCATTTTTTAAAAAAGATTTTACTTATTTATTTGTCAGAGAGAGAGGGGGAGAGAGAGAGAGAGCAAAAGCAGGGGGAGCAGCAGGCAGAGGGAGAAGCAGACTCCCCACTGAGCAGGGAGCCCGATGCGGGACTCGATCCCAGGACACTGGGATCGTGACCTGAGCTGAAGGCAGATGCTTAACTGACTAAGCCACCCAGGCGCCCCAAGCACTGCATTTTTGATAGTGCTATTTTCCTAAGGGCTTTTATATTAAATCCATATGTGCAGTAAAATTTGAGATCCGAAGGAGACACTCCCCTACAGCACCCGATCCTATGGTTTCGTTACCTGTAAAATGGCATGATAAGCTCGACTCATATATGCAAGCCAGGCCGGTGGCAGAAAGATTGCCCGGTGCCACTCGGAAAGCTGGATGTGAACCTGTGGGGAAAACGGACCACAACATAAGTTAGACTCTGTGGTATTAAAACAGAATAGAATTCCTTCCCCCCTTCCCTTCATTTAAATGATTTAGATTCTAAAACAAACCAAATCAGTCTAGGATCGGAACCACAAATAAGATCTTCCAGCTATTTTCAAAGGAGAAGAGTTTAGAGTCGCGTCAAGACAAAATAAAATAAGCCTGGAATTTTCTAAATTAAAGCAAATAGAATTCTACAGTAATCACAAGTTAAGATGTATGTGTAATACAAATGTATCTCTGAAAATGAGGGGCCAACTCTGTGAAGCCTCTTGCCAATGTTAGGAAACTAGGTATTGTCTAGCAAATGCCCCTAGTCATTTTAAATAAAAATAAATACTGCTCACATCATGGATTTCCATGATGACAATTTCTGAAGTAATAAACTTCAATTGCCAACAGAAATATCACATTGTGTAGAAACCATGAGGGCCAGAGATGCAAATGAGTGCACACCACTAGATAAATGCCCTTTAATCAGTGTGGGTAAACAAGAGAAAAATGATCTATGCCGACGCTGAAGCCCTGTTTCTGAAGAGAGGCCCAGACAAAACATCTGGTTTTCATAGTCATTTCTGTTTCTACCTATTAGTATGAGGCTATCTTGCAACAAATCTTCCCAAGGTCTGCTTCTGTTAAAGAAAGATCGCTCACGAAAAACAGTCACAGTGCATCACATTTCACATTTCCTGTAACTCATCTCATCTAAACCCAAACAACTATAACTGTAGTCGGGGTCCTACGCACACAAAAACAAAAAACAAACAGCCAAAAAGACAAATTTCTATATAATGACCCCAGAATCATGATAACTAGGGTGTGTAAGGAGATCTTACTGTACTATGGGAATTAATTTTCTCAAGGGCTTGGTGAGAGGGAAGAGAACAGCCGCTCTGAATGCAGCTGCTTCCCAGGGCCTCTGGAATTTTCTGTAATCCTAGTCCTCGTGCGGGTCTACCACACATAAGGTACTATGAAAGGTTATGAGGATTATCAATCAGTGTGTGTCTGCAAAGAGCTTTCCAGTGGGAGAGTCAGAAAGGAGCACAAATAGATTATCAGGCGAAATTAGGAGGAACCTATGGGAATAAAAAGAACAAAGAAAGTTAATTGTCTGCTATCTATCACTTCTCATCCTAGCACTGCTTTTCTCAAAAAAAAAAAAAAACAAAACACCTCGATACTCGGAGAGTCTGAAAAAGATACTCGTACCATGAAATGAACTTTAAAAAAATCGTTAAGGACAGGTTTCTTCTTTTTCTGATTAAGTACTCACTGTATCGAGTAGGGTAGGGAGACCCTTGTCAATAGGTCAACAAAAATCCTTGAAGGAACAGGCCCACCAGTTCCTGTTTCCTCTCTCATTATCTGGGAAGCACACTACAACCGAGGCCACATTTCCAGCTGGAGAGGCATTAATCGGCCTTCGGCCCTGCTCTCTGTTTCCAAAATGTGGGGCAGTTTCCTATCAATTCTATTTCTGTTTCATAAAATACATTAACTCTCAAGTCCAATTTGGGGCTCCTGGGTGACTCAGTCAGTTGAGCATCTTACTCTTGACTTTGGCTCCAGTCATGATCTCAGGGTCCTGAGATGGAGCCCCGCGTCCGGCCGGCTCCGCACTGGGTGTGGAGCCTGCTTATGATTCTCTCGGTCCCCCTCCCTCTGCCCTTCCCCTCTTAAAAAAAAAATCCTATTTTGAGACCTGGATTTAACAGAAAGAACACTCAAACACCACAACCAACTTTCCTCTCTTACTTCACACCCTCAAAATACTTCAATATTTTCCTGACAAATAATCCATGGATATCACTGCACTACTGAGAATATCCACAGTCTCAGTCTATGGGTAAAAAGAGCACTGAATGTTTTTGGAAGGACAACAGTGGCAATTACCACTTCAACCTGAGTTAAAAAAAAAAAAAGAAAGTATTATGGAAAAAAATGTAAAGGAAAATGAGCAAATCAAACGTTGAGCTTCTAAGAACAAAAGCATTTATGCCCGGAAACCTATTTGAAAGGTTATAAACTGAAGGTTAAAGCTAATCCTCCCGCTGCCGCTCCAACCACATCTGAAGGTGGGAGCGGGGACCCAGCCCAACTCTTTTTTTTTTTTTTTTTTTTTAAGATTTTATTTATTTGAGAGAGAGAGAATGAGAGAGAGAGCACATGAGAGGGGGGAGGGTCCGAGGGAGAAGCAGACTCCCTGCCGAGCAGGGAGCCCGATGCGGGACTCGATCCAGGGACTCCAGGATCATGACCTGAGCTGAAGGCAGTCGCTTAACCAACTGAGCCACCCAGGCGCCCCCAGCCCAACTCTTGAGCCTACACACCAGCCTGAACTCCTCATGGTTTATGAGATTATACCTAGTCTCAGTGTTCTATGGAGTTAGCTGTGAATAAATCTCCTTAAAAATGCACTCTCTTGCTCTTTCCTTTACTGAAGAGAAACTTAGGGAAACAGCTTGAAATCAGTCATGCCCTTACACTCCAGTTGTGTTACACAGCAAAAGAGACTTCCTTGACCATTTTTAACAAAAACACATTTTAGGACGCTATTCTAATTCAATATACAGCCACCCATACAGGTTAATGTTGCTAGGCTGAAAAATACAGTAAGCATTTTTAAAGCATGAAAATTATGTATAATTTGCCAAACTCTGAGAAGTCTTTGAAGGAAATCCAATCAACAAAATAACTGCAAATAATGAACTTGTAACCCTGTTACTCAGCGGATGAGGGTTCTCAACTACTGTGCAGCAAGTTTTCATGGATGTGGAATGTAGTTTTGCTTCATCTACACATACCCTTGCAATTACGGGTGTCTGAGGGACTGCTGGCATGAGCAGGTTCTATGATCTGGAGAAGAGTAAGCGTTTCTAGGTATAAGAGGGAGTAAGTATCATGAAACGTTACACATGTGCGTAAAAAAGAGACCATTTTAGAGAAATATACACGAGTAGGGAATGGGGGGGGAGGACAATGAGGGGAGGATAGGGACAGGAACACTTTACAGGACTCAATAGGGAAGTCAGGGTAGACCTCATTGAGAAGGTGAAGCCTGAATAAAGACTGGAATGCGATGAAGATATAACAACCCAGAGAAGTGCTGGTGGAAATGGAAAACAGGTCAGCTACTATGGAATATGCTTTGGTCATTCCTCAAAAAGCCAAACACAGAATTAGCCTATGACCCAGCAATTCCAATTTTACGTACATACCCAAAAGAATCAAAACCATATACACCAACACTGTACATGAATGCTCAAAGCAGCATTTTCACAATAGCCAAAAGATGGAAATAACCCACGTGATCAATGAATGAATGAACAAAATATATCTACAATGGAATATTATTCAACCATAAAAAGGAATGGCATACAGATGCACACTAGATGTAGATGAACTGTGAAAACATTTATGTGAAAGAGAAAGAAGCCAGACAGAAAGGTACCTATTAGATGATTCTATTTATCTGAAATTTCCAGAATAGGTAAATCCATAGATGTGATTGTCGGGGGCGGGGGGAGAGGGGAAGGGAAGAAGGGAGGGGGAAATGGCAAGTGATTGTTTAACATACACGTGGTCTCACTGGAGGGTGATGAAAGTGTTCTGGAACTAGATAAAGGTGACGGTTTGCACACTGTGAATAGGCTAAATACCACTGAATTGTATGCTTTAAGCTTGAAAAGGGTTAATTTTATGTTATGCGAATTTTACCTCAGTTAAAAAACACACACAGACAAGGTGGAGGCATGGGTGGTTAACCTGTTTGAGGTAACCAATTAAAACCAACGAGCATGGACAGAGTGAGCAAGAGAGAAGTGCGGCAAATTAACAGGGCAGTCAGAGAACACAGGGAAGTGACGTCTAGGTCACTTTTCAGGACTTTTTTTTTTTGAGAGAGAGAGAGAGAGAGTACGCGCGGGTGCAGAGGGCAAGGGGCAGAAGTAAAAGGAGAGAATCTTAAGCAGGATCCATGCCCAGCACAAGGCCCAACATGGGGCTCAATCTCACAACCCTGAGATCATGACTGGAGCTGAAATCACGAGTCAGATGCTTAACTGACTGAGCCACCCAAGCACCCCTCAAGGACTTGTCTTTATTCTTAGTAAAGAGGGAGCCATTATAAGGTTTTGAGAAGAAAGACATAATCTAATCTATAGCATAAAAGGATCATGCTGACTGCTATGTTAAGAAGAGACTATAGGGGGCAAAGGTCAGAGCAGGGACACCTACTCACAGCCAAGGCAATAATCGGGATAAGAGAGAACGGTGGCTCAGAGTGTGTCAGCAACACTGCAGAATACAGTTTTTGAATATTTAGCTATTTAATTTTTCCACCCACCCCAAATGTTAAGTGAAATCCCAATATATAAAACAGAAAACAGGCAAAACTTGTCTAGATGAAGTGAGGACAAGGGCTGGGGGCTTGGTAGTCAGCCCGCTTGATCATCCGCCCCTATTTGTGGTGGTCCCCAGGACTCTTGAAAACATGACTTTAACTAGAAGGACATAAACTAGATCAGTGGTTTCAGAAGAAGGGGGAGAGAAAAGGGACTGACTACAAAGGAGCATGGGGGAATTTTTAGGGCAACAGAACTGTTCTTATCTTGACTGGGGTACGGGTTACATGAATGTGCTCACATATAAAAATTCATAGAACTAAGTACTGAGAGGAGAAATCAACTGCATGTATATTATACCCTGATACATATAAAATTAAAAATACAGAGTTTGAAAGTCACTACTTTCAGATTGTAATGCTCCTCAAACCCTCACTTCCCACCATCTATTACACTCTGTACACTTGCCATCAGCATTGAAAATCTACCCTTCCTCTTATCCTTTGTGTTTCTATCAATATCACACATCGATATCCCAGTCACCCAGGTGTGAAACTTCTGATTTATCCTGGACTTCCTTCTTGCCCCCCAACTCAACAGCCAACTCCACTTCTGAAATGTTTCTTCTATTTTTCCATACTTTCTTCCTCACTGGCTTAGTCCTAATTCCTGCCTAGAGTACTGAGGCCCCTAACTGATCTCCTAACAGCCTAAAATCTTTCCTCCTCCTAATACATCCTAAATGGTGCTGCTACTCTTCCATTAACTCAGAACTTCTTTTCAAAAACCTTTGATGGTTCATTAAAGAATAAAGTCCAAACTCTTTTGTACTATGTTCAAAGCCTTCTAGAATCAAAAGCACACCATTTACTTTAAGAAATAATTTGTTCTCATGTAAGAACTCTGCTGGCCAAGATCCCCAACCAATTTCCCCAGATGATTTCCTGCTCCTCTCTTTCATTTAACCTGCATTCTGGCTGAATTGGGTTAGAAACCAATTCCCAAGTCAGTCCTATACTCTACAGGACCTTTGCACTCACTACTTTCACTGCCTGGAATGCCCTGCCTTCCTCTCATCTCTACTTACTGAAATAATTTCTTCCACCTCTATACTTCCAGGACGCTACAGACTTCTCCCGTAACATTCAACCAATTCCATCTGTGATTATTTGTTTATGTGCCCTAATCTCATACAATCCTGAAGGTAGAGGTCCTGTCCTACTCATCTCAGAATCCCTCCCATGGACCCATAATTGGTTCTGCACGTAAGCGTTCAATTAAGTAGCTGCTGAGTTTAATCAAATTAAAGGTACAGTACTTGCTTTAACACAAAATTTTGTCACGGGAAAACTACACGATCATAAACAAGCAATCACAGAAAATTGCGATGTTCAACGTTCAATCACGCCAGAACCAGTGTTAGAAAACTTTTTTAAGTAGATGCAGCTAAACTCAAACACAAGTTGTTGAGGACACAGTTACTTGAAATTTGATAAAAGCATGTCCAGAATGTTCTGGCCAGGAAATGTTTAATTCCAGCTAAAACCACAGTGAGTGACAAAGCAGTATTTTCAAGTGGGTGTTATATGTTTTATATTTTGAAGTTTCCTCACTACACTTTATTTGTATCCTATAGGATCTAATCAAGTATACCTAAAATAGTAGCTCAAAAGAAAGTATCTCGCTTAGAAACACAACTCACAAATGTAGGGAAATGCTGAAAGAAAAAATAAAAAAGTAGATTTTGTTTCCTCTGATACGTGTTTTACTTGAAGGAACTACCTGGCCACCTATGAACTTCTGTTCAGAATATACTGACCAGAAATTTGGTAGTGTCTTCTGTCTCTTACGCGATCGTAACAAATATGATTACTCATTTATAAGAAAACATCCATTTTAACAGACTTTCATTAAATACTATGCATCGAGTAAAATAACCTTTGGTGAGGTTGTTAGAAGGTCAAAGTAGAATGAAACAAGGTAGAGTAGCATGTACAAATTTATAGGTAAACTAAGAGCTTGCTATTGACTTTAAAACCCCAATTTCACAAAGACATTTCTGTGCTCCCCAGATGTATTTATTATCAAAAGAATAAAAGTATTTAATGTCAGTTGATATACAGACCCACAAACACTGAGCTACTACATTCAGTCTGTTACATACACACACTCCTCCCACATTCCCAGAAGAAAAACCATTTGTACTGAGTGTTAGAGACCCAGAGCTACTCAGTGTCCCACTGTTTATATGTGAGATATAATAGCCTTCAATTTTCTGTCAATAGTAATCTTAGTGGCACAAAAATAATTTTGTTATTCCTGTCTCCTGACTAATAGTGACTGAAGGACAAGAGGGAGGGCTTGGAGAGGACAAATTTTCAAAGTAAAATGACATTCATCTCTTTGTGGGTGCTTTCTGGACATTTAAAAATTTCTCTCCCTCATCCTCTCGCTCTCAGTCCATCTCTCCTCCCCTCCCCCATCAGGATAACATTAGCTTGAAAGCCGACAATTCAATCACATCTCAAGCAACCATTTACTTACTCTGTTATTTAATAGGAGGGGGGAAAACCCAGTTACCATAACAACTCACATCACATGGTAATTATGGAGTCTCTAAAATTCAGCAAACCATACTTTTCACAGTATTTTCTAAGGGGAATGTGTAATAAGCACAGATACTACTTCTCCCAATTACTATTCAGAATTTCCATCTAATTGTTTCATATTGCATGAATGCTAATGCTACTCCACGTTCTTCCTAAGAAATATGTTTTTAAATAAAGAAGGAACTGAAAGAAAACGGCAAATATATTCCTTGTATTTCAAATGATGGGTTGGTTATATCCCACCTATTTCTGGGCAGCTAGGGAAAAAAATCCACAGAAGGCAGAAGAAATACAAAATTAATTTATAGGGCAAAAAGAATCAAATGATGATCAATACAAAAGGAAGGAAGGAAGGAAGGAAGGAAGGAAGGAAGGAAGGAAGGAAGGAAAAGATAGATTTCATTCAGAATAGTGCTGCCAATAAGTCCAGATACGGTTTTGCTGAAATAAACATGAAAAAAGAGCTCATTACCTAATGCAGAGGCAGAAATCTGGTTGGGGGGCAGCAGCAGGATCAGGAAGATTTGCATGTACCCAAAGATGGAGGAAATAATGAAGCAAGACTGCCATTCTGATCCAGGGACAAATCACTATCATCCCATTTAGGTGAGAGTGTCACGTCAGAGTTAGAAATGCCGAAGGATGACAAGACAGGCAGCAAGTTTCAGGGAAGGAAACTTGTCATTCACCTTCAACTTCCTTATCAAGAAGAATCAAGTCAGTCTCAGGAAGAGAAAGTATAGTTATACATCAGAGCAGAAGAGGACCTCACTTGAGGCTGGAGAAGCCCTGGTAGGTCTGAAATGAACCCTGCTTATCCCCGGTTCAAAGGAGCAGAGAAGGGGGGCGGGGCACTTCAGGTTTAGAAAAATCTAAACAGGGCAATGATTATAAAGAACTTCTGGTATGTCAGGTCAAAGTCAAAGCAGACTTAGATTTGCGAGTCTTCTAAAAGTCCCACGGGAGAGTTTCACTTTAAGAAAAGCCAATTAAAAAAAAAAGTTTTCAAAAAGAAGGTAATAGAATAATCTCCAAAAGAATTCATCACAGGTTAAATAACTAGTTCTCCATAATGAAAATTACTTGATTTAATGAACACAGTCCTTGAGAAATACTGACAATTACATAAAGCAAAATACGTCAGGATATGAAGAGCAGAGCCTTCAGGACATTCAAAACAAAGCTCTTTTCCCGATTCACACACTCACCCACCTATAGTTGTAGGCACTAGGAAGGCCATAGAGTATCCTATAAGGATATGTAATCTCTGGCAGGAAGGAAAGGCTACATCTATGCAGAGAAATGAGTAATGACATAAAACAACACATAAAAGCCATTCAAATTATAATAATGTCACTTCTTAGTAAGACCTCAATGATTATTAGATTCACCATCAACTTCATAACAACATTTCTGGAAAAAGGAAACCATCACACTAAATGCAAAGACAAACTCTAAGGCACACCCACGTTTCAAAGGGATTCGAATCATTAACTCGACAAAGGTCTATGAAGTATCTGCTAATGAGCCAGGAATGCCAGGCATTGGAGCTACGAAACAAGCTCCATGATTTTATAAACTTCACACTTTACAGAAGAAGACAGACACTAACTGTCATGTAGGCTGCCACCCACACACCCCCCGTCAGGATTAGTGGGAAGATGGATAGATTGAACAGACTCACATATTAAATAAATTGAATTCATAGTTATAAACATTCCTGAAGAAAACGCCAAGCCCAGATGGTTTCACTGGAAAATTCCACCAAACATTTAAGGAAAAATTATTTATTAGGATAGCATTCCACAAACATACCAGGCAAAGACAATAAAAGGGAACTATAGAACAATATACCTCATGACACCTGGAGTCCAGGGATCGAGTCCCGCCTCGGGCTCCCTGCTCGGCAGGGAGTCTGCTTCTCCCTCTGACCCTCCCCCTCTCATGCTCTCTCTCTCTCTCATTCTCGCTCTCAAATAAATAAATAAAATCTTTAAAAAAAAAATATTACTAGCAAAGCAAATTCAGCAATATATCAATAGGATAATACATTACGATTACATGGAGTTTTTCCTAGGAATGAAGACTGGGTTCACTTAGACAAATCAAAATAATTCATCATATCAACAAGTCTGAAAAGTATACAATCTTCTGAATAGACATAGAACAAAACATTTGACAAAATTCAACATCCGTTTGTGATAAAAACCCTCAGCAATTTAGGAATAAGAGGAAACTTTGCAAACCCGATAAAGGATATCTACAAAATCTTTATACTAAAATAAGCTAAATATAACATCATATTTAATGTTAAGACACTGAATGTTTTCCTGCAAGACTGTGTATAAGATAAGAAATGTCTGCTCTTACCACTCCAGTTCAACACTATCCTGGAGGGCCCTATACAGTGTAATCAGGCAAGAAAAAAAAAAAAAAGCTACAAAAAAGCAACAAGAATATGTAAGTGGGTTTAGTAAAGTCATATAAAAGTATCCATTATATGTTTATATACTAGCAATGAGCAGTTGCAAATTAAGACAAACGAAAAAACAATTTGATGCAGTAGCATCAAAATACTTAGGGACATGCAAAACTCATTAAATCTAACAAAATATGCATAGGATTTGTAATAAAACAAAACACTGACCTAAATTAATGGAAAGATATATATAAATGAGTTGAAAGGCTCATTATTAGTGAGATCCCAATTCTCTCCCAAACTGATCTACAGATTCAATACATTTCTTTTTTTTTTTTTTTTTTTTTTTTTTTTTTATAAAAGATTTTATTTATTTATTTGACAGAGAAAGACACAGCGAGAGAGGGAACACAAACGGGGAGTGGGAGAGGGAGAAGCAGACTCCCTGCCGAGCAGGGAGCCCGATGCGGGACTCGATCCAGGGACTCCAGGATCATGACCTGAGCCGAAGGCAGTCGCTTAACCAACTGAGCCACCCAGGCGCCCAAGATTCAATACATTTCTAACCAAAATTACAGCAGGCTTTTTTGTGGTTTCTCAAAGCTGATTTAAAATTTACATGGAAAAGCCAAAGGCCCGAGATAGCCAAATTTTAAAACAACAAAATTGGAGGACTTGTATTACTTGATTTCAAGACTTTTTATAAAGCAACAGTAATTAAGCTATGTGGTTTTGGTTAAAGTATACACACATAGATCAAGAGAATACAACTGAGTGCAGAAGTAGACCCATGCAGGGGTGCCTGGATGGCTCAGTCGATTAAGCATCTGCCTTCGGCTCAGGTCATGATCCCGGGGTTCTGGGATTGAGCCCCGCCTTGGGCTCTCTGCTCAGTGGGGAGTCTGCTTCACCCTCTGCCTCCCCTGTGTGTGTGCTCATGCTGTCTCGCTCTCTCTAGCTCTCACTCTCTCAAATAAATAAATAAAATCTTAAAAAAAAAAAAAAAAAGAATTAGTAGACCCATACATATGGACAAATGACTTTCTACAGAGGTGCCTCGGGAAAGAAAGGGTAGTATATTCAATAAATATAACTCATATCACATGAAAAGTTAACTCACGTAGATCCTAGGCTAGAATGTAAACCGTAAACTATAAAACTTCTATATTTAAACACAGGAGATCATCAAGGAACTAAAGGATAACCTATATATGGTAGATTCACATAATGGAGTATTATTCGGCCATAAAAAAGAATGAAGTCCTGACACATGCTACAGCATATATAAACTCTGAAAATATTATATACTAAGTGAAAAAGTCAGACAAAAAGACCACATATTGTATGATTCCATTTACATGGTATGTCCAAAATACAGGAACTGTAGAAACAGAAAGTAGATTAGTGGTTCCTGGAGGCTAGGGAAAGAGGGAAATGGGAGTCTTTTGCTAGTAGGTACAGAATTTCTTTTTGGTGGGATGAAAACATTCTAAAATGGATTGTGCTGATGGTTTCACAACTGTGAATAGCAAAACCACTGAACTGCACACATTAAATGAGTGGGTTTCATAGCACATTAATTATGCCTCGATTTTTTAAAAAATAAAGAAAGAAGAAAATATAAGAGAAAAAAAAGAAAACAAGATCTTTGAGGCTTCGGGTTAGACAGAACACAAGGACTATGAATAGAAAACTTTGATAAACTGGGAATTCTTTAAAGCTAACCATTTGCTCCTCAAAAGACACTGCCAAGGAAATAAAAAGACAAGTTACAGATTTGGTAAACAAACAAAAACAATAAAACACCACATTTGCAAAACACATTTCTAATAAGGAATTTATACCAGAATATATAAAGAGCTCTCATTTGAAAAGAAAAACCTGGTTAAAAAAAAAAACAGGCAAAACAACAGAATACTTCATGGAAGAAAAGGTACGACTGGCAAAAAAAAAAAAAATACATAAAAAGATGCTCAACATCAACAGCCATTAAGGAAACACAAAACCACAAAAGAGAAACCACTCTCCATGTACGAGAATGGCTAGCTTTTAAAAAACTGAGGAGTATGGGCAAAGAGGCAGAGCAAAGGGAACTCCCTTACGTTGCTGGTGGGTACTCAAAATGGGACAGTCACTAGGAAAAGTTTGGTAGTTTGTTACATTCATTTATCATATGGCCTAGAAATCCCACTCCTACATCTTTATTTACTCAAAAGAAATGAAAACAGATGTCCACACATACACCTATATGAGAATTGCTTATAGTGGCTTGAGTCATAATTGCCAAAAACTGGAAACAACCCAAGGGTCCATCGATGCGTGAATAAACCAAATGAAACTCTCATGACAGAAATTTTTAAAATAAAAAGACTCAGAAGCAATAATGAGAACCCAAATAAGTTTGAAGAAATGTCACCTGCAACAATACCAGAAGGATCCCAACAAAGTAAAGACCAGAAGCAAGGAGAAGAGTAAGGAAATACTAGAGTCATCTTGGGAAGATCCAAAGATACTTTTTAAATGCTCTCTGCTTAACCTGGGATGGTGTAGGGTAGTTCAAGGATCACCCTGAGTCTCACTGCCTGGTTCAGTTTCCAGGCTCCTGTTCTTATGAGCTCTGTGATCTCAAGCACATTAGCAGTACCAACCTAACAGTGTTACTGTAGAGATTAAATTTATATATATATATAGCAATTTTTTTTTTAAGATTTTATTTATTTATTCTGAGAGAGAGAGACACAGTGAGAGAGGGAATACAAGCAGTTGGAGTGGGAGAGGGAGAAGGAGGCTTCCCGCGGAGCAAGAGCCCGATGTGGGGCTCGATCCCAGGACCCTGGGATCATGACCTGAGCCGAAGGCAGACGCTTAACGACTGAGCCACACAGGCGCCCCTATATATAGCAATTTTTAAGAAACCTGAGCTGGCTATCAGCTATTATCATTGCAATTATTCTGATTAACCAGATTTTAAAACTCGTATTATTTGTTGTCACCTAGTTTGAGAAATTGTATGACTCATTCTTTATCTCTGCCCTTTTTTTTAAATGAATTGCAAGATGAATCCAAACTAAAATCCTACCATAGATTCGACAAAATTCTATCCAATAGATCTTCCAACTGACTCCTAAAATAATGATTTTCTCATCTCTTTGAAATTTTCTAGGCATTCTACAACACAAGCAGCAAGTATTTTAACCCAAATACTTTGTTCATATCCAAGGCACACCTCATAAGTTTGGATGCCATTTGCTGAAACTTATTAGATTGCCTTCTGCTACTCCTCATATTAACACTTTTTCTTGTTTCTGTTCTGATGGTGACTTCTAAAATCGGCTTTCCACCAATACTTAACACTTTGGTTAAGTATCCTTCAATCTCCTAGGTACACAGCTTAAAAACACAAAAAGGCACCAAATCTCTCCCTTCTCCATAGCAAGTAAAAAGCTGTTAAGGATAACAAATCTAGAAATCACCTATGTTCTCTCTTTCATAAAATTAGACCTCTTTTCCTCCCAGATCTTTAGTCCCTCCTTAGTTAAGCGAAGACACCGAAGTAGACAAAAAAGGCTTTGAACCAAATATTTACATAACTGCAACTCTAATTAAATATATGAAAGATGGGTGGCACAGGATAAAGACAGATCTCTAAAAACTGGATATGCTACTGGTGGCAACAGAGAGAATGCAGCATATAATCCAGCCAAATTAGTGATGCCAAGATTTATAAATTACGCACCAAAATGAGATTTAGTACAAATATACTGTAGTAGCTCTAATTAAGTTTACATCAAACCATTAAATGTTTTACAACTCCTATCTTCATTTATAAGTGGTACATAACCTACCACGTCTAAATTATATAAAATAAACCTCTTTGCTATGATACTTTGTTATTCATTTATTTTAATTTATATACACCTGAATAAGTAACGGTAGTAAAATGTTTAATAAAAGATAACACCAAAGCACACATTTCCCACGTACTCTCCAGATTCTCTCTTCCCTCTGGTGTTGCTATAATATGATATAATCAGACTTTATACAAATCATCTCATGGCACCACATAACTTTATTTTAAAAGGGTAGCCTAAAGGAAGAACAGAATAAACACTAAAACCAGAGGGTTTTTTTCCTTAAACACTTTTATTTACTGTTAATGCCCCACATTCACAAAATATATAAACACTGGTGCCCTACATACTTGTAAAGGATTCAAATCAAGAAACAGGCAAGATTATTTCTTTAAATAATAAGCTGGTATTTATTCTGAACAATACAAGTTAAACAATGATGAAATAAACCAAATTCCTACATACTACTCCCTAATAATAAGGCTGAGCAGTGGGAAAAGCATGCTACTTTCTTTCAGAAACACTTCCAAATATTTTAGTATTCAATCGAGTCAACTATTTTGGTTACCTTTAAAAGCAACTGACAGGGGTGCATGGGTGGCTCAGTTAGTTAAGGGTCTGCCTTCAGCTCAGGTCATGATCCCGGGGTCCTGGGATCGAGCCCCGCATCGGGCTCCCTGCTTAGTGAGGAACCTGCTTCTCCTTCCCCCGCCCTACCTCATGCTCTCTCTTGCTATCTCTCTTTCAAATAAATAATAAAATCCTTGAAAAAAATAAAATGAACACACACTAAATTTCATGATCATAAACTTAAGGGGGAAACCCCTAAACATACAAAGAGAGAGGAACCTGTTACACAGCATGGGGAGGCACCTACCTCATGCACTAGAGCAAGTGAGGTCTGCTTGAAACTTCGCCCTCTACTGGCCATCAGTCGATTCAATGGTTTGCCATCTTTACTCTGATAGGTTGAAACATCGTAACAAAATAACATACCACCTGAGGGGAAAAAACAATTTATAAAAAAATTTCTTACGGAAAAACTTCATTAATTAGATTCCCATAGTCTCAGTAATCCATATTCAATCTGGATAGAGATTTATTTATTTATTTTAAAAGATTTTATTTATGTGTTTGAGGGAAAGAGGGAGAGAGGGAGAGAGAGCGTGCACACTGGAGAACAAGAGCAAGGGGAGGGGCAGAGGGGGAGAGAGAAACAGACCCCCCACTGAGCAAGGAACCCGATGTGGGGCTCAATCCCAGGACCCTGGGATCGTGACCTGAGCTGAAGGGAGATGCTTAACTGACTGAGCCACCCAGGCGCCCCTGGATAGAGAGATTCAGAAATTAAAATAATTTGCTGAGCAAATTATGATTTTTGACTACTGGTGTCTACGGAAAGAAAAAATAGAAGAGATGTAAGAAGTTAGCAGTTACCATATTCAAATTATCACTTATTTATGAGCCTTATTCATTTGTAAATAAATGAACAAATTTACAATTCATGATTTATTTTAAATTTTGTTAGCTGTTACTTCCAGAGATTTTAAAAATTTTTTAAGAATAAATTCCAAATAGGGTGCCTGGGTAGCTCAGGTGGCTGAGCATCTGTCTCTTGATTTCAGCTCAGGTCATGATCTCAGGGTCCTGCAACTGGGCCCCACGTGGGGCTCCCCACTCAGCAAGGAGTTGGCTTGAGGATTCTCTCTCTCCCTCTGCCCCTCCCGTTGCTTGTGTGCGCTCTCTAAATAAATAAATCTTAAAAAAAAAAAAAAAGAAGAAGAAGAAGAAATTCCAATTAAAGAGAAATGCTTACACATATCAATCCTCGTGAACTCCTGCAGGGGTTCCTTTAGGTTATACCCACAAGTGAACAAGTTTTCCTTCATCCCTACATGCAATCACTCTCCCCTTCTTCCTCCCTCCTCCTCTTCTTCTAACCTTTCTCCTCCCTGTCCTCCCCACTCCGGTCAACTAAGTTCTCAAACTGAACTTCCAGCTCCAGCTGGCCCCCAGTGTCAACTGAAAAGCAAAGGAAGACAGCCAAATGCTAGAAGTAGTCTTGGAAGCTATCTGGGTAATTGTGAGCCAATAAGAAGACACACTCAAGAACTGAAATAATTTAAAACATAGAGACCATTACATTTTTAAATATCTCCTATTGAAGTATGATATACACAGAGAAAAGTACACATCGTAAGCATAGAGCTCAATGAATTTTCACAAACTGAACATGTAATTGGCACCCAGATCAAGAAACAAACCATTGTCCACATCCCAGAAACCTTTCTCATGTCTCCTTCCAGTCACGTCCACCCCACCCCAAATGTACAAATCTGCTAACAACCACTTTGCCTACTTTGGTACTTTATATAAATGGAATTAGACTGTATATATGCTTTTATATCTGGCTTCATTCACTCAAAAAATCACTGCGAGAATCATCCACGTTATTCGCAATTGTAGTCTGTTCATTCCATCTATATTCCATCACGTGAATATAACACAATTTATTTATCCATTTTACAGTCAATAGGCATTTAGACAGCTTCCAAGTTTAAGGCCACTCAAATAATGCTGCTATGGACATTACAGTATGTCTTTTTGGGATTTCATTTAGGTTTATCCCTAGAGTGAAATAACTAGGTAAAACAGGGTATGAATTTGTTCAGAACCAGTTTTGCAAAGTGGTTGTACTAATTCACATTCCCAGCCCCAGTTCGGGTTGCTCCACATATTTACCAATACTTTTTGCCTTCCATCTTTTTTCACTTTAGCCAACCTGGTAAGTATGGTATGGTATCTTACTACGGTTTTAATTTGCATTTCTCTGATAATGAAGTTGACTCAATGTTCATTGGACATTGGAATTTCTTCTTTTGGAGGCTGTGTTCAATTCTGTTTCCAATTTTTTTTTTGAGTGCTTTTCTTATTAATTTGCAAAAAATACCTGATATAATCTAAATTGAGTCCTTTATCAGATATATGTCTTATAAATACCTTCTTTGCATTCCATGGCCTGCCTTCAAGTGCTCTATAATAATAGATTTTGGTTAACACGTGTCCTTGATTTTAATATAATTTGTTATTTTTGTAATTATGGATTTTAATTATAGGATCATTTATTGAAAAGATCATCCCTCTTCTCCACAGCATTACAGGGTCACCTAGGTAAGAAATCTGGTGACCTTGATATGTGGGTCTGTTTCTGGACATTCTATATTCTTCATTGGTCAATCTGTCTATCCTTGCACCAATACCACATTGTCAATTATTGTGGCTTTCTGATAGGTCTTGATATCTGGTAATGTATATCCTCCTATTTTGGTGTTGTTCTTCAACATTACTTTGGCTAATTTTGGCCTTTCCATTTCCACACAAATTTTAGAATCAGCTTGTCATATTGCTAGGGACTGGGATGAATCTATACATTAATTTAAGAGAATTGACATTTTTACAAACTAGAGTCTTCTAGTCCATCAACATTGTATATCACTTCATTTATTAGGATGTCTTTAATTTTTTCTCCATAATATTTTGTAGCTTCCAGTGTAAAGGTTTTATGCATTCTGTTAAATTTATCCTAGGTAATTAATATTTTTCAGTGCTGTTATAAAGGGTACAATCTTTTAATTTCTTTTTTTATTATGGTATATAAAAACATATAATTGATTTGTATGTTGACCTTTGTATGTATAAGTAACCTTGCTGAATTCATTTACTAATCCTAATTCGTCTGTAGATTATTTTGGATTTTCCATGTATTATACAATCGTCTACAAATAATGACTATTTAATTGAGTAATCACTAATGAATTTTTTTTTTTTTTAAACTAAGCTTTACAGGGGCCCCTGGGTGGCTCAGTCACTTAAGCGTCAGCCTTCAGCTCAGGTCATGATCTCAGGGTCCTGGGATCCAGCCCCACATCCGGCTCTCTGCTCAGCACGGAGTCTGCTTCTCCCTCTCGCTCTCCCTCTGTGCTCTCTCTCTCTCTCAAATAAATAAAGTCTTTTTTTAAAAATTTTTATTTATTTATTTATTTGACAGAGAGAGACAATGAGAGAGGGAACACAAGGAGGGGGAATGAGGGAGGGAGAAGCAGGCTTCCCGCCAAGCAGAGAGCCCGATGCGGGGCTCGATCCCAGGACCCCAGGATCATGACCTGAGCCGAAGGCCGTTGCCCAACCAACTGAGCCACCCAGGCGCCCCTCAAACAAAGTCTTTAAAAAAAAAAAAAGAAAAGTTTTTAAGCTAAGCTTTACTCCCAACATGGGGCTTGAAGTTTGAGAGTTGAATGCTCTACCAACTGAGCCAGCCAGGCACCCCACTGATGACTATTTTAATGGCTAATTTTTTGCCTGCAAATAATTAGTATTTTACCTCTTCCTTTCTAATCCTTATGACTTTTATTTATTTTTCATGGCTTATTACACTAGCTATAGTCTTCATTACAATACTGAAAAATAGTGCTTATAACAAACATCCCTATCTTTTTCCCAATCTCAGGAGTAAAGGTTTCAATATCTCAGTATGAAGTACAAAGACAGCATTGTAGATGTTCTTTATGAGAATTTTTAAAAGTTCCCTTCCATTCATAGTTTAATGACAGTCTTTTTTTTTTAATTTAATTTTTATCTTTTTTAAAGATTTTATTTATTTTTTGACAGAGAGAGAGACAGTGAGAGAGGGAACACAAGCAGGGGGAGTGGGAGAGGGAGAAGCAGGCTTCCCGCGGAGCAGGGAGCCCGATGCGGGGCTCGATCCCAGCACCCTGGGATTATGACCTGAGCCGAAGGCAGACGCTTAACGACTGAGCCACCCAGGCGCCCCGACAGTCTTTTTTGCATCATGAATGGGAACAAAATTTTTCAAAGGCTTTTTCTGCATCTATTGAGATCATCTAAAGATTGTTTTGCCTTTTTCTATTAATATACTGAATTATACTGATTTTCAAACATTAAATTAACCTCTCTTAGTTGTTATGTATTATCCTCTGTATTGCTAAATTCAATTTTCTAATATATTTTTTGGGTATTTTTACAACTTTGCATAATGGAAAAGACTGCTTTATAATATTCCCTTCTTGTACTCAGTATCAAGATTATGTTGATCTCATCAACTGAGCCACCCAGGTATCTCACTTTAAAACATTTTTTAGGGACACTTGGGTTGCTCAGTTAAGTGTCTGCCTTCAGATCAGGTCACGGGATCGAGTCTCATGTCAGGCTTCCTGCTCAGTGGGGCGTCTGCTTCTACCCCTCCCCCTGGTCTATGCTTGTGCTCAATCTCTCGCTCTCAAAAATAAATAAATAAAATTTTTAAAAAACTGTTTTAACGTTTCCCACTATTATTGTAGGTTTGTCCATTTTTTTAAAATTTAAATTCCAGTTAACAGAGTATAATATTAGTTTCAGGTGTACAATAGAGTGATTCAAAACTTACACACAACACCTGACTCTCATCACAACAGGTGTACTCCTTAATCCCCATCACCTATTAAGCCAGGCCCCCACCCACCTTCCTTCTGGTAGGTTTGTCCATTTTGTCTTTTTTTAGTTGTGTGAATGTTTTTCATATATTTTAAAAATTATGCTATTTTGTGTACACTGATTAGAACTGTGATAATTTCTTAGTGGAATGACTTCTTTATCTCCATGAAATGTCCCCTTCATTTCAAAGCTTTTTTCTTTTTCATACATCCCTTTTCATTGAATACTGGACAGTATACAAAGGAAGCACAGAAAACCTAAATGATATTATTTTTTTTTACTCAGAGAGGAGTTTCTCCTCCCCTCTTTCAGGTAGATAGAACAAAGGACTGATTTAAATTGAATCAGAGATTGAACTGGGTTAGGCTTGATTATAGCTTTGGTAAATCTCAGTCTCCCTCTGGTTCAACCCTGTTCCTAGGGCATGCCTCCCCCAAGATTTTCATGTGACATCCTAATTGGTCTCCTCAATACGGAAAGCTTATGAGAGATTCAGATGTGTCCTCCGAAGTTTTCAGTTTAGCTCTTTAACCTCCCATCCCATAAACCTTCGAAATTTGACAAGTATCTTGAGGGAGAAATAGGCTATGTGTCTGAGGTCCCACAAGTCCCCGGTTTTACCACTCAGACACCATATGAATGACAAGGTCTCTGTTGGTTTCTCTGCCTCCTGCACCAGCCTCTTGTTAAGGTCAAGCCTGAATTTCAGTCTCTAGTTGAGGCCAGACTAAGTGCCCCCAGGTGAAAAGAGATGTAACTCTTCAGTATCAATTCACTACTGGTGTGCTTTGTTTTCAGGCCCACTCTCCTAGCTCCTAAGCACAGGGAGGCTGGAGATTTCACTTCGCCTCTCAGAAGCACCAGCCTAGTTCTTTAACTTTCCGTGCAAACTCAAAATTCAGTCAGATAGCTTATGAGAAAAATCTCTAGTTTCTCACCTCTATTAGTCAGAGTCTTCAGAGAACCAGAATCTCAATCTCAATCTCTCTCTCCCCACCTCTCCCTCTCCCCTCCACCTTTCTCTCTCTCTATATGGGGAGATTTAATATAGGAATTGGCTCACAAGATTATGGAGGCTAAGAAGTCCCATGATCTTGCTGTCTGCAAGCTGGAGATCCAGGAAGGCTGGTGGTGTAATTCAGTAATTCAATGTAATTCACAGAAGATGGATGTCCTAGCTAAGGAAAGAGCAAATTCACCCTTCTTCTAGCTCTCTAGTCAGGCCATCAGTGAATTGGATGTTGCCCACCCACACTGGTGAGAGTGACCTTCTTTCCTCAGTCTACTGATTGAAATGCTAACCTCTTCTGGAAACACACTCAAAGACGTCCAGAAGTAATGTTTTAGCAGCTATCTGAGTATCACTTAGCCCAGTCAAGCTGACATAGAAAATGAGCCATCACATCACTCTAAACCCATGAAACCACTAAAAGCTCCACTGGTTCCTCTATACTCCAACAGACCTCTTCTTGGGCCAAGCCCCAATCCTAGCACACAACCAAAATCAGTGACTATCTCCCATGGGGCAGTGGGGGCACAGTCCTAAAATGCTCTTTCTCCCCATTCTGTAGTTTTAGTCTACCTGTCTTTGCTTCTACAGTTCTCTGATACCTTTAAAATGTGGTTTATTTTGGTCATTTGTCCAGTTGTGTCAAAATGTCAGCAGCAGTGGTGATTTGCCATGACCTATCACATCGGTCTTGGAAGTGGAAGTTACATCCTTACATTAAAAACCTACACCTTCATACACACACACACACACACACACACACACAATGGAATATTATGCAGCCATCAAAAAATGAAATCTTGACATTTGCAACGACGTGGATGGAAATAGAGGGTATTATGCTAAGTGAAATAAGTCAATCAGGGAAAGACAAGTATCATATGATCTCACTGATATGAGGAATTTGAGAAATAAGAGGATCATAGGGGAAGGGAGGGAAAAATGAAACAAGAAACCAGAGAGGAAGACAAACCATAAGAGACTCTTAATCTCAGGAGACAAACTGAGGGTTGCTGGAATGGAGGGGGGTGGGAGGGATAGGGTGGCTGGGTGATGGACATTGGGAAGGGTATGTGCTATGGTGAGCACTGTGAACTGTGTAAGACTGATGAATCACAAACCTGTACCCCTGAAACAAATAACACATTATATGCTAATAAAAAAAAATCCTAAGTATTTAGTAATATAAACACACACACACAAATAAATAAAATGCTCAGTGTGTGATAAGCAAAACAAAACAAAACAAAACAACCTGTACCTTGATACTATGTACTGTACTTACCCGCAAGGCCAGGTTTCAGACCTGGCTGCTTATTGGTTTCATACATTTTCAATATAAAATTGGGGATTCCTGCTACAGTTTTTCCTTGGTCTGACCGGACACCTCCTTTTAATGCAGAGTGATACACTCCTCGGGGCATATTCACCATTTCCTGCTTCACAAGAGATGTAAAAAATTCCTCCAAAGCTGAAAGAGATGAAAGGAAATCAGAAGTAGAGTAAATATAGTATGTTAGGAGAGAATCAATCATTCATTCTTAACTCATATATGCGTGTGTGTAAGTATATATATACTTGCTGTATACATACATATGTAAGTATATAAACACATATACACTTGCCGTATATACTTATACACACACAGATACACAGACATAGAGCAATATTTCAAACCAAACTTCACAAAGTAAACAGGGAACTCTTGATCCCCATCCCTTCCTTAGTCTTCCCAAATTAGAATATGGCACCCAGTTACTCAAGCTTAAAAACAGAGACATTCTTAATTCCTCTCTTTCTCCTACTTCTCACAAGTAATCCATTAGCAAATCCTTCTAGATCTGCCTTCAAAAATATATCCCAGATCCATCCATTTCTCTCCATTTTCGCTGCTACTTGGCCAGTTATTATCTTCTCTCTTCTTCATCGGGCCAAATTTAAAAACTAGCTTCTTGGTGTCTTCTCCTCAGGACCACCCCACAAACCATCCTCTGCCCGGAAGCCAGGATTTTATGTCATTGCCTTCCCTAACATCTTCCAGTGATTTTTCACCACACACGGAATAACATTATTGCTTAACATTTCTACTTATTATAGACAGAAATATGGGCTCAGAAGACAATAGGATACCCAAACAAAATACTTGATAAGACTATAGGTTCATATTCAAGTGTTATTTTTCCAAGGACCACTAGAGGTTGCCAATGCAGAAACAAAAACAACAAACATATGAAAGCTAAACAAATGTGTGGAAAACAAAAAAGAAAACCACTATATGTGCCTCTCATAGGAACAAAAAAGAAGGGTCCACCTGACGAAACTGGAATTTCATTCTTAGTAGATTGAAAAGTCTGTGTTAAATGACCATGATTAAATTAAAGGCAGCGAGTGCTCAGTAGAGTATCTATTATGTGCCCAGATCTGTCATTCCTATATAGAACCTTTGCAGATGCGACCATGCTTCTCCATTCACAGCCCGGAGAACACCTGTGTGGGATGTTTTCCATTTACCCCTCCAGACCCACCCTCTGCCCTCTCAACCCTGCTCAGTGACTTGGAAGAATGACCTTTAACAACTGCATCCACGGGCTCCCTTGTGCTTTGGCTTCCAGTTGGCTTTATCCAATGGGAGACACTTGCAGGAGGCCAGAGGGTGGAAACAGAGTGAGGTCAGGGCATATATTCCCCAGACCCCCTCCTGCAGGATTGCTACCAGTTGCCTGCATCCCTCTTCTGCAGGCCCTGGCCCCCCTTAGGCAGCACTAATTATGACACAGATGCTCTCCCTAATTCTCCAAACTGTTATGCCCCTTCCTTACCTCTTCAGGCCCAGAGGCATTAACCACTCTGGGATGAGACACCATTGCTTGTGAATTTCCTTCAGCCCTGACCACACAACTGTCAAGAGTCCCTGGACTCCATCTGAATGTGCCTTTTCTGTCAAGACCCTGATCGATGCATCATCTAAATGAAAGAAATGGGTAACATCCAATTGCATCCAATATGCATGCACATGTGTGACCGCTTCACACTGAGTGTTAAGTACAGACTTTTCAGAATGTAGCAAAGAATCATTTTCGGGAGGACAGAGGCGCTATGGTGAGAGAAGATAATTTCATGCTTTCTCCGAAGGGATTCTATTTTGGCAAAAAGCTCACACACGTCAGGAGGTAAGTACACATCTGCACATACACTAACTCCGGAATGCAAATTTGTCTACTTGTCAAGCTCTTCAGAGAGCTAAGGATTCTCAAATTAACTGCAGACCCGAGAACAGTTTAAATGAGGGTACGATACCATGAGTATAAGCGATACATACAGCACCATCTTTCCCCAACCACTAAGCCAGCAACTAGGAATTTTTCTGCTGCTTCTGAGCCTGGCCCTGTACCTCCAGATGACCAGGTGAGAATTTAAAAGAGCTGACAATTTGTAGAACAGGGTCTTAGATATAAATTTTTAAACCCCCCCCCAATGTCCTTTAAAAAGTGAGTGGACAAACTGGTACATACCACAGTGGAATACTACTCAGCAATTTAAAAAAATTGAGATAGGCCAGTATTTGGATAAATATCAAAGACATTATGCTGAGTGAAAAAAAAAAAAGTTAAACCAAAAAGTGTATATACTATATGGAAAACACCACCACCAACAGCGGGAGAAACCCTATAATAGGTCTATACTTTGGTTAGTTGCTTTGTACCCATGGGAATTTCCTAATTGTAATAACGAACTAAGGTATGTGAGATGTTGTGCAGCGGGGTAAAAGTACATGGGAACTCTCTAAAGTGTATTCGCAACTTCTTTTAGGTCTAAAATTCTGTCAAAATAAAAAGTAAATAAATACCAGTAATATCCCCACTTAAAATAACGCAAATTACTGGATTCACACTGCAGCTGCTTTTACGTCTACTTAAAAGGCAAGAAGAGAAGAAAAGGACCAGGATTCATTCACACTCAGTGCAACTGGGTTTTCTGGCTTTCTGGCACTAGAGATCTCATCTATACTCTCCACCCTATACATTTTAGGGTACATATTCCTAAGGCTCGTGCTTTCCCCTGGTTCTTTTTTGACTAGCCCGGTCATTGCAGGGAAAGTGAGGCACAGAAAGAGAACTTTGCCCACGGGGACACGGTTTGCCAGACACAGACAGCATCTACAGCACCCTCATCTGAGTCTAATTACTGAATTTTCTCAAACAGATACAGTTGCTGAACTCAAAGCCTCCCCTTCTTTCTCAGAGAAGGGCACTTGAACAAAGCACAAGAACAAATGACGCAGAAGAACAGGTTACTGGCCACCACATCCTGAGAGGAGAGAAGCAACAGCATGCCTTGACCACACCTTCTCCTTTTTCCAATACAAGACTGGAGGGACGGACCCACGTCACTAGGAACAACATCATTTATTTATTTATTTTTTTATTATGTTATGTTAGTCACCATACATTACATCATGAGTTTTTGATGTAGTGTTCCATGATTCATTGTTTGCGCATAACACCCAGTGCTCCATGCAGTATGTGCCCTCTTTAATACCCATCACCAGGCTAACCCATCCCCCCACCCCTCTCCCCTCTAGAACCCTCAGTTTGTTTCTCAGAGTCCATAGTCTCTCATGATTCGTCTCCCCCTCCAATTTCCCCCGTTCATTTTTCCCTTCCTCCTCCTAATGTCCTCCATGCTATTCCTTATGTTCCACATATAAGTGAAACCATGTAATTGTCTTTCTCTGCTTGACTTATTTCACTTAGCATAATCCCCTCCAGTTCCATCCATGTCAGATTAAACTCTAAATGGATGAAAGACCTCAATGTGAGACAGGAATCCATCAAAATCCTAGAGGAGAACATAGGCAGTAACCTCTTCAACATCGGCCACAGCAACTTCCTTCAAGACACGTCTCCAAAGACAAGGGAAACAAAAGCGAAAATGAACTATTGGGACTTCATCAAGATAAAAAGCTTCTGCACAGCAAAGGAAACAGTCAACAAAACAAAGAGGCAACCCACAGAATGGGAGAAGATATTTGCAAATGACACTACAGATGAAGGGCTGGTATCCAAGATCTATAAAGAACTTCTCAAACTCAACACCCAAAAAACAAATACTCAAGTCAAAAAATGGGCAGAAGACATGAACAGACACTTCTCCAAAGAAGACATACGAATGGCTAACAGACACATGAAAAAATGTTCAACATCATTAGCCATCAGGGAAATTCAAATCAAAACCACACTGAGATACCACCTTACACCAGTTAGAATGGCAAAAATTGACAAGGCAAGAAACAACAAATGTTGGAGAGGGTGTGGAGAAAGGGGAACAACGTCATTTAGAAAGCCCAAAAGAACTTTTCCCTCTAAGGTGATTTTGGGACACAGGAGGAACTCCGGATAACAGTTATTTCCTTCCTAGGACTATTAAAACAGCAAAGGGGTCCTAGACTCTGAAGAGCTTTCCGCAAGTGGGGAAGAACAGAAGAGAGGACCAGGGAATAAATCTTTAAGGCTTGTTCTGGACATCAAGAGAAAAGGAAGGGACAGGAGCTTTGTCTAAAACTAGGTAATATATATTTGCCTGAATTCCTCAGGAAGTCTCTATGTAGGGTGAAACCAAGGGAAAAAATGTCCCCTAGTATAGGATATTGAGATTATGATTGACCAGATGACATTTCTTGAGTGTACTGAACTTAATTTTCAGAAATTGACTTTATACATCCATGTATATTTAAGGTAGAATTGGGACAGAACAAGGTAATAGATGCACGCTCGGCAAAATGTTGGCTAAGACTGAATTAGAATAATTAGATATAATTAGAATAATTTCTTTAAATGTCAAGGTCCTGTCAGCTTTTTATCAAAATGGAATGATCAAACAATTTAATCCATTTTTAAACCATTAATTTGCAGCTCTCAAATATTGATACCATCTTTGGAATAATTCTAAAGAAAGAATAAATTCATAAATGAAAGTACCCAGTAAGTCTCTGAAGAGTCTAACCATCTTTTCATTTAGCTTATAGAATAAAGAACTATTATTGGAGCCAGCGACTTAAAGTCCCATTGCAAATTGGTCTCGTAGAATATAGCTTTTGAAATGAATTTTAATTTCTCGCTGAAAATGGTTGTTTAAACTAGTTTTCTGGTTCAATTTTGTTCGACTCTAATGCTTTTCAGTGTGTTCTGAACACCATCACTACCTCAGGCAGTCCCTCTACAACAGATGGATACGTCATGCCTTTCAGACAAAGTAAGCCATAATTAAAGTAAGCTATCATATGTACACATCACAAAAGAACACAATCAGACAGGTAAAATCCCTGAAAAATGCTGGCTTCCCTGCCACTATATAGGAGTCACCTGGTAAGACCAAAGGAGCAGTAAGTGACAACAGTTTGAGATAGCAAGAGCCAGGAATAGAAAGATCCACATCCTTCTCATCGCCCTCATCATCTTCGTCTTCATCTAGCTCATCGGGAGTAGGGATTTCGGGTCTTATCTGAAATGACAGAGAAGGCAATACTAAAACATTATGTAAAATCTTTTCCTTGCACTTTTTATGTCGAGATTTAAAAACTGAGTTAGACTCATTTTGCACTGTAATGTCAAAAGACCACTGAAAATTAATTTTAAAGTATCTATTCATTTTCAGATTAACTGAATGATAAACTCTATCTTAGTAGATACAATCCCAGATCCATGTAAAGAACTAATGGTAATATACTAAGAAAATTACCATAAGCCAGCGTAAGCGATGATTATTATAGAACACTAATAAAATTTTACGCCATCTGACAATAAAATGCAAACACCGACACATTCAATATATTGAACTTCTATGGTTTGTAATTAAACATTTGCCTTGTCAGAATACTTTTTTTTTTAACTTCTGATTCTAGCCATATCTCTACAGCAAAGCTTAAAATCTTCCAGTAGAATATATACTAGAGATCAGGAAAGGACAGAATGCGTTAGTTGACTTTCGTTTAGACTTGGCAGTTTGTTGCTATTGAATATAAAAACACTAAAATCTGTAACTGGTAGCTATACTTTACTGTGTCTAATTTGCAATTTGAAGGTTTTATTTGAATCAAAAATTTAGGTTTGTTTGAACCAAAAATTTTAAAATGTAAAAAGATTACCACTATTGCAGTTTCTACAAGATACAACTGTCAAGCAATTAATTAAATTTTTAATACTTTCAATGACACACCATCACAATGCCCACATGGAGATAATTAAGCATAAGGGGAGGAATCAAAATATATAAAAGTGGTTGCTATAACCATAAAGTGCCAGAACCCAGTCATTACCATTAGCCTGTCTCCCGGAGTTATTTTTAGAAATAATTAACAATTCCTGCAGACTGCCTTCTTCATAGGTCCCCAAAGCACTGTTCCATTTAGGAACTGCACTGAGTCAGGATTCTTGCAGGGGGATAAAAGAAAACAGAGAGGAAATGCTTCTCTTAAGTATAATAACCTCAAATCCAATGAAGCCTTTCAACCATAACTAGTGTTCTCTTCACTAGTGAAGGAATAAAAGCAACCTGACTACCCGAGCATTTTCCAAGACATGATTTAATTCTGATTCAATATTGAGTACCTAATTCTCAGAGGACTGAGCCAGCCATAATTACAGAGATAACAATAATGTATGCTCCACATAGGGCAAGATAGCATTTGTGGGTATCAATGCTTACTGGAGAAACTCGGGCACATTTGCAACCCTTTCGGCTCTCACAAGTGGGGGTTTTCCAAGTGTCTCTGGTCTGTGTACATACTGTGAATGGGCCAGGTTTAGTATCATCAGGAGTTATTTTAGAGATCCTAACCAGTCCCAGTTGCCTAAGAAGATCCACAAAAGGAGTTGGTCCTGGTTTCGTTTGCCTTGCTTCCTGTTTACACATCACAGTACAAATTGAAAATAATATTTGAAGAGCATACAGGGGGAAACAGACAACAATGTTTACAGCCCGAGACTCCACGGGTAACGCCAGCTACCACACCAGGGTATCCAAGCGCTGGAAGCTCTGACATACACCCTGTGTACAAATGGCGGGAGATTTGGGGAGCTGAAAGGTAAACAGAGGTAAACATGTAAATTACCATGAAAATTCAGAGGGATGGTGAGGATATGGAGGAATCAGAACACTCCTACTCTGCTGGTGGGAATATAAAATGGCTCAGCCCCCTTGGAAAACAGTATGGCAGTTTCTCAAAAAGTTCAACAGAGTTACCGCATGGCCCAGTAATTCCACTCCTAGCTATAGAATCAAAAGAAATGAAAATATACAATCACGTAAAAACTTGCATACATGTGTGAATGCACTATTCATAATAGTCCCCAAATGGGAGCAACTCAAATGTCCATGATCTGATAAATACGTAAACGACATGTGGCATATCTACACAATGTTTTATTATTCAGTCATACAAAGGTGTGAAGTACAGATATGTGCTAGAGATGAATGCACCTTGAAACCATTATGCTAAGTGAAGGGAGCCAGTCACAAAAGACCACATACTATGTGATTTCATTATAGGAAAGGTTTGGGTTAGGCAAATTGAGGGACAGAAAGTAGATTAACAGTTGCTTAGGGCTGTGGGAAGGGAAAGGGGTGATGGGGATTGACTACTAAGAAAATGTTCTAAAATTAGATTGTGGTTGCTCTGCGATTAGTTGCACAGATCTTTGAATATACTAAAATCACCGAATTGTACACTTTAAATGGGTGAATTATATGGAATGAGAATTATAGCTCAATAAAGCTGCTGAATAAGAACAGAAGGGAAAGAGGAAGGTTGGAAGGAAGGCAGGTTATAAGAAGGAGGTGGTAGAGGAAAAGGGAGGGGGGGCAGTGGAAGCCGGAAGCTGTCACCACCTTCAGAGGGATCTTAACTGGTGTAGGAACTATGGCAAATGACCAAATGCTTCCAATTCCAGAATTATTTACTGTAAAAGGGATAGGATTATTTTTGCACTTATTTTAGCCCGCCCAGTCTTTCAGTTCGGTCAACCTAAATTACTTAAAATGAGTCACAGCACCCAAGCCATCAATATTTCTTAGAAACGATAAAGAAAGACCTACTAGGTTGGAAATAAAAAATAACGATCCACTCATCTATCTTATGGTGTCTAATTTTACATTCACATAACTGGATGCCTATATTAATTTATCTGCCATGTGGTAAAGAGCGTATGTCTGCATCTTACATATGCATATATTTTAACAAAGAAACTACAGATGTACTGTCATTTAAGAATAGCTGATATACTCTGCCGACTTAGAATGGTGTGATTTGTGTCTTCAAAGGCGAGTTAATTCTCCTGAACATATTAGCACTTATTGTTGGACCCTGGTTTCATTACATTTCCCTCTTCCTCTGCTCACCCCTTAAAGAAATATTTGTTCCAGCTTCTCTATGCTAGCCCCAGGCTTTTCACTTGCTTTGTGTGTAACGACCGAATAAGATGAATGTGCGCACAACTAAGAAAAATCAAGAGACGTCATGTAAAAGAATACCTTTAAAATTATAACATTTTGGTAATATTACATTAGCTACTAAAACATCCAGGAAAACCGCACACATATTTAAAATACATACACACACGCGCGCGTGCACACACATGTACATACACACACAACTACACCCTTCCAATTATAGCTAAGCTTTGTTGAAAAAACTTAAGTGGAGAGCCAAAGAGAAAATGATAAATTACTTTTAGAATCTGCTTCAAATTGAATATTGGAAAGCTTATCCTACAAAATGCCTCCTCTACGGGTTCTGAGCCAGATAACCTTTTAACCGTATTTTCTAGTGTATAACCTATGGAAATCCAGGAGTTTGTGCATAAACACAGGATTTTATTTAGAACACATCAAGTATCCGCATAAATTTATTTAAAAAAAGAAACAGCTTCTGATGAATGCAGTGACATTCACTTAAATGAAAGCCAAACAGGTTACACCATATTAATACCAACTCCAGATACATAATGAGTTCTCTTACATTACTCACTTCTAAAATTAACTCCAGAAATCAATAACACAATCTATCTTAAGATCTCTAAAATAAAAAGTTTAATTTTTAAACAACTAAATATTTTTTTAATGAACCCAAGTGAGAGACAAAAATGAATCTTCTACCTAAAGGTTCATCCATTACTGATTGTTTCACCAGAAGATCAATTCTCTGTATTTTGTTTGTTTTTGTTTGTTTTGCTTTATTCGGTTGGGGGAACATTAAAGAAGGCAGAGGAGAAGGATAAATAGCTAAGCAGAACAAAAAAATACAAACTAAAGGAGAAAAATCATTTGTGTCCATTTCTTAATATTGGAATCAACAAGTCCTCAAAAAAGCCCCCTGAAACTTTTTGACCAACTTTAGAGTTGCATGTTTCAAGTGATTAACAATGACGCTTTTACCAACCCACAAAACATATGGATTCATTCAACATGCCCAGATTATAAAATGGCCTAGTACTTAGTGTATGTCCAATAAATAATTGCTAAACCGATGCAAGTGTGAAGTGTCTATCATTAATAATCCCACAGAACTTCCTAATAACAAACCAATGACAAGAAACATGAGTTAATTGATATTCAAATTCCCTAACTCACATGGTATCTTATTCAGCTCTACTAATCATTGACATTTTCCATCCTACCTTACCTGTAATGTTTCATTCAACCCTAACTGATATCTGCCACTCCCCTAACATCTTTTGTTCTATATTAACCTGTGAGCTTTCAACAAGTTTCACAGCTTAAATTGATGCATTGGTCAACAATGAACAAAGAAATCTATCTTCAGTAAATTTAAAGAGACCTAGTACTTACAAAAGTAGCTGAATTATCCATAAAAGTAGCAATGTTGATAAGGATACAATGTATCTTTCTGCTGTTTCTTTCTATTCGAAATTCACAGCACTCTCATTAAAAGATATTTCACAAGTTTCCACAAACCCACAGAATGTGGATGTACTTTTACTGGAAAGGTACAGAGGTAACCTTCAGTTTTGTGAGTAAGCCTTGGTGCAGAGTGAGTAATCTCTGACAACAAGGAAGAATCTTGGTTTTTTACACTGTAAAAGACCCTACCTGGCAGGGACTTTCAAATCATTGAAAATATGGTTTTATAGAAGATGAGCCTCAGTTTCACCTCACTGCTATCAACTACCAGATGGAGGTGGGGACCTGACTCAGTTGTATCCTTAGCTTTTGGGGGCTTGTTTGGGCTATGAACACACTGACCATTTGCTGGACTTTTTAGTCCTTAGGTATTCAAACAGCCAAAGGGAAACTCAGTCATCAATAAAAAGAAGAAGAATGCATTGTGCAGTCCCGGAAGCAATAATTCTCCATGAGGAGGCAGGTTGTCTATATCAGAAACTGGAGGTCAAAGATGGACTCTTTTAAATCACTTATGTCCCCTCATCTTAAACCTAATTGAGAATATCCACTATAGTTAGCCATTGTTACTCTGAGGAATAAGCCGAATCCCAGAAGGGGGTAAGGGTAGCAAAAAGGTTGAGAAGCGTGGCAGAAAAAGGATAAATTTTAGAGATTTCCTTTATAGTTCTTCACATTCTAAAGCTGAAAACCCAAGCATATATAGAAACCCAACTCTATCACTACCTTTTACGTTGGAAGGTGTAAAGAGCTGTATTTATGGCTCCTCAGGGATCAGAGAATATTGAAGAATTAGATTAAGAAAGTATCTAATATCTGGGGGCACCTGGGTGGCTCAGATGGTTGAGCGTCTGCCTTCGGCTCAGGTCATGATCTCAGGGTCCTGGGATCGGGCCCCGCGTCGGGCTCCCTGCTTGGTGGGGAGCTTGCTCCTCCCTTTCCCTCTCCTACTCCCCCTGCTTGTGCTCCCTCGCTCTCTCTGTCAAATAAATAAATTAAAAAAAAAAATCTTAAAAAAAAAAAGTATTTAATATCTGCCTGAGCAGAGCACTTACCTGAGCATAAACTAAAAAGCACAATCAGAAACTGAAGCGAACCACCAAAGTAGGAACAGATATAAACATATCAATATGTAAAGAGGTAGAGACTAAACAGTCAAGAATATGTGGGAGTTGGGCGCCTGGGTGGCTCAGTCGGTTAAGCGACTGCCTTCGGCTCGGGTCATGATCCCAGGGTCCTGGGATCGAGTCCCACATCAGGCACCCTGCTCTGTGGGGAGCCTGCTTCTCCCTCTCCCACTCCCCCTGCTTGTGTTCCCTCTCTCACTGTGTCTCTCTCTATCAAATAAATAAATAAAATCTTTAAAAAAAAAAAAAGAGTATGTGAGAGTTATTTAATGAAACCTACTACTCCAGAGGGAATATTTCATGAATAATAGCTAAAAGTAAGGTAATTATTATGCTGTGATCTAACTTAGCAATTGCTCATTAAATGAATAATAATAAAAGGTATCTCTGCAGATGTTGTAGCCAATTTACTGGTAGTTTCCATACAAAATTTACAGGTAGCTTTTTTTTCCTTTTTTTAAAGAAGTATTGCTAGTCACCATAGTGCAGTCTGAGTCCCATCTTTTTTTAATTTTATGAGTCACAGAATACCTCTCATTGTGATAACCAACAACAAGCTGGCCACTCTGTGTCTGCATCCTCAACGTGAGAAATCCTGCCTGACTTAGGATTTGGTTTCACAAGAGCCTTTTTATCAGTCCCTCCAATTCAAGTCATTCAACACAAGTCTGCCTTGTTCCTACTGGCATCTAACCTCTGTGTAAACTCAATCCCAAAGAAAAAGTCAACCCATTTGAATGCCTTAGGGTACCAAGAAATTTGTACCAAAACTTCTTAAGCCATTTGACCTAAGCACAGATTCTGGGTAACATTTCACATAACTTCTAACACAATGTTTGCCTTACACTCTAGAGGCACTCAAACATTTGTATGCATTTGAATTAGCAGCAACAGAAATGTGAAATCGTACACTTAGCTCGTTAACATAACCGAATAATTTAAAGCTGGTTCTGTTCAGTAGATATTAGAAAAGGCTGTATGTTTTTAATCAGTTTTGGGATGCCTGGGTGGCTCAGTCGGTTAAGCATCTGTTTTTGGCTCATGTCATGATCCCAGGGTCCTGGGTCCGAGTCCCGCATCAGACTCCTTGCTCGGTGGGGAGCCTGCTTCTCCCTCTGCCTGCCGTTCCCCCTGCTTGTGCGCACTCTCTAATAAGTAAATAAAATCTTAAGAAAATAAAATAAAATAAATTAAAAAAAAAAAACCAAGATAGTGTCCCACAATGTGTTAACCCTTAAAAGAGAGATGCTTTCCTCATCCAGTTCCCTGGGGCTAACCTATATGTCTTTTTATACTAAACTAAGAAATAGATTTTTTCTGGATGGGGCATCTCAATTTTGTATCACAAATAAGGATCTTTGACTGCACAGGCTGCACCAACTTTAATATTTTTTTTTTTAAGATTTTTTAAATTTATTTATCAGAGAGACAGAGGCAGGCAGAGGGAGAAGCAGGCCCCTTGCTGAGCAAGGAGCCCGATGTGGGACTCGATCCCAGGACCCTGGGATCATGACCTGAGCCGAAGGCAGACGCTTAACCGACGGAGCCACCCAGGCGTCCCCAGGCTGCACCAACTTTAGTCGATGCAGGCCATGCTTGGATTTAAAGTCCAAGATGGAATACCAACTGGGCAACAGTTGCTATGGGGACACAGATCTTCTGGACCAATAAGCTAGGGGCCTAGGCATGCAGTCCTATACCCAGTCACCTACAGAGACTTTGGGTGCACCACAGGTGGTTTCCATCAGCCTCAAAGAGATTTAAATTCATTATCTGTGAGGTCTAAGGCCTCTATGGTCTTTTACAGGTTAAACAAATAATAAATATAAATTCTTATTTTTTTATAGAGCACATATTTAGAGTTCCATCTCAGGTAAAAATCTTCTAAGAGAGGAGATACAAATAAAGTTATAAAACCCAGGCCTACCTCCTCAGGCAGATGAAGAATGGTGTGTTCTCCAGCACTGAAGTGTGACAGAGATTTATATGCGGCATTTGCCACAACGGGGTCCTAGACAGGGTACCGGTAAGACAAACAAAAGAAACAATACACATTACACATCAACTCTGGAGGAACGAAGAAAATCTTACCACACCAACCTCAAAGTTCTAGAGTCAGTGCTTTGGAAATGATACTCAAGCCCTGCTTACTGCGTCCCGACTGAAAATAGAGAGAAAACAGCAGTGGATAGAGAGATCAGAAGCACTCAATTTTTATCCTAGTTTGGACATTAAACATAAAGTAACTCAAAATCGCTCAGGTCCCCCTGACGTGATAGGGTTGGTTGGAAGGAGTGTGAGGAAATGGAGTCTGATAGGTTGGAATTAGGTTCTGATTCTCTAGCTACTAACCAGGAAAGTTAGCCCTTGGGAATCTCAGCTCCTACAGTCTTGAGTCTAGTAGTCTAGTAGAACATCACTGACAGATACCCTCCTCTCTGTACTCCTTGATTGGAAATGATATCTAAAAAAACTGAACTGGACTTTCTGTTTGCTTGATGTGCTTGTTGGCGGGGGAGGGGCAAAGCAGGAAAGGGGAAGGGCCATTAAAAAAAAAAATGACACAACGACAGCAGTCTCCACATCTGTCAGCTTCACAAAGCAACACAAAGTAATGAAGTGCACTTCATGACAAAAATGTGTTAACGGGCATAAATTGAGAAGAATTTCTAAAACCCAAACTCATTAACGTCACAATTCTTTTAATATCATGAAGCCATCATTTCGAGTTATATTTTTTATTTCAAGAGTCTTATTTCACAGTTCTTTCTCAGCTTGGTTCCGTTTCACTAACACCCTTGTGATAGTACCTTGTTTTGAGTGTGGGTCCAGAGGAAGCTGAGGACTTGAACTTTAAAATTCTGAAAAAGCAATAAACATCACAATAAATTGTTAAGATGAAGACAAAACTGGGAACAATCCAAAGTAGCAAAGAGTGAAAATTAACTCACTCAAAAGTATACCACTAGTGATTGACTTAATCTATATTTAGCCATCATTCATAAGGTGAAAATACTCAGAAAGAGATGCATCATGGAAACACATGGACATTTTAAACACAGTATGTTAATATTAAATTTAGAAACCTAAACGTTTTTTGGCTGACCTCTCAAGTCCTACCTAGTACAAATTTCACTCCCCTCTTTCGTGCCACTGTTCCTGATCCTCTACCCAGAAGAGAGTACTCCCTTCACCAAGTGGCCATATGGCCCATGGCACACTCTAGCATCCAGTATGATTATCTGTGTATGTCGTTAACTCCCTACTAGATTTACACTCTTTAGGACAGTGACTGTCTTTTGCATTTCAAAAGCCTGGACCATAAAGTCCAGAAAAATAAAGGCCATAAAGCCCAGTTCCTCAAGTGACAAATACTTAATAAGTAATGAGCTTAAAAAGCCATTTATCTTCCAACATTGGCTCAATGTCGTCTTCATTTCAATCACATCTAACTTCTTGCCCTAAGTCATAGAATGTTCTATACCTCCTTGTCTTTGTATATTCTAATTCTTAGACTTCAATGAAAAGCAACATTATTTTAAATTCTTTAAGAACCTAGTCTAATAGCACCAACTAAGTAAGGTTTCATTCGATTCCTTCTAGAATGCTAGTCACTTTCACCACCATACTCTCGTAGCCCTCTGATTAAGTATACTCATCAAATGTTATTATAATTATTATTGCTTATATCCAACTCTTTTGCCAACTTTTGAGCTTTTGAAAGGCAGGGACTGACAATATGGTCTAATGAGAAAACAGAGGCTATGGAGCTAAATGTCCCGGGCTTAAACACCAGCCTTTGTTTAGAAACTACAACATTATTCAAGCTCCTTGTCTGGCATGTAGCAGGTACTCAATAAATATTTAATGAATGGATGTACCTCTCAAAACCTCAGATTCTTTAGCTCTAAAATGAAAATAATACCTTCCAATGAGATATTAGAACGAATTGGTATAAAGTAATGAGAAGAGTGGCGGGAATATAATAGGTACTTAAAAAGAATATCTATTATGTATTAGAATTTCTAAAGCCTAGGACAGCTTCACTAAATATATTCTGAGTCAATGAATGGATGTACAAGCACTTAGCAAAGCCATTCAGAAAATACACTAATTGAAACATGGTCTCTATTTGCAACAAGCTTATAGTTTAATGGGGAAAATAATATATATGCATATACCTGTAGTATGAAACAGAAATAAATGTTCTTAGAACAGTATAAAGAACAGTATAAAGAATCAAGTCTATAGCAACAGACCCCTGCTTGCACAAAAAATTTGCAAAAAATGGGATGAATTAAACCAATTATTTTCTAAAACAGATTTTAAAATTGGGGATTAAAAAAAAAAGGCAATTCTGACAGAGAGAAGAACATGCACAGAGGAAAAGAAATAGAAAAGTTTGGAGACAGAAAAAAAACATTCCAAACGGTTTAGTTTTCCTAGAGTGCAGGAGGCAGAAAGGTAGAGTGAGGCCGGATTCTAAAAGGCCTGACTGGTTAGGTACAGAGAGGTTGGACTCCATTTTAGGCCAACACAAGACGCTGAGGTTACTGGGAAGAACAATGATCAAAGGAATGCTCTGGGAAAATTATATCCAAACTCTAAGCAGTTAACGGAGAACACATTATTTAAATTCACATAGGGAGAGAGAAAAGAGGGAAGGAGAAAGGAAGGGACTGGGGCTGAGAGAGGGGGGAATGGGGGGAAAGAGAGGAACAGGGAGAGACAGAGAAAGAGCCAGCCAGACAGAATGAGACAGATGGACAGAAGTCTCTCTCCACATCTCTTGACTTCTGCTTCCAAGTGGACTACGGTTACTGAATGGCTCTCTCTTAGTGGGAGGAAATTGATGGATAGAATGGCTCCAAAGCAGTCTATCTGAGCAACAGAGGAACCTTAGTATTAACATAAGCATGAAGATAAACCAAAATAAGACACCGGTGGACAAAAATGTAAATTTGAAGAAGACACACACACACACACACACACACACACACATTTTACAGCCATTGGTAAGCAAACAAAAGAAACCAACATAAAAAGCAGTCCATAAATTAACCTGTAATAAAATCTGAATAAGTCAAAGTACAAGCAATACACAGGTATATGAGTTCAGTCCTTGAAAACAGAAAATAGATATACACAACACGTCCTCACTTTGGCTTTTAGTGTTAGCTCTTTGTCAGTAGCCCAGCACACTTTCGGACAACGTAAGGGCATATATCATAACAGTCTCCATAAAAAAAGACTATTGGTAAACTATATACTCTAGGAGTCTCCAACGGATTCTTTTTTTTTTTAATACCCTAAAACAAAACCTCAAATACGAGAATAAACTCATCCTATACTGGTTGAATCATTCATTAACTACTTAACTGAATGTGTGTTATGTGCCAGGCACGATGCCAGGTACTGTATCCTCGGGAAGGACAAATTTGATTTTATTTGCTGTGCAGCATTAAGAATGATTAGAAGAAGTATTATCTTATAATCCTGCCTTATCACATAATCTAAAGCATGTAAGGGACTATTACTGGATTCTTGTGGGGGAGGTAGTTTATCTGTGAAGCACTAAATCAAACTAAAAGTTCACGAAGATCTCAAGTGAAAATCAATCGCTGCGCTTTAATGGAAAAAGAGAAAAGGTAAGCATGAGTGGGAATATGGCTACAAAAGTGGAGACATAAATGAATTCACCACCCGCTCATTTCACTCATTTCAAGAGATAATACAGAAAATGTTAAACAGAATATATGGATCTTATAACAAAGCATCTTCCACCAAGTGTTTGAGTTTACTGCAATGACAAATACCAAGCAGCTCATAAAGTTATTTTCCTCTCCTAAGATAGTCTGATTTTACAATCACCCTCATCGTACAGATGTATATAGGAAATGTGAACTAACGTGTAAAACTCAAATCTTTATGGGAAACCTAGAAGCAAAACACAAATGACAACATGTCTATACTATAGGAGATTCTGCCCTGCCCTATTAAAGTCTGTATTCTTTTAGAACTAAAAACACTAGTAAAATGAATTTAAACTTTTGGCCTCAGGAATTCCATTATTTTAGAAACCCTATATTTTTAACATACTGACTTTTAATTTTATTTATTACATACTGACTTTTTAAAATCTTGGCTATAGTCTCATAATAAAAATTTGATACCCTTTATGTAAATAAACCCTAAAGACACAGAATTGATAAGGGTGGATAGTCTCCTATTCCTAGCAGTCCATAAAGATATCATGTCCTTAGAACAAAAAGTGTTAAAGGGTTTTTGGCAAACAAAGAGTGTGAATATCTTTTTCCCTCAGTTATTATAAAGCCCGTATCTTTTCAATGTAGAAACAGAAAATGTATTGACCTCCAAATGCGTACCTCATATTCAGCCGTATTGACTGTTAAGGAAGGAACGAGAGAAAACAGTTCACTGAGGGTCTTCAAAATGAGAGGTCTCGTGTCACAGCTGAGCTTTGGGGAGAGCGCGTTCCAAGTTGAGCGAATGCAAACGACCTGTGAAGCAAATGAAAGAGTCAATGCCTAACAAAATCCCAACTGATAGGAGGCCATTAGTACCGAGTACTATCTTTCATTATAAGGAAACCAGGAAAGAACAAGAACATTCCCAGAAGTTAAGACTTGGTAAGGTATCACTCCTCAAAAGAAATGATTTAAACCACTATAAACTGTGGTTGAAGAAGGTCCAGCCTGACTCACATGACAGCTTCTTTACTACTTTTGCTAACCAAGGAACTAAAACTCTCCCACGTGTACGCGTGCATGCGTGCCCGTGTGCACACTCGAGTTAGATTAGCTATGTATGTTGTTGAAGAACCATTCTCTGAAACAAAGAAGGTAAGATAATGTTAGAACGTTTCTAAAGGCAGGTATCTGCAGCTTTCGTAGCTTTTCAGCCCTGCTGCAATTGTGTCAGCATTCAGAAAATTGACATGCTAATATATATAAATTGAACATGCTCAAATCATCTTACAAACATTTAAAGGAGGCAGGAGAACAGCTGTATTATTTAAAATAATAATTTGGGCACCTGGCTGGCTCAGCTGGTAGAGTGAGCAACTCTTGATCTGGGTGGTCGTAAGTTCAAGCCCCATGTTGGGCAGAGAGCTTACTAACTAACCTAACTAACCAAATAAATAAAATACTTTAAAACTTTGCTTTAAAAGTCACTTCAGATTCTTTAAGAGGCTGTTAAATGACAAAATAAAACTACAGCCCAACGAAAATGTTATTTTTAACTCAACTCAATTTTCTAAACCAAGTGTTCTTAGTTCATTTCACTATCTGATTTTCTGGAGAATCAAATGTCTTCTTAAATTTGATTCCAACTACAACAGATGATTTCTTCACTTAGAGATATTTTATTAAAATTTTAAACTCCAGGCAAGAAGAGCTCCAACATAGATCAATTAGATAGAGTTTAACAAGGATCAATCTTTCTAAAATACTCCCATCTCTTCTCTTAAGCTTCAATTAACGCACACAATTTATCTCTGTCTACAAACATAAATTATTTAGGAAAAACTACATAAGGAAGTAAGTGACAAGTGTCAAAGACAAATGAATAATATATACTTAAGGACACAGATTAAGGAGACGCTTGAAGAGGAGACCGCAGAAGGAGTATCTCAGAACACTTGGATTTGATGCTTTTGCTCTTATTTTCTTCTTCCCATGAAACAGCAGAAAAATGTTCTTTGGCTTGGGACCCACTACAAATTTCTTCGAATTCACATTTACTAAGGGGAATACTGTGTGACAGGCATGTCAGTAGGCACATTTATACAAAGTAGCACTAATATTACAAATCATCGGTATTTGCAATCAAAAGATAAACAAATTCTTTCAAAGCTATCAATTCAACATCGAGTATATGCCCAGAGTAACATAAAGTACCAAGAGGAACAATGGAATATAAAACACAACCTAACATATCACAGAATTTAGCACCTACTGAAAAGGAAGAGAATGTATATATAATTCTAAATTATCAGGAAGCAAAAGGTATATGATTAAATTTTAAACTGTGTTCAAAAGCAAAGAGTTTCAGGAGGAACTCACGCTCTCTGGGCGTGAGGGTCATCAGAGAGAACATCAAGATCCAGGAAGCCTAGAGATGGGCCTAGGAGAAGGAATAGACAGAAATCAGGTAGATACTGCCTGAGCAAGTGGAAAGCATAGGTCAAAACAAACAGAAAGCGAGTTGTGGGTGCAAAACTGGTATGCAAAGTACCAGTGAGGGAAGGCTGACAGATCAGAGAGGACCTAGGTTCCCAAAATGAGTTTGAATCAGAATCAAAAAAGAAAAGGAAGCCTCTAGCGGTTTCTGAGCTGGGGAACAATCAAAATTAAAATGCTACCTTTGAAAGAATCTTCTGGTAGGCTTAGAGCCAAAGCTAAAGCAGTCACCCAACCTCGTTAATTCCTATTTCTCACTGGTCCCCAACACATACAGAGCCTCAAACGTTTTCCCCAAATCTCATGCTCGGTGTACTCACTAATTGTCCGTGCTTTCTCTTCACTTTAAATGCCCATCTGATTCCAACTGAGGGGGTTTCAAGACCCAGTTCAAACCCCAATTCCACAATTAAGCTTTCTCTTACACTTCAAGCCCTCCTTTTATCCCTTTCTTTCCTCCACCGTCTAACACTTAAAGCTCTGCACCATCCAATTTAGCATTTAATTATACACTGTCTAGTATTATTCACTATTTTCGTGAACGTAAGTTGTCTCCTCAAGTAGATATTAAGTTCTTTGAAGATAATGATCATGTCTTATAGTTCTCATTCCCCACTCACCTAGCATGGTAATAAGAATATAATAGATTATCAGTACTTATCAACTACTCATGGTACTGGAACCTGAGGAATGCTAAATCTGAGATGGAGAATAAAAGAATTAAAAGAACCTGGAGAGGGTGCCTGGGTGGCTCAGTCGTTAAGCGTCTACCTTCTGCTCAGGTCATGATCCCAGGGTCCTGGGATCGAGCCCCGCATCGGGCTCCCTGCTCCGCGGGAAGCCTGCTTCTCCCTCTCCCACTCCCCCTGCTTATGTTCCCTCTCTCGCTGTCTCTGTCAAACAAACAAACAAACAAACAAATAATGAACCTGGAGAATGAATCAGGAAGGGAAAGGTTTTGCAACTAAAGACCTAGGTGAATAAAAAGGAAGGAGGGGCGCCTAGGTGGCTGAGTTGGTCAAGCGTCTGCCTTCAGCTCAGGTTCTGGGATTGAGTCCTGCATCGGGCTGGGCTCTCTGCTCAGTGGGGAGTCTGCTTCTCCCTCTCTCTCTGCTGCTTCCCCTGCTTGTGCTCTCTCTCTGTCAAATAAATAAATAAAATCTTAAAAAAAAAAGGGAAAACTGGAAGAAGGAGCACATTTGTAGGAGATGGAGCTAGAGATGGTGAGTTCTACTTGAGCTATGTCTAATGTGAGTTGATGGAAAGACATCCAGAGAGAAATACCCTGCAAGGAAAAGAAAAGTACTGTAACTCAGATTGGAGGTTGGTCAACAATAGTTTTGTCGTTTGAATACTCTAGAAATGAAACTACCTTGAAGAGGTATGGTCTCACAGATGCTCTGACGCACTCTGCAAATCAACAAAGAGAATGTCTGGCCACCAATGACAGAAGGACAAAAAGGGCCTTGCCCTTTTCGTGGGGGCTGGGTGGGCAGGAAGGCTACATCCTCCAAGTTTATTCAAGGATTCACAGAACTTTTTTTTAAAAAAGTCTACTTTCTAGAAAGTTTGAAAGCGAAGGCCTAAAATGGTACTGTACATACGGACTAGGAGAAGCTATTTCAGAACCGTAGCCGGAAGTGTGGCCTTAGACGGGAGCAAGGTGTACCTGCAGGGAATGCTTGTAAACCTAGGCTTGCCCCCATAATCAGAAGCAGGGAAGCCTCTAGTAAAGAAGGCTGCTTTCTTGGACCTTCCCAACCCTGGGCTATTCTTGACACTACATGGCAGAGATCTCCTGGCCCTGAGGGCTCCTTGAATTTAATCTATTACCATCTTGCTATATCCATCTCCTGGAACCCTGTGGATCTGATCCACTACCCTCGTGACCGTACAATCCATTGAATTATATCAGATTAGTCAGGCTCATGGTCCTGGCCTTTACGGGCTTGTTCTGCCTCTAATGTTCATTACCCAATCACTTATCTGTTCAAAAAACAAATTGACATCTGGCTCTAAGAATGTGATGGGCCACACCTGAAGTGACTCATAAAGAAGGAAATTCTGCTCTATATAGCTGAGCTGAGAAGGAAAAAAGGTAGGGGTGGGAGCATGGGGAGAGGGTGGTGGTGTTAATTACCTAGTGGCAGAAACAAAGAGGCAAATTGCTACACTCAGGGACTGTAAGAAAGTTGTCAGTTTCCATAACCTAATAGCTTGTGTTTCAATGTCCATGAGGAAAGAGGAGACACTGCCTTTAGCCCTATAGAAGGCAGGAAGTTGGAACTGAGACCCTCAGGGTGCCTGGGTGGTGCAGTTGATTATGTGTCCAACTCTTGGTTTCAGCTCAGGTAGTGATCTCGATCGAGGTCATGAGCTCAGGGTCATGTACTTAGGGTCCTGAGATAAAGCCCCCCCCCGACGGCCTCTATGCTCAGTGGGAGTCTGCTTAAGACTCTCTCTCCCTCTCCCTCTGCTCCCTCCACTTGTGTATGCTCCCTCTCTAAAATAAAATAAATAAACTTAAAAGAAAAAAAAAACACACACAAAAAACCAGCACCTTCAAAAGAGCGGACTCCCTAGTGTAATGGTTGGACTAAAAACCACTGAGCTGAGACACTAACATAAAAAACAGCAGTGAGCAAGGGGGCAACTGGATCACTCCCAAAGGATATTCCTATAACGCACAACCCAAGTGGTTCACAGAGAAAAATGAAATGAAATAAGCTCCTCTAAAAAGGAGTTCATGATAAAAAATTTTTCAAAAAACTATGACACAGTCCAACATGAAAGAATCAACAAAAACAAGAAACAGCAGGACTAAACATCTAAGACCTTCAGATAACAGAACAGCAAACAAAAGTACTTGTAAGAATTAAAAAGATTTCAGACAAGGCATTTAATTACCAGTAAAAGAATATGGCATGATGGAAAAGAAGAACCAAATCTGGAAAAGAACCAAATAAGATCTCCAGAAATGAAGAATATAATCACTGAAATTATTAACACAACAGATAGAAAGTTACCCTAAATATAGACCAGAGAGATTAGAGTTATAAAACATAAAAAGAAATTCAAAGTCAGGTAGTATCAATAAGAGGTAGTCTTTCTTATATTTATCAAGAGTTCCTAAAGGAGATCCATTTGAGAAGGGCCCTGAGAGAAGGGGTTGATTCCAGGACTGGACTAAGAAAAATATAACTTAAGTTTGGAGCATCTTATGGTGCCAGAAGTAGGGAAGTGTTCAAAAATGTGGACTTGTTGAAAGGACATAGGGGCCAATCTCAAAGTGTTCCCAATGGTCAAATAAAAAGCCCTAAGTCCACAGAGGCATAAATAGATAAATAAACAAGTAAGAAAGAAGGAACAGCTCTTCCTTACAGAAAAATTCCAACTGATAAATGTAGAAGCAAGGAAAGAAAGAAAAAAAATCACCATTAGACAAACACCACATGAATAATTGTCATAGACAAGATCTGCTGGTGGATGTTAAAATTAGTGGGCAAAAGTGTGAGGACAGACAGGACAACTAGATAGTCTCAAGGTATCTCCTCCAAGAATGGGTTAATTACAGAAGAAAGAACAGTAACTGTGATGTGGAGAAACCCGTTAACCAGGTGACTGAGGCTAACATCACCAAGCGATGAAAGTTAATATCACCAGTAATAAAACATATCAACTCCATGTACTCCTGATAAGATACACTGAGAAATACTACTTCTGGAGTATTCTTGTCAAAAAAAATGCATAAGCTCCATCTAATCATGAGGAAACACTACATACACCCAAATCGGAGGACATTTTACCAAAGACCTAACCAGGACTCTTCGAAAGGATCAGCATCGTGAAAAGTAGAGAAGACTGAGGAAGTGGCACAGATGGGAAGAACTAGGTAACATGACAACTCAGTGCAACATGAGACCCTGGGTTGGATCCTGGAACGGAAATGAACTTTAGTGGGAAAACTATGAAGCCTGAATAAAGTCCATAATTCAGCTCATAGCGTTATACCAACGTTAATTTCTTAGACTGGATGGCTGTGCTACAATTTACCGGAAGTGTACAATTCGATGGTTTTCAGTATGATACAAAGTTGCATGACCATCATCGCAATCAACATGATCATTCATCCCTCATATTTCCCCCCAGCCTACCCAATCCTAGGCAACCATAAATCTATCTTGTCTCTATAAATTTGCTTTTTCTAGACCTGTTCTATAAAGGAAATAATACAATATATGGTCTTCTGTTATGGGCTTCTTTCAATTAGCATGTTGCTTTTAAGGTTCATCCGTGGCTTAGTATGTATTGGTACTTAGTCTTCTTCATTGCTAAATAATATGCCATTCTATGTATATGTCTCTCTGTACTATTTTTTGAAACCTTTCTGTAAGTTTAAAATTATTTCAAAATAAAAGTTTTAAAAACAGGAACAGGAAAAAAAAAAACACTTAAAAAAATAGTGGCTAAGAATTTCCAAAGTCAATGAAAGGCATTAATTCTCTAAGTCATCAGCAAGAGAAATAAAAATAAGCTTATGTCTATATACATTACAAGATGTCTGTTTAGCACCAAAGGCGAAGAGATGTCAAAGCTAAATAGGCAAAAAAAAAAAAAGAGAGAGACTATCAAAAAATAGACTGTTGGGACGCCTGGGTGGCTCAGTCGGTTGAGTGTCTGCCTTCGGCTCAGGTCATGATCTCAGGGTCCTGGGATTGAGTCCTACATCGGTCTCCTTGCTCAGCGGGGAGCCTGCTTCTCTCTCTGCCTGCCACCCTCCCCCCCCCCCCGCTTATGCACTCTCTTGCTCTCTCTCTGACAAATAAGGAAGTAAAATCTTTTTTAAAAAAATTAAAAAAAAAAATAGAGACTGTCTACGAAGGAACAGTTTAGAATAACAACAGACTTCAAAATTAACAAGACCAGAGACCACGCAGTGACATCTTAAAGGTCTGAGGAAACTATCAGCCTATAATACTGAATCCATCATTCACTAGTAAGGGCAAAAGAAACAAGAATATATGAATTAAATAGAACACCTACGCATTAAGCACATTATAGCATATGAATATTTACATACCTATTACTCAGAACACGTTGCTCAGTTTGTCTATGAGTTTTGGAGAATACATCCCATTCTAAATGCTTACATTATGCGTATTTTATTGCCCTTTGCGTTTCTCAGGGAGAAGGACACCTTCGCCCTGTCATTGTTCCCCTAGAATCTTAGCAACACTAAATGGCACAGATTAAGAAGAAAGACCCTGGGACCCTGGGCAGCGTGGTACACTCGAAAGAGCACATGATTGGAGTCAAAAACCCCAGGCTCTCCCATTTGGTAGCTGAGTGACTCCGGCAAAGTCATTAATCTCCTTCAATCTGTTTCCCCGGCTGCAAAACGGAAATAATAGTAGCAACACCTGCTCTATACAGCACAAGGTTAACAGTAAAGGCAATGTTGAGACGACTGTATGCAAACGTGCTTCACACACTGTAAAAGAAGGTCATTGCTGTTATAACCAATGGTGAAAAAAATCACGAATCCCCAAAGAATCAAAGCCTTTGCGTCTAATTCTTGTGCCGTAAGAATGACTTTGTTCCTTCACAGAGGAACAGAGAGCTATCTTCTAATTTTACTTCCAAAAGCTATTTCTAGAAATTCCTGGGAACAGCCTACTCCTTTTGTCCTGATGCTTTATTCCAAGAGAGGGAAAGCTTTATGAAAAATCTTCAGGCAATGAAAACTGCCTTATTTGCCCTTTTCATAATGAAGGTAAAAGAAACTGCCTTCACAATTAAAGGACTCAAGTCATCATCATGCAGTGAAGTCCTCTTAAGCTAATTCAGCACACACAATTCATAAAACAGGATGCTTCTGTTACCAAAATACAAGAATGGGGGATAAGAGGGAGTTTAAGCAGACACAATCAATGGGGCAGAAACAATGAGAAGAATAACACTCTTTCTTACCCTAATAATATGGGGTTAAAGGTTATAAGTATAAAAAAAAATGACTAGCACAGGTTTATTTAAGTAATTTTACAGTCCTTTCATGTCTGAGACTAGTTTATGATCAAGGCAGTGTCAGAGAAAAAGAACTGAAATAAACACTGAGTTGCCTTTTTAAAAGTCCTTTATAATCGAAAGGACAGTAATTCCAATGACTTTCTATTACGGTTGCTCAGTTTCTGTCCTGTTCATGGCAAATAACGTAGAAGCATGTATAATCTAAATTCCAAACTGTGGCTCAGTAAATCAAAAATATTTGTACTTTCTGCCCTCATATTAATCCCTAACTCTCTATGCCATCTACAAAAGAGCCACAACAGAGACGTTTTGAATTATTCTGTATTTCTGGAAAACTGGCAGTTTGTAGTGCAGACTGATAATTCTAGTATCTGAATAGAAGGGGCTCAGCACTGCGTAACCGACACAAGCAACAACAGAGAGGCATTTATTAAACAGACTGATCTAGGCTATCAAGCCACCCAAGGGACTCGCTACTCAGTGGCCAGGGATTTTAAGTTTCTCTTTTATTCCCCCATGTGAGAAGTTGCAGCTTTCCGAGCTACCTCCCTATAGGGAACAATATCTTCTGATGCAAACTCCATTGATTTCTAGGCAGGAACACAAAGAATTGACACAAAGAGCTCCCTGAAGGGGCGCTCACTTTTCAGTTTTGCTAGATTCTGTCCGGATTAATTATCTACTTCCTGTTGGACATTCTTCTGGCCTGAACTAGCAAACTCACAGTAAGAATGCGTCAGAAATATCTTTTGATAACAAAATGATTAGTGCTTTATTCCCTCCCCCCCCCAAATAACCAGAGGGAATCTTTTTTTTTTTTTTTTTTAAAGGTCAGTCCTTTCCACTGTGCAGATAAATGGAGGTTCGATTTCAAGGTAGTAAAGAAAAGTAAGAGAAATTCAATCAAAATAGCTTAAAATTAAAAAAAAAAAATCAAATTGCTAAAAAGTTGCTCAGCAGATCCAGAACGGAAAGCCACGCAAACTCAGTATCTGCCAGCAACAGGAGTAAAATACCTATCTAAATTTTAAAAAGGGCGAAAGGGACTAATATGAGTGCACTACAGAAAGAGCTTGAGAAACAGTTTAGTGTCATTACATATTGAAAAACCAACAAGCTAGGCATCAAAAATAACGGATAAATTAAGCAATCACTACAGAGACTCTAAAAACACTTTACAGAACAATTCTAAATGGCACAGATGAAGCTTTTAGAAATACCTACTGAGTTCAGTCCCCTTTACAATGATGGAGCTCCGTGAAAACATTTCTCAATAACCAACGTTGCCATTACTGAAATGTAACCTGATTCCACGTTCACTGAAAATGATTCTTCTATCCTCCTCCACCCGCTCTATGTATCCACAGATCTGAGGATAACCCAACTGATGAATTCCTTGTGGGTAACAATAGTGAAGTTCAGTCTTACGTGCCTGAATAACTCAAAAAGATTCATCTACAACGTCCTGATAACAAGGAAGACCCATACCTGGGACGTCTTCCCAAAGAAACAAACATGCTCCTGTTTAATGGAAACTGAAGGCAACACCTGTAATCTACAAGTGCGAGAGAGCAAGAATTTGGCAGGCCTTCTTTAGGAATTATTTGTTCTTTCGTGCAAAAAAGCCACTGAATTGCGACGAAAATGGTTCCCCTTCACAAGGTTTTAACAAGTACAAACCGCTTTTCCTTCCCGACCAATGCAGTAGCCAGCACAGTGCTTAGCGTATAAAGGCACGCCCCTCAAAAAAATAAAAAAGGTGTTGAACGAATGAATGGTGTGAACTGGAAGTAGATAATGCCAGCGAGAACAGGGCTGGAGATCTGTCTGTCAAGCACCAGAGAGTGAATGTTTTAGGCTTTGAGGGCCACCCACCCTGTCACTAACCACTCCACTCTGCCGCGACGTCACAAGAGCAGCCATGGATTAGGACAACACATATAGACTGCAAATGTGGGTAATCAGTACACACAAGGGGTAAGAAAGAAAACCAAAAAACGCCGAAACATCAGAAATGGCACGACTTGTGTAGAAGAGAGGAATGATGACTTAATTAAGAAATGCGTCCTGGGCGCCTGGGTGGCTCAGTTGGTTAAGCGACTGCCTTCGGCTCAGGTCATGATCCTGGAGTCCCGGGATCGAGTCCCGCATCGGGCTCCCTGCTCGGCGGGGAGTCTGCTTCTCCCTCTCCCGCTCCCCCCTCTTGTGCTCTTTCTCTCTCTCACTCTCTCTCTCAAATAAATAAATAAAATCTTTAAAAAACAAAACAAAAGAAATGCGTCCTTAAAATCAATATTACGAACCGTCCCTTTGGTTGATGCCCTAGAGGTTTTACACCTCAGAAAAAGACCTAAGAAATATTTACAGTAAGCAGAAATAGGCCATCCTTATAGACAGCAGAGAGAGGGCCATTCTGGAGAGTTGGAAAAGGAGACAAGGCATGATTTCAGGCAGGTAAATGCTGGGGGAAGAGTACAGTGAGGGTGAAGATCTGGCAATGTCCTCACTTAAAACTAACCACGTTGGCCTCTCCCATAGAATGTCTTCCAATTCCTCGTGTGCCCCAGTCTGTACACTGCAGCTTGAATGAATTCTTCATTGCAAACTGTAGATGCTACTCCCTGGACCCAAGTCTCCCGAGAGAGGGCAAATCGAAACCACTCCTCAGCAAACACCAAGGAGTTCAAAAATTGAAATTATATGTGAGAACTCCACGAGTCTAAATGAGCTATTAATGTCTTCTTAAATTATTCTCAGCAGTCTACTTTGCAACTGAATAATTATACCAGAAAATCCAGGAAAACATCAGGACTCCAGCAATGATAAAGGAACTTTTCTAGAAAAGAAGCTACAATTACTAGGGGAGAGAGCAGATAGATTGTTGATTTTCAAGGGTCCACCTGCCACGGGAAAGAATATTAAGACAATGAGGAAACAAAGGGCACCACAAGAAAGTGTAGAGGCTGCTTTTAGGCAAATAGGCTTGAGCGATGGAATGTAGAAAGGGCCACAGTGATCCCCAGGCTGAATACAGATGGGCCCATCGGAGGACCCACCTCAAAACAGCAATAGGCCCCAACTGACCAATGGGCTACTTACAACCAGGCATGGGTTGCCAAAAAAGGGAAAATTCCAAATGTCACCATACCTCCTCATCTTCCCTTTTTTTTTTTTTTTCAAGATTTTATTTATTTGAGAGAGAGAGACAGAGAGAGAGGATGAGCCAGGGATATATTATATATATATATATATATATATATATATAAAGAATACAGGAGCACCTGGGTGGTTCAGTCGGTTAAGCGTCTGCCTTCGGCTCAGGTCATGATCTGGGGGTCCTGGGATCAAGCCCTGCTTGGGCCCCCTGCTCAGTGGGGAGTTTGCTTCTCCCTCACCCTATGCTCCTCCCCCTAGCTTGTGCTCTCTCTCAAATAAATAAATTAAATTCTTTGAAAAAAAATTAAGAATATAGAAATGCAATGCTAACCCCCCAAATTCTTCTCAAACCTAACTGTCCATTTGTATCAGAAATGTACATCTGCTAAATAATAAAGATTAAGACACAAAAAATACTGATCGCAGTGTGGTTTACAATATAAAAAAATCAAAACAAATCAATAAATAATTTAAGTATCCCACAACAGGAAATACAGCCATGTGCTCACTCAAGTCAATGTCACAAGTAGATTACTAACATGACTTGGTGCCCATGGTAAACTGCTAGGTGAAAGAACAGATTACAAAAGAATATATAACACATTGCTCTAACATAGTATGGTCTCTTTTTTTGTTCTATACCTGTGGCTTAGAGGTGATTTTTAATCTTTTCCTCAGTTATAATTTATGACTTTCCTACTACATACATACAATACTTGAGTCATATTTTAAAGAAAATATATATCCATTTTATGCATTTGGGCCTCAATCATTTTTCCACAGTTAAAATTAATTTGATTCTCCCATTTCCCTATAGCTTGCATAAAGATTTAAAAAAAAAAGATTTTCATATGACACCTAAAATTAGTGTATTTTTAAAATGACATTCGACAAAGTGGTCATTCTTTAGTAAAAAGTGAGATTTATGTTTCTTCCTTCCACCCGCCTAAATTAATATTTTACAGGGAAATCTGTAAGTTTACAATAGCTGTTCTTCCTCTACAAAATGGGAGCCAAACATTTTGGCTTCCACCACACCTGGGAAACCTAATATAATTCCAAAGGTTTCCTTAAACATCCTCACTGCCAGGCAGGATTGCTCCTCCTGCCACAAAGCATAAGCCAATTAACAGCTATTCCCACCACATCAAATAAATATATGGCTGGTGATAACTATACAACCCATAAACACACGCCAGGAAAATAATACTGCACAAAGCTGGAAAAATTCTGAGCAGATGGACTAAAGAGCTTCCTGTAGGGTCTCAAAGGAAATAATAGTCAGTGGCACTAATAAGAGTGTAGATTTAACACACTACAACATGGATGAACCTTGAAAACATTATGTTATATGAAAGAAGCCAGTCACAAAATACCACATATTGTAGGATGCCATTTATATGAAACGGAAAACAGGCAAATCTAGAGAGCCAGGAAGGAAGTAGATTAACGGTTGTATAGGATGGGGGGTGGGGGTGAGCAGGGAAGGGATGGAGTTAATGTGGGGGTGACAGCTAAAGGGTACAGTTTCTTTGCAGGGTGATGAAAATGTTCTAAACTTGACTGTGGTGATGAATATACATACCATCAAATTATGAACTTCACATGGGTGAATTGTACTGTGTGTGAATTTTGTCTCAGAACTTTTTACCAAAAAAAAAAAAAAAAGTTTAGATTTAGTGTGGTCCTACTTGCACCAGGGGAACAAGTATTTTGGTATCCGCCAACTCTAGGTTCAAACCTTGCCCCGCCACTAATTAGCTGTATTAACTTCAGTTTCCCCAACCGTAAAAGGAAGGATAGTGTTTGTGTTGGTCAGGATTCTCCAGAGACACAGAACAAATCAGAGGTTATAGATAGTCGGATGGATGGATGGATGGATGGACGGACAGAGAGAGAGATTTACTACAATCTGTCAGCAACCTGACGAACCAGGAAAGCTGATGGTATAATTCAGTCCGAGGCCATAGGTCTGAGAACCGGGAGTGAATGGCCTAAGTCTCAGAGTCCGAAGGCCCAAGAACCAGGAGCCCTGATGTCCAAGGACAGGAGACAATGGCGTCCCAGCTTAAGAAGGGAATTTGCGCAGGGGTGCCTGGGTGGCTCAGTCAGTTAAACGTCTGCCTTCAGCTCAGGTCATGATCCCAGGGTCCTGGGATCGATCCCCGCATCGGGCTCCCTGCTCTGTGGGGAACCTGCTTCTCCCTCTCCCTCTACCTGTCGCTCCTCCCTGCTTGTGTTCTCTCTCTGTCAAATAAATAAATAAAATCTTAAAAAAAAAAAAAAAAGAAGAGAATTTGCGCATTCTTTGCCTTTTGGTTCCACTCCCAACCCTCCATGGCTTGGATGATGCGGCTCACATATTCGTGAGGGAAGATCCCTTTTGTCAGTCTACTGATTCAAATGCTAATCTTTACCAGAAACGCCCTCGCAGACACACCCAAAGATAATGTGTTTTATCAGTTATCTGCGCATCCCATACATCAGTCAAATTAACACATAAAATTAGCCATCACAGCACTAATACCAACCTCACAAGATTACTATGACGATTTTTGTTAGAAGACTTAGGATAGGGGCGCCTGGGTGGCTCAGTTGGTTAAGCGACTGCCCTCGGCTCAGGTCATGATCCTGGAGTCCCTGGATCGAGTCCCGCATCAGGCTCCCTGCTCGGCGGGGAGTCTGCTTTTCCCTCTGACCCTCCCCCCCTCATGCTCTCTCTCTCTCTCTCTCTCAAATAAATAAATAAAATCTTTAAAAAAAAAAAAAAAGACTTAGGATAGTACTGGGCGAGGGGTAAGGGCTCAGCCAATGTTTACTTTTGGCGTCAGTATTAAGATTTTATTCTGGGGGCACCTGGTTGGCTCAGTCAGTGGAGCATGCGACTCTGAGTTCGAGCCCCAGGTTAGGTGTAGAGATTACTTAAAAATAAAATCTTAAGGGCACCTGGGTGGCTCAGTTGGTTGAGTGACTGCCTTCGGCTCAGGTCATGATTCTGGAGTCCCTGGATCGGGTCCCGCATTGGGCTCCCTGCTCGGAGAGGAGTCTGCTTCTCCCTCTGACCCTCCCCCCTCATGTGCTCTCTCTCTCATTCTCTCTCTCAAATAAATAAATAATAAATAAAATAAAATCTTAAAAAAAAAAAAGGAAAAAAAAGATTATATTCCTGTTTTAACTCTTTACCTTGGGTAATTTTCCAAAGATGGACCAGACATGAGACCCCCATCCATTTTCCAGCACAGGGCTAACTGTGCTTCATCAGAATTCTACTTCCATGCTCATCACTCAGCTTTCTACTTGAATCAACACCTCTTCTGGGTCTGAGGAGTATGGATGCATAGGGTGTTCATTTGGCATCTGCTTCATCCAACTGAGTTGGCTGTGCTCCCCATAAAACTCCCATCCCATTGTTGGGAGAATGCTCCCAGGCAGAGCGGAAGAAGTAAAGAGATTTTAAAAGCTCTCGTCTCTCCTTCACGTTCTTTTCTCTTCACTCATTTGTAGTGGACTTTTGGCTGCTTAAGTGAGGGGCTGAAGCTAACATGGCCCTGCGGAAGGAAAAGAGGAACACCAGGAAGTTGACCGTTTCCTCCTAGGCTGGCTTTCCTTTTACATGTGATGGAAGGGAAATAAAGGAGATGTGGAAGAATCCTTTGTCTCTCTGCAGCCTACCCTCCAGGCGAGGGGAAGAAGGTAAGACAGGAGTAGAACCTCCACACAGGAGTGAGTATGCAATTCTCTGCAGTGGCTTCTGAAGTTTTCTCAGAAACCTAGTGTAACCATGAATATCTAGACGGGGCACAGGAGGCTAAGGAGAGAGCACCCAACACAATCACCAAACAGCGACATCCGAGCCTGAAGTCCCAGATGGCAACCCAGAAGTGCCTACTTGAGTGTAGAAGGGTTGGAGGCCTTCACACTACTCCTTCCCACAATTCCCCCACACATACACTACAAGAAAGTAAATGTCAGTGTAGAATTGTTATTGCAGTAATAAGAATAATGTTTGAGATTTCCTTGTGTTCTCCCATTTATTACAATGTATCATATACTTTATTCTCAGCTGCCACCAAATCATCAGTAATGCCTACCTCTGTTAGCAGTTGCAAAAGGCTCATATTTAGTGCGTAAATAAAAGAATAAAGTTACAATGATCAACCATATTTTCCACACTAACTAAAGATATATGTGAAAAATTCATATCCTATGTAGAAAAAAATATAGGTAAAGCAACACTCTCATATAATGCAGGTCAGAGTTAAAAAGGGAGAAATCAAAAAACAAAAACAAAAATAAAATAAAATAAAAAAACAAAATAAAAGGCGGAAATCTTTATGGATGGTAATACATACCCTTGGGCTACCAATTCCATTTCTAAAAACTTATTCGAAGGAAATAATTAGAGATGCATGTTAAGGTTTAGCTCTAAGGATGATCATTACAGCTCTGAATACACAAGTAAAACATCGGAAACAAAATACCCATCAATAAAAGATTGGTAAAAGTATGATACATGCAATGTACAATAAGATACTATGTAGCCATTAAAATATGTGTATACATATTGCCAGAAAGAGATGTACACAATATATTAAGAATACATTTGGTGGGCGCCTGGGTGGCTCAGTCGTTAAGCGTCTGCCTTCGGCTCAGGTCATGATCCCAGGGTCCTGGGATCGAGCCTCACATCGGGCTCCCTGCTCAGCAGGAAGCCTCCTTCTCCCTCTCCCACTCCCCCTGCTTATGTTCCCTCTCGCGCTGTGTCTCTCTCTGTTGAAAAATAAATAAAATCTTAAAAAAAAAAAAAAGAATACATCTTGTACGCTACATAGTATGCTCAATACACTCTCACCTGTTAAAATCTCTGCAGGTATGCAGCCATACACATATATAAAAAGGCACAAAATTACAGATGGCAAGTTGCTTAAATTAGATTTATCTCTGGATAGTGACTTTATAGGAGCTTTTTTGTTTTATGCTTTGCGTATCTGTATTTTCTGATTTTTGAGCAACAAACATGCCGTGCAATAAAAACACTTTAAAAACTCAACATACATATTCTAAAAAGCAAAAATTCACTGAGAGAGTGGACTAGAATGTGAAATCATAACCTCCCTGGACAATTCAGAATGTCTCGTAAACAAGCTGGCATTCAAATCTCCTAATAGGCCAACCCCTCTGTTAAGAACTAGGACTAGAGAGAAATAGAAAGAGCTTATTACCTCTGCAAAGTAGCTCACAGGAGCACAAACATGCAAAGCAAATATTTACGGTCAGTTATAATGCTCAAATAGAAAGGGATGCTTTGGGGCAAAGAAAGGACACGAACTTAAGTGATAAGGAAATTTCATAAAGGAGAAACAGAAACCAATCATGTAACTTCATTATTAACTAGGAAAGATCTCACTAATTACAGAAGTTTTACTAGCATTTTTAGATTACCTGAAATTACCTTAGATTACACAACTTATTCCAAAGCAATTCATAATCCTGCTTCGTAGAACTTATCACCACTGCAAACTAGGAGGCGTACCATGAATGGTTAAATGTCCATTTGCTCCCGTCCCCCAACATAGAATGAGAGCTTCCCAGGGATTAAGAACGAGGTCTGTCCTTTACATCATTCTATCTCTAGCAGCTCATGGTGCATAGTAGGCACACAAATTTTAGTTGAACATGAATGAATATAAATAAAAACAGTCAGTTTCTCCTTTCCTCCATTGGGTTGGCTCAGAAAGCGGGTTGCCTTGCTCGGCTCAAGGATGCGTGTCACCTGTAACTAGAATCAATTCCCTCTCTAATACTGTTCTGCAACTGCTGACTCTAGACCCTAGCCAATTCTAAGTGGTTCTCGAATTTCCCTTGACTAAATGGAAATGCTCTTGCTCACTAAATCTCTAAGCCATTCTTCTTCTGCCCTTTTATTTATCAAGTGGCAGCAGGCTACATCTGCCCCGCCTTTGGGGTAGGAGGGAGTATGGGGTGGGGGATGGGAAGAGAAGTAACAAGAATGACATTATATGATATGGTATTGAATAAAGGGCAAGGGATTAGCCTTGCATTCAAATCCCAACTCTGTGTCTTCTTAGCTCTGTGCCCTTGGGAAAATTACTTATACTCTATGGGTCTTAGCTTATTCCCATATAAAATAGGGACAAAACCACCAAACTCACAGAAATATTGTACTAATTAAATGAGATAATGTATGTTATACTTACTGTTGTGCCTTGACCACAACGGGCACTCAGTAAACGGAATGGTTGTTTTCCTTGTCTTTGTGGTTATTACCATAATGCTATTTGCTCCTAATCGAAGTGAATGCTATAGCCTAGTTTCTTTACAGTCAATTCCTTATTCCTTTAAAGCATTTCTTTTTTTTTTAAGTTTTTTTTTTTTTTTAAATAATCTCTACACCCAATGTGGGGCTCAAACTCACAACCCCAAGATCAAGAGTCGCATGCTCTACCGACTGAGCCAGCCAGGTGCCCCCCCTTCAAAGAGTTTCTATACCATATAACAAAAAAATCTGAGAAAAAGGATCATCTTAACAGACCTCTTCATAAAGATGGCTTGTGATGACACTTCTGAAAGACATCTTACCATATGTTACACAAGAGCAACCTCTAATCCAGTGACCTATAAACATGCTTGTTTGTACAGCTCTACTGGTTAAAAAAAAAAAAAAAAAGCGCACCAGCATATATGTATATTTATTCATATGATATATATACATGAATGATAAGAAGGAAAATATTAGGCAAAGTAAGAAAACTTGAAACAATTATTCTCGGGGCGGCTGGGTGGCTCAGTTGTTAAGTGTCTGCCTTTGGCTCAGGTCATGATCCCAGGGTCCTGGGATCGAGCCCCACATTGGGCTCCCTGCTTGGGGAAGCCTGCTTCTCCCTCTCCCACTCCCCCTGCTTGTGTTCCCTCTCTGTCTCTCTGTCAAATAAATAAATAAAATCCTTAAAAAAAAATTATTCTCAGTAAAGGAAAAGGTAAAACATCTTTAAGTTCAATAACTTTTTTTTTTTTTTACAGATTTTATTTATTTATTTGAGAGAGAGAGAGAGAGCAAGCACAAGCAGAGGAGGGGCAGAGGGAGAGGGAGAAGCAGGCTCCTGGCTGAGCAGGGAGCCCAACGTGGGGCTCAATCCCAGGACCCCAGGATCATGACCTGAGCCGAAGGCAGACACCTAACTGACTGAACCACCCAGGCACCCCAAAAGTTCAATAACTTTTCAACCTCTGTGTAATATATATTTCTCAGAGACACTCCCAATCTCAGTACAAAATACTGTAAATAATATAATCTGCCAATAAGCACATGAAAAGATGCTCAATACCATAAATTGGCAGGAAACTGCAATCAAAACCACAGAAAGATACTTCCTACCCCATAGGGTAACAATAAAAAAGACAGTAACAAATGTCAGTGAGCATGTGGAAAAATGGAAACTCTTATACATTGCTGGGAAGAATGTAAAATGGCGCAACCACTTGGAAAAATACTTTGGCAATTCCATAAAAAATTAAAAAGGAGTTATCATATGACCCAGAAATTCCATATGTATCAAGAGAACTGAAAACGTTAAGTCCATGCAGAAACTTGTGTACGAATGCTTAGAGCAGTATCCATAATAGCCACAAAGTAGAAATCATCCAAATGTCCATCATCTGATGAATGGATTTTTTTTTTTTTTAAGATTTTATTTATTCATTTGACAGAGAGAGAGACAGCGAGAGCAGGACACAAGCGGGGGAGTGGGAGAGAGAGAAGCAGGCTTCCCATGGAGCAGGGAGCCCGATGCGGGGCTCGATCCCAGGACGCTGGGATCTTGACCTGAGCTGAAGGCAGACGCTTAATGACTGAGCCACCCAGGTGCCCGTGATGAATGGATTTAATGAAATGTGGTATTGCCATTACGATGGAATATTATTCAGCCATAGGAAGGAGTGAAGTTTTGTGAACCCTGAAAATACTATGCTAGGTGAAAGAAGCCAGACACAAAAGGCTACACACTGCATGATTCCACTGACATGAAAAGTCCAGAAGAGGCAAATCTATAAAGACAGAAAGTGGTTGCCAAGGACTGTGCTTTTCTCACAGGGAATTCAGAGTGGCTCCTAATGGGTACAGAGTTTCTTTTTTTGTTGTTTAAAGATTTTATTTATTTATTTGACAGAGAGAGCGCACAAGTAGGGGGAGCAGCAGAAGAAGAGGGAGAAGCAGGCTCTTGGCTGAGCAGGGAGCCCGATGAGGGGCTCGATCCCAGGACCCTGGGATCATGACCTGAGCCAAAGGCAGACGCTTAATGACTGAGCCACCCAGGAGCCCCAGGTACAGAGTTTCTTTTGGAGATCGCATTTCTCGACCTCATGGGTAGGCTTACACACAATCCACTTTAGAGACCACTGCTCTTGTCATTGGTCCCAAACTTCACTGCACATCAAAGTCACTGGAGAACTCATTAAAAAACAAACAAACAAAAAAAAACAATAGCGTAGATTTCATCTCTAGAGATTCTGATTTAGTAGCACAAGCTTTCCACCAACTTTTGAAGACCCTACCCTACACACTAAAAACTACCACCCTTCATTTTTCTGTGAAGTCCGTAACTTGGATATAGTAGCTAAGCCAACAAACTGAAAGAGAAGGAATTATACTCCAACTGAAGTTTTAAGTATAACATAATGAAACAAAGTCAGTGACATTCTTTTATTGGACCTGTGTTTCGACCATTTCAGACCAAAGTCATTCCATGTCAGTCTGTTTAAGCAAGCTAATTGCTCAAATGACCACTTATAAAAGTAGAGGCAGTGTGGCAGGGCTCTGAAGCAAAAAAGAATGGTTCCCCTGAGAATATCTGAGCCATTAATGCTGAATTAGAACCCAGGGCAATGCATCCCACCTTGCTATTGTGAGAAAACATCGGCCCAGCTTTTCATAAAGCTCAAAAACCAAACCACAGGATCTATAGATAGTAAGAAGTCATGTAAATCATAAAAGTAACGTATACTCAAAACATGAAAAAAAGCATGAGAATGACGTCCAACTAATAGTATATAGTCCACCGACTAACAAAATCCTTAACTATAAACGATAAAAAGTCTCCCAAACTTAAAACTGAAGAATGAGAGTGCATATATTATCTCCTTGAAATATTACTTCTGGATTTGCATGCATGTTACAGAGTTATTCTGAGTAATTGTGTACCTAGGTGGAGACTTACCAAATTCTCAGGGTCTCAATCCCAAATATTTCCGAAGCAAGTTAACTGCCTTTCACTAAAGGTCAGATGGCCTTTCTGGTCATCTAGACCAGGTGAAGTGTAATCTGGAAACAGTGTTTCCAAAAATGAGCCTCTTAGCGATATTTCATCTGAGGCAATAAGAGGGTGAGATACTTCTGTTTTTCATCAATACATTTATATGGCACAGAGATGAGCTTAAGCACCACAGATGACAACGTCATTTTTTTTTTTTTTTTTTTAAAGATTTTATTTATTTATTTAACAGAGAGAGACATAGCGAGAGCAGGAACACAAGCAGGGGGAGTGGGAGAGGGAGAAGCAGGCTTCCCGCAGAGCGGGAAGCCCGATGTGGGACTCGATCCCAGGACCCTGGGATCATGACCTGAGCCGAAGGCAGATGCTTAACGACTGAGCCACCCAGGCGCCCGACAACGTCATTTTTGATAAAAGTTTAATTCTGGGTCATTTAAGGATATATAATGAATAAAATCTTTTTAGAAATAAACATTTTAAATTCTTGGAAGGTACCCAAATAATGCTTTCAGTAAGATTGCAAAATCCAGAAAGCCTTTCAAACATTAATGCCATCTGGTCTACTACCCTGATTCAGTAATTCCCTCTCTACACCCCATGTCCCCATTTACCCCCCATTTACCCACCCCTTGTATAAGCTCAAACCAATATATTTTATTCACGGGAATGGCAGAATGGCACACAATCAGCATCATTTTAGTCATGTTATTATTTCCAGCTCAGTGGCACTAATTCAGATAAGCACAATTTGCAACCACCGAGCCCAGCTCTTCTGATGTTAACTGGCATCATTGAAGCCCTCCCAGTGTCCAACTTGTTTGATCTTTTAAAGAATGCCCTGGGTTTGTGACTGAAAGCCGGAAACTCACGGCTGGATACCCTGAACAGTGTTCATGTTCACTCACAGACGACTCACATCAGTTCATAATCCTCAGAGACCATGAGGCCAATTCAAGAGAGAAAACCTTTCCTACCAAAATTCTTTAAGCACCACATCGACAGAAAATGGGATTAAGATCACATATAAGGGGCAGGAGGAGCTCCTAAATGTTGTCACCTCAGAAGTTGAGATTATAAATATTTCAAAGCATCTTAAAAAGATCAGAGCAAATCTGGGTATGGTCAAGGGCAGATGGCAGGGGAAAGAGGACTGAAGTATAAAAGCAGCAACAAGGGAGGGGTCTGGGGGATGGCGGAAATAGGTGATGGGGACTAAAGAATACACTTATGTGGAGCACTGAGTATATGCAGAGGATTGTTGAATCACTATATCGTACACCTGAAACTAATAATAACACTGGATTTTCACAATACTGGAAGGAAAATTAAAAACTTAATAAAAAAGAAAACGAAAAGCAAAAACAGGAAATGGCAAAATTTCAACACCTCAAATTCAAGATTTCCCATTTTAAGTATGATACAGTGCTCAATTTGACATGATCTCCAAATACTTCTTTAAAAAAAAAAAATAGAAACAACCAATTAAATAGTGGGAAGCTGAAATCTTTTCTATTTAAAGAAAAAAAAAACACCAATATTTTTATTTTCCCATACATTTCACATGGTGTACATGTGCTGAACCGTACAAAAATAACACAGTTAAGATTTTATTTTGAAAATGAAAAACTATATTGAAACATCTACTTATGGGGTGACAAAGTAAATGTTATAATATCCCGCAAATGTTTAATAAAAGGCAAGTTCCTGCTGTCCTTTTAAAGTTAAAAATAAGGCCAAACTACAACTGCAAGTGCAAAGGGTCATTGTGCTGTATATAAAAAGCTCAGCATGGAAATAGATTCAACAAATGTACAAAAAGCGTTTTCATGCCCAGAAAGAACTGAAGGCATCAAAAAACATGCCCCAACTACAAATAACATAGAGCTCAGTTCAAAAAGACCAGCAAATTCCTTCCCTAATGCATAGCAAATTAAACTTAATCAACTCCTCTGCAAGGTTGAACAGGCAATCTACCTTTAAATGTCCCCACAAACAAAACCTCAGGACAACAAAAGAGGTTCCAGAGTGTAATAAATACCGAATCCACAGTAGGCGACAGAATCCTTACTGTATGCAGCTGAGAAAACCTGCCGTGGGACAATGGCTCACATTTCCATATTAAATTATATTTATCACGCTGAAAAATGCTTAAACAAAATCCAGGATTCCTATTGGCCATTTCTGTACCACACTCACTCCCTAAAACCTTTCAAACCTGCTGCGTCCCATTGAAAATGGTTCCCACCCCATGGTGCTCCGAAGGAGCCACTAGACAAAGAGCTGGGATGATGAAGAGAGGGCAGGACAACTACCTTCCCCCGTGATTTCAGAAAATAAATCAATAAAAGAGGATAGAATAGCCAAAACATAACCTTGGCATAGGGTATTTCCGGGAAAATCATTGCTGTGACAAATGGCCTGAAGTGAACTCTTCCAGGGGTCAAGAATCCCCAGGAAAGGCCCCTCCCCTCCTTATCTATTGCTCAATTGTACAAGACTCGCTTTGAAAATACAACACCCTCTTGGAGCTGGGAAAGATGAAAGAGCTTTTCTTCATGATCCTGCAACGCCTATTAATTTTTGCTACAACAGACTCACAGCTGATTAAGAAAACAGAGGGCCAGCCCGGCCTCACAGTCCCATCTCAAGACTTGAGATAGAAAATGTTAAAAGTGAATGAGCCCTGCTTTTCAGGACAGTGTATTGATTTTTTTTTTTTTTTAAGATCTTATTTATTTATTTGACAGAGAGAGACACAGCAAGAGAGGGAACACAAGCAGGGGGAGTGGGAGAGGGAGAAGCAGGCCTCCTGCCGAGCAGGGAGCCCGATGTGGGACTCGATCCCAGGACCCCGGGATCATGACCTGAGCCCAAGGCAGACGCTTAACAACTGAGCCACCCAGGTGCCCCAGTGTATTAATTTTCGTTTCTACACACCCCAGAGCTGTTGCCCCTCCAATGGCAGGCAATGTTTTTAGACTGCGAGTTGTTTTCCTCCTTGTGACCTCAGGAGCAATGCTACTAGATTCCTATGCACTTGCAGAATTATCTTTCCAAAATGTTATGGCTCATTCACCACCTCCGAGAGCACAGGTTTAGAAATCAATGGCTTTAGTCACAAAACAAACTGTCCCAAAGTAGACTCACATTCTCATCACCATTGGCAAAGCAACATGATCGAATGGGAAAAGCACAAGAATTATAGTCAAACCACAAGGTGTTCAAATCTCCACGTTACCACATATTTCTACGTCAATTTGGATATTACTTAGACTCCCTAGACTCATCAGCAAATATCACCTAAATTATAAGGTGATCGTGAAGTTTCACATAGAATATAACGGATGCCGAATGCCAAATATGGTAACTAGCATGAAAAATATAGCTTGTACAGTTTTGTTTTATAAAGTATAACATACTCCTAAAAGTACAGATCTTAATCTGATAGTTCAATGAATTCTGACAGATGTACACACTGTTGTAACCACCACCCCGATCAAGATGGACACACCGTGGAAACAGAATGTGACCCACATATTCAATTTAAAATTTTCCAGTAACCACATTTTAAAAAGTTAAAGGAGACAGATGAAATTAATGTAAATATATTTTGTTTAACCCAATATATCCAAAACACTACCATTTCAATCTGGAGTTGATTTTAAAAATATTATCAATGTGGTATTTTACATGTTTTTCATAAGGCTTTGATCTGCTGTATATTTTATGTTTGTAGCATATCATACTTTGAATTAGCCATAGTTCTAGTGCTTACCAGTCACATGGAGCTAATAGCTACAGTATTACCAGTGCAGGTATAGACCACACTCTGGAATTTCCTAAGGTCCCCTTCTACTCTATCCTCCTCCTCCCCATGCCAAGTCAACCACTATGCTGATTTGTCCCCAGAGATTAATTTTGCCTAATTTTGAATTTCATAAGAATGATATGTATGGACTTTTTGTGACAGGCTTCTTTCAATGAGCATGTTCTTCAGATTCATCCATGCGGTCCCGAGTAGCAGTGGTACATTCCTTTTTCTTGCTGAATAGCATTGCACTGCACAAATACACCACTATCTGCTCACCCACTGACCAGCTGATGAGCATGGGTTGTTTGCAAATATGTTACCATTAGTAAAGCTGAACTGAACATTCTTACAGGAGTTTTTTTGTGGACATGTTTTCATTTACTCAGATAAATACTTAGAAGTGAAAATGCTGGATCATAAGGCAGGTTTATGTTCACCTTTACAAAAAAACCTGCTGGGGCGACTAGGTGGCTCAGTCAGTTAAGTATCTGACATCCGCTCAGGTCATGATCTCGGGGTCCTGGCATGGAGCCCCGCATAGAGCCCCATGTTGGGCTCCATGGTCAGCAGGGAGTCTGCTTGTCCCTCTGCCCCTCCCCCTGCTCGTATTCTCTCTCTCTCTCTCTCTGATAAATAAATAAAATCTTAAAAAAAAACAACTGCCAAATACTTTCCCACTGTGGTTTTATCACTTTATATTCCTGACAATAACACAGGAGACATTCATACCTTCTCTAATATTTGGTATTGACAGTCTTTTTAATTTTAGTGACTACAGTGTTTCCCTATGACCAACAATGTGGACCTTTTTTCATGTTTACTAGCCAATCATAGAACAGCTTCCTTTTTGAAGCAAAGACAAACTTATATGAAATTACTTGTAATATTAAAATAAGGGACACACTTGCAAGGACTACCTGGGTCAGGCAGGTAACGTAAATCTAGAAGCCAGAGGAACCACAGCAAATTAAAGCACACGCTCGTCTAAAGGAAACTGCTAAATGCTACTTAACAGCAAGGGGTCACTGCCATGTGGACAAGCAAGCCAGGTACTGCAAGATATTCCTGCCTCACCAAGAGACAGTAGATACCTATATTTTCATTTTTCATTAATATTAGAATTTAAAATATTAATCCTATGATAAACAAAATAGGCCATACGTTTTCAAACTCTGATTTATAGAAATGTCGGTTTTTATGAAGACAGACATCCTTAGTATGGTAAACGATACACCATTCAGGATTGTTATTAATTACTGGTCAAAATGACACCTGTTAAGGCAAGGGTTGGCAACTTCCCAAAGGCAGATGAAATCATTTTGAGTAGCAAGGCAACAATGCCCCAAAAAATGTTAGAAAGAAACAACTGGCCAGGGCAGCTCCCCCTTTCCTAGCAACCCTCCTATATGACCGAAGATATGCTACTATATTCTTATTCTTAAATGGCTATCCACATCATATACATTTGGTAAGAATGTAGGTAACAGCTAATAATGCTTCAGTGGCTATGCCTACCCAGGAGTATCTGCATTATTTGGAGAGAAGAAAAGAAAGATGTTGTTGGTAAACCAATACAGCTCATTTAGACAACAGTCTGGCCATTACTCAAACAGCTAAACATGATTTAGCAATCCTGCTCTTAGATATACAACCCAGAAAAATGAAATCTATGTCCATACAAGACCTTGTACATGAGGCGCACCTGGGTGGCTCAGTCAGTTAAGCATCTGCCTTGGGCTCAGGTCAGGATCCTGGGGCCCCGAGATCGAGTGCCGTTGGGGGGGGGGGGGCCCCTGGGCAGGGAGGGGGCTTCTTCCCCCCCCTTTGGCCCCCCCCTCCTTTTCGTGCACTCACTCTCTCTCGTAAATAAATAAATTCTTAAAAAAAAAAAAGACCTTGTACATGAATGTTCATAGCAGAATTATTCATAATAGCCAAAAAGTGGGGAAAAAAAAATGTCCATTACCTAATGAATGGATAAATAAAATGTGGTATAGCCACACAAAGCAGTATTACCCAGCTATAAAAAATAATGTATGGATACATGCTACAGCATAGATGAACCTTGAAAACACTATGCTAATGAAAAGCCAGTCACAAAAGGCCACATATTATATGGCTCCTTTTACATGAAATGTCCACAATAGGCAAATCTATAGAGGCAGAAAATAGATTAGTGGTTTCCTAAGGCTAGGGGGAGGGCACCTGGAGGGTGTGGGGTCATGAAAATGTTCTAAAATTGATCGTGGAGATGGATGTACAACTTTGTGAATATTCAAAAAGTCACTGAATTGTACACTGCAAATGAGTGAAATGTAGACTATGTGAATTGTATCTCAACAGGGCTGTTTAACAAGATAGCTTTCTTTGTAAACAAGAAAAAAACTGAGAGCTAGAGGTGAGCCACAGAGCCTCTCTTTTAGACCCAGATGTTCTTTCCCTCTGCCATGGGAACTTGCTGGGTGAGGTTTAGGGAAGGAGTCCTTTGCTGTCATCAATCTCTTCTCTCCCTTATTTCTGAGTTTCAAATACATTTAGTGTACTTAACGCAGTGTTCTCCCCTACTAGACTGTGAATTCCTAGGCCAAAAGTGTCTCATAAATCTTCATATCCAGAGAGCCTTGCACATCCTGGCTTAAATCGTTAATATTTTTATTTTAAGGTGAATACTTTTTTGTTTCCTGCCCAAGGAATCCTTGCCTACCATTCGCTGTGGTAGTGGCCACAGGGTTTAGGGGGTAAGCCACACCATTTCCTCCTCCCCTGCTCTCCTCCCCACCTCTACTCATCAGAAAATGAATAGATGACAACTTGGCAGAATCCTTCTGAAAGGCTACCAACCTTTTCTATTTGCACATCTTCTGGAACAGGCAACAGACTGCATGAGATTATGAGATAAATAGGATCTCTTGTACATTTAAACCCGTAAATCTCTAAAGTAAAACAATGACATTTCTTAAATATAAAATAAAAGCAAACAAAAAAAAAAGCTGAAGTTTGGATTTAATATCGCAAGCAAACAAGATGAACTTTAAAAGCACTTGTAATAACAATACACAAATGATTAAAAAATAAAACTAATTAAGGGGCACCTGGGTGGCTCAGTCGGTTAAGCGTCTGACTTCGGCTCAGGTCATGATCTTGGGGTCCGGGGATGGAGCCCTGTGTTGGGCTCCGAGGTCAGAGGGGAGCCTGCTTGTCCCTCTCCCTTTCCCTCTGCCCCTCCCCTCTCTTGTGTGTGCGCACACACACTCTCTCTCTCTCAAATAAATGTTTAAAAAATTAAAATTAGGGGCGCCTGGGTGGCTCAGTTGGTTAAGCGACTGCCTTCAGCTCAGGTCATGATCCCAGGGTCCTGGGATCGAGTCCCACATCGGGCTCCCTGCTCTGCGGGAAGCCTGCTTCTGCCTCTCCCACTCCCCCTGCTTGTGTTCCCTCTCTCGCTGTGTCTCTCTCTGTCAAATAAATAAATAAAATCTTAAAAAAAAAAAAAATTAATTAAAATTTAAAAAAATAAATTAAAAATAAGCTAACTTTTTACAACTTCTACTTAAAAACCCATACTGAATTAAATCACCCCCTGCCTCCTTTATTAATAATTCTCCAGAGCCCTAAAGGTAAAACTACATTGGGCAAATTCACTATGAGGAAACAATTTAGATCTTTCCTTTCATTAATGACAGCTTGTAATTTGGGGACATAAGGGATTATGGGCTCCTGGTAGCAAGCACAATGATGGTAACAAGAAACGCTACCAAGGAGTTAATGAAGTGTGATGCAATTGAACTGTTCGCCCTAATAACAAATAGTACAGTTTGAAACTTGGGTACAAATAGCTACATTCCACCTTTTTTTTTTTTTTTAAGATTTTATTTGTTTGACAGAAAGAGACACAGCGAGAGAGGGAACACAAGCAGGGGGAGTGGGAGAGGGAGAAGCAGGCCCCCCGCAGACAAGGGAGCCCGATGCAGGGCTCGATCCCAGGACCCTGAGATCATGACCTGAGCCGAAGGCAGACGCCCAACAACTGAGCCACCCAGGCGCCCCTACATTCCACCTTTCATGCTCAGGTAAACATGGAAAGTTACTACAAAAATAAGTTAACTATTTAACAAGATCATAAAAATATCCTGAAAACTCCAGAATATTTATTCTAAGAAAATAATCCAAAAGGAAGTTAAAACTTTATAAAGATAATTATTTCTTAGACTACTAATTATAAAGACAGAAAAGTGGGGGGGGCGCCTGTGTGGCTCAGGTCATGATCTCAGGGATTGAGTCCCCTGTCGGGCTCCGTGCTCAGTGGGGAGTCTGCTTGGGATTTTCTCTTTCCCTCTCCCTCTAAAATAATAAATCTTTTTAAAAATAAACAGAAAAAAGTGGGAAACAACTTAAAATCCAATCAAAAATGAATTATTTGTGGGGCATCTGGGTGGCTTAGTTGGTTGAGCAACCAACTCCTGGTTTCAGCTCAGGTCATGATCTTAGGGTTGTGAGACTGAGCCCCCACACTGGTCTCTGCACTCAGCACAGAGTCTGCTTGTCCGTCTCTCCCTCTGCTCCTCCCCCACCCCCAACTCTCTTTCTCTTTCACTTTCTCTAATACATAAATTAATAAAATATTTTTTTAAAAATTTTTAAGAAATGAATTATTTGATTACTTATGATAATTTTACTCAACGAAATGTAAGTAAGTCATTAAAATATGTGGCAACGGTGTGCCTGGGTGGCTCAGTCATTCAGTGTCTGCCTTCAGCTCAGGTCATGATCCCAGGGTCCTGGAATCAAGCGCCACATCAGGCTCCCTGCTCAGTGCGGAGCCTGTTTCTCCCTCTCCCCCTGCTTGTGCTGTCAAATAAATAAATAAAATCTTTAAAAAAATAAATAAATAAATAAAAATTTTTAATACGTAGCAACATCAAAGATATTTCTAGCAAAATGTAAAGTAAATAGAGACGATGGAAATAAAAATATGTATGCATAAAAATACAATGGAAAGGAAAATGAACAAAATGAAAATGCTTTTCTGAAAAGTTGATGAAGGATACTATTTTTTTCATTATTCAAAGTAAATGTGATACTATAAAAACCAATGTCTTTAAAAGTGACATAAAAACATTCATCTTTAAATTACAAAATCTAATCTAATTTTTAATCAGTAAAAACACTAAAAATTAATCTAGTTTAGCTCAAAACATCTTTTCATTAGGATCTTTATACAAACCCTAAATTATATAAACTCTTGCAGTAAACCAATCACAAAGGAAATGGAGAAGTGTGGGAAATGAGTCCAAATGTCACGCTCACAAAAAGATTTCTCCAATAATATCACACCGTAACTAGGTCAACTGAATACAAACGTGACTAACAAAAACACATAGTGGTCGTTTGTGAATTATCTCTCAACAAAGCTAGGGTTTTTTAAAAAAGTGATTAAGACATAGACTTTGAATTGAGCCAGATCTGGATTTGAATCCTAGCTCTACCACGTGTTAGCTATATGACCTTGGGCAATTATTTAAATATGGTCAGCCTCCCAGAAGAAAATAGTACCTTTCATGTAGAGGGCTTCTTTTCATAAGATTAAATGAGATAATAAATATAGTGACTGTAATATATAATGGTTACTATATAGAAAACAGTAAAACAACAGATGCTTACTATTATTAAAATGTCTCTAATAGTTTCCCATGAACTGAAATGAAAACATTCTGCTAATTTCATTAAAAATAAAGAAAATGTAATAGGTAGACAAAGTGGTAAAATGGAACATACGAGTCTTTATCTGGTATTTCATATGGTTTGATAAGCTCTCTCTGTAGTAAAAGGCCCATAAAAAAGCTCATGATTTCCCAGTCTACTTTGATGTATGAGAAGAAAACTGTTTTACTAATCATTCCTATAGGAACAAAATGTAACTTGGCTGACAAGGCTAGTTAAAAGCTATGAAGAAGAGAATATTCAAAGGATCACAATAGACATTTCATTCAGTGATGGCTGCAGAAAAAGATACACAAGTGACTAAGAAACACAAGAAAAGACGCTCAATATCATTAGTCATCAGGGAAATGCAAATCAAAGCCTTACGCGATACCACTTCACACTCACTAGGATGGCTACAGTTAGAAAAAAGAAAAGGCAGCTAAGAAGAAGTGTTGCTAAGGATGAGGAGAAATTAAAATCTTCATACACTGCTGGTGGGAATGCAAAATGGTGCAGCCACTTTGGAAAACAGTCTGGCCATTTCTTAAATGGTTAAACACAGAGTAAGCATGTGACCCAGCAATTCCATTCCTAGGTGTATACCTCCCCCAAATGAAAACATATGTCTATGCCAAAATCTGTACACAAATGTTCATAGCAGCATTATTCACAATAGACAAAAAAAAGGGGAAAAATCCAAAAGTTCATTAACTGCTAAATGGATAAAATGTAGAATTACCATATAGAATATGATCTGACCGTAAAAAGAAATGAAGTACTGATACATGATACAACATTGATGAACCCTGAAAACATGTTAAGTAAAAGAAGCCAGTCACAAAAAAACAATATACTGTATGATTCCATTTATATAAACTGTCCAGAATAGGCAAATCCATAGAGACAGAAGGGAGATTCATGGTTGCCTAGAGCCTACAGCTAGGGCAAATGTGAGGGGTTGGGGGGTGATAACTAAAGGGTACAAGGTTTTTTGGTGGAGGTGGTAAAATTTTCTAAAATTGATTATGGTGATGGCTGCAGAACTCTGAAAATATACTAAAATCCATCAAATTGTCAACACTTAAACAGATGAAAGGAATAGTATGTGATTTATAGCTTAATAAAACTTTTTTTTAAGAGAATATTGTTTCTCAGAGACATAACTTTATATTAAGTCAAAAAGAAATGGGGCACCTGGGTGGTGCAGTCGGTTAAGCGACCCACTCTTCATTTCAGTTCAGGTCATGATCTTAGGGTTGTGAGATCAAACCCTGAATAGGGCTCTGTTCTCAGCGTGGAGTCTGCTTAAGATTTTCTCTCTCTCCCTCTCCCTCTGCTCCCTCTCCCACTTATATGCACAAGCTTTCTTTCTCTCTCAAATAAATAAATCTTTTTTAAAAAAGAAGAAAATTAAGGATTATGGGGATGGAATGGGGCAAAAAGTGTTCAGATGAGATGAGAAAGCTGAATGGAAAAAATATGGAAAAGATAATGCATGAATATTAATTTTCCTTTGAAAATGGCAAACCCTCTGCTTAAAGCCAAAGAAATGTACTTCTTTCAATGCTCATATTTTTCAAAGGAAGGAAGCCTCAAAATAACAAAAGAAAATCAGACTTGGAGAGAGTCTTGGATCTACTTTACTTCTCTTTCATTTATGAGTCATGTGATCTTGGAAAGTTACTTAAATTGCCAGAGCCACTGTTTCTTCAGTATAAAATGAATCCCCATTATCACAAAATGTCCAAATTCATATTAGGTACCCCAGAAATATTAGCTGTAACTTGTAAAAAGTAGTTCAGCCATTAAAAAGAAAAAAAAAAAAAGTGTGAAGTCCTAAATCAATATACCAATAGTGTTAAAGAAAGAATAAGTTTCTTTTCCAGTTCCAAAATGGAAACTACATAATTGTCTTTACGGTTAACGAAGATTCCTAGAAGTTCCCCTTATGTGTTTTGTTTAGTAAAGCAGCGTAGAAGAAACCCACATTGGAAACACAATCTTCACCTTCATAGAGTTGGCCTTGACATGGAATCCATCTTTTCAATCTCTCATTGGAGACCATGATAAATGATTGAGGAGGAGGAACTGCAGGCTTAATCTGACCTTCCAGGAAAATTAATTTCATAATTGTGATTCTAAAACTGAGGAGTCCAGTGTCGACCTTAAGAAAAAGAGCTCTACTTACTATACAAAAGGCAAGGATGGGAAGGCCCAGCGAAATCCAATTGGGAATGGTTTTCCAAATGAGGCATTTTCTAAAAGATAGGGTTATTCAATTTTACTCTTTTCCTTATTGGTTATTAAAGTTTCATTGTTTTCAGCTTTCTGTATTCTTAATTATATTTGACAGTCAAGGATCTAAAAAGCAGTGGATAGACAAATTACTACCAAATGCTACTGGGAAATAGATTTATAACTATGCTGAATATTTTCATTCTTGAAACTCTTGGCAACCATCAATTGCTTCACACATGATATCAATTAGAAGACAATAAACGGCCTCAAAGAATGCATGCTGGCAAAAAAAAAAAAAAAAAGATTAGCCCAAAATTAGTAAATGTGTCCTGGCAAGAGCCACCAAATTGAGTGTATTTTGCAACTTCAACACACCTCACAGGACATAATGGCAGCAGCTTCACAAATAATGAACACATACAAAAAAAGCTTGGAATGGCTTAAACAAAACACAAAGATCAATTACCACCGTCAAGGTTCATCAAGGGGAAATAGATTATTTCTACTTATTTAAGCGAACATAAAGCTATTTATTACAAAACATTTTTTAAAAAGAGTATTTCGATTGCCAAAATCAACTGTGATGCAGTCAGTTTCAACAAATTCCACAACTCAGAAAAAAAAAAATTATTCCACAACTCAGGACACTTGTACTATCTATAAGGAAAAGACAGTAAATAACTATGTACCTCTGGTAAGGGTCAATAAAATAGTGAGTTTATCCTCTAAGACAAGAAAGGTGAAAAATAAGGGATAAGAAAATAAGCATTCTCTATAAAAAATGAAGTTAAGTGATTGCCAGTATTGCTTTATGATTTATTAGTACTGATCTTAATACAAAAAGGATTTGAAAAGGCTACACCTATTTGTTCAAAAGACAAGGTGGATTTATTTCATTTGCAATCTGTCAGCTGAAGTTCTTTAAAAAGTGAATTTTTTAAAGGTTTTATTTATTTATTTACTTATTTATTTGAGAGAGAGAGAGAGTGTGCACACAAGCGGGGCAGGGGAGGAGCAGAGGGAGAGGGTCAAGCAGACTCCACGCTGAGCGCAGAGCCCAACACAGGACTTGATCTCACAACCCTGAGATCAGGACCTGAGCCGAAACCAAGAGTCACACGCTCAACCGACTGAGCCACCCAGGCGCCCCTTAAAAGTGAAATTTTGATAAAAACACCATATGGGATTTGGATTTCGTAACACAAAAGGAAACACAACGGGGAGGAAGGAAACACAATGGAAAAGAGAAATGCCTTTAACCAAGCAGAAGAAGGAGTATTAAGGTATGAAAATAAGACACAGGCCTCATTGAATAAAATACCTAGACATGATGTCTCAATTCCTCTACAAGAGAATGGAATGCAAGAAGCAAAGTGGCTGCTGTGGGTGGAACATTTGTGTCCCCTCCAAAATTTGTATATTGAAATCGTAATTCTCAAGGGGGTAGTTTTTAGGAGCTGGGATCTTTGGGGGATGACCTGGTTATGAGGGCAGAGCCTTCATGACTGGGACTGGTGACCACATAAAGAGTCTCCAGAGAGCTCTCCTGCCCCTGCAGCTATGTGAGGTTAAAGCTGTCTATAAAGATGGCCATCTAGGAACCAAGAGGGAGGCCCTCAGCAGACACTGAATATACCAGCACCTTGAGCTCAAACTTACCAACCTCCAGACCATGAGAAATAAATGTTTGTTAATGAGCTACCCAGTTTACGTTATGTTGTAATACAGCAGCCTGAATGGATTTCGATCCTATTTAGTAAAATCCTCTGGGCAGTAGTTTGGATTAGGGGAATAGACTTCAACGATCCTAAATTGTCTCCTTTAAAAGTATTGAAAGAAGTAACAAGAGCTTCCGCATTGGAAGGATAGGGTACCATCTGTAGGAAGAAATGAAGTCACTGTCCTGTATTATGTGAGCTTTCAGGAAAAGACTAAAAACAAAAAACTACTTAGAACCTCCTTAATGGCACTCACTATATCCAACTGTGTACCAGTTTTTCAGGAGCAAACTCAACATTTAAAGAGCACCTATGTGGGCAGACATTATGCTAGGTTTCTTTTATTTTTTGAGTAATCTTTTATCTTCATTTAAAGAACTAGAAGCTCAGAGGTTAAGTAAACTAACCAAAGGACAGGAAGCCAATAACTGGTATATACCAGGTACAGTCCCACCATTGCCCCAAAACAAAGACGCTTCCTGCCACATCCGGTACATTTTTCGTATCTCCAGTACTAACTACAGTTAATGATATCCTAGAGAAAATGGAATGAGAAAAATCAGCACCACACGCTGAGCATTTCTTAAGAGTTAATAAGGATCTACAAACAACAGAGCCGTGTAGTAACAGCAGAGGATGAGTGGAAAACACAATGGAATTATAGACACAGTAAGACAAAATTACCATTTGTTAGAGGGAAAAAGTTAATTTTGGAAAGGACTTGATTCCTGTTCGGAAAAAATAATGAAAAGGAAATACTCCAAAATGGTAACACTGATCACCATTTGGAGGTGAAAGTATAGAATTCTCTCTTCTCTCAAAGCTTCTATTAAAAACTCACTTCAGGGGCGCCTGGGTGGCTCAGTCGGTTAAGTGGCTGCCTTCGGCTCAGGTCATGATCCCAGGGTCCCGGGATCGAGTCCCGCATCAGGCTCCCTGCTCTGCGGGGAGCCTGCTTCTCCCTCTCCCTCTGCCTGCTTCTCTGCCTACTTGTGTTCTCTATCTCTCTGTCAAATAAATAAATAAAATCTTTAAAAAAAAATTAAAAAAAAAAAACTCATTTCAAATAAATAAATAAATAAAATCTTTAAAAATAAATAAAAATAAAAACTCATTTCAAAATGAGGTTTAGAATTATTTACCATGAAAGCAAGATCATTATTAAAGTGACACTTCCCAATTCCAGATGACTAATTGAAGCAATAAAAACCAAAAGTCCTTGGTTTTGAGTAGTTGACCCCTGCTGTAACAGCGCTCTGCTATGAAATCCAAACAGCTTTGTCCATCACTGGGCCCATGGTCTACAAGCTGTCCTCAGCATACATTGGTTCCTAAACAGTGATGATGCTCACTCTCTAAAATAAGTGTCTACCCAAAAGAACAGTAGTTTAGTCTCCTACCAAGATCCTGAGTAAACCTCCCTCGAAGGTCTATTTTCCTCATCTATAAAATGGTGTTATAATCCTCATATTGCAGAATTAATGAGGAGCATAAATGGAAAGTACCTAGCACAAGAACATATAAATACAAGTAGAGTCCCACTGCCAATGATGTATTATTATATCATTATATTCCTTATCATATCAACCGTAATTGCCAACGCTAAGAGATTTCCACTTAGTCTCCTTCACTAAAAGACTCCAATTGTCTAAGTATGTCTCACTGTGTCAAAAACTTTGGTTAGGTTGATCAGTGATCTTTGACATAATTATCCCATTTCTCCAAGATGGTTAAGATTCTCTCTGCTGTGTTGTCACGTGGGGAGCAGCCTCAAGTTCAGAAAATGTTTAGAGGTGCAAGTCTAACATCAATCCATCCTACCCAAACTGATCACTAAGAGCCAACAATAATTTTTGCTGGTTATTAAACTGCCACAGGTGTATGCCAATCTCTTCTCTTCCTCTGCTTCTACAGTGTGCTAATCACAAACCTAATGAGCAGATTTATTCAAGAGATCTCCTAGGAGCATAACTTTCCCATCTCTGTTAACAAAAAAATAAATAAAAATAAAAATAAGAACAAGGGAAAACATAGAGTGGTTGTCTTTAGCCTCTAGACAATGTCCGCAGGACCAGATGTTTCTAGACTCCCCTCTAGAAAGAATGTGGCAAGTAGGTCTTGCTTTGCTTCCCAAATAAAAACCTCTGGGAATGAATACTCAAACACTCAATTAAATGCATCTAAACTTACATCCTTGTAACTACTATGGCTTGGACAATATTTTCTTCAAAATGATCCAAAACAATGTTAAAAAGCCTACCTCCGCTTGGCAGAGCGCGTGAAGACCTTGGAGGACCAAGGCTGCCGGAGTGGCTTGATCAGGTTTGGTGCATTCATTCAACACCTGGGAAGCGGCTGCCAACATATCCGCTCCATGCTGGTAGGGCCTACAAGAAACGATAGTTTAGAAACAAGATTAAAGCCAAAGAGCACACTCCCCCTCCCAGGACTTCTGCCTGAACAAACAGCATTAGTGCTTTTCTTTACCCTTATGTCCATTAAATGTTGACCCTCAAATACTAACATATGTTTTCTGCCAAGATTTGCCTCATCGTCGTTCCTGCTGTAACATAAGGCTCATTGTTGATAAAGAAATATTATCCAAGCAAGAGGGCACTTGCTAACAAGTTTTCTTCTCCCTAAACTGTAAATCCTATGGCCTGAATTGACAAAAATTCAAGTCTATAATAATGGTGAGAAGAACTGACTTACCTCATTGAGATTATCAGTAAAGATAGAGCTATTCCTGCCTGCCGGGTGCTCTGGTATCAGCCACTGACTACAAAGGCAGGGACTGGAGATGAGAAGATAATTTATTACAGCAGTGATACGCAGGTGGTTACACCTATCACAATAATGATGCCGATGATGATGATAAAAGTAATGACATGAATTATAACTGACTAAACACCCATCTCATGCCAGGCACTACACTGGATTCACTCACTCCTCCTCCTCCCCTTCCTCCCCTCTCTATTCCACATGCAGTGTGCTATCCCCAGAATGATATTAACTTCTCAAAGAAATGCTCAGGTCCATCCTTGGCTTTCCTTGTCACCGCTGAGTGATATAATGGTTTTCTCGAACAAACTACCAGCTGATGAAATCGCCTGGTTGGATTCTACTGTTTCACTGTCAGACAAACAGTAATCATTTTCCAAAACTGGAAAATTTTGGCAGACCTTGAGGTGGAATACTGAATAGGTTATCAACAGACGCTGACCTGCTCTGATATTTAACCTCTCCTGAAGCTGAGCTTTAAGTGTGAAAATCAAAATGTTGGCTAATAGTCCTTCATCTCTAAAATGTTTTCCATTCCAGTAGCTCCAGAGAATCCACACTCCCAAGTCTTAGGTTTCATGTGTGTGACTTGTAGAGTGAGGTTATGCTGGTGTTGCCAAAGGCTGAAGCTTAGAAAAGAGGCAGAACTGCTGAGGTTTAGATACATCCTGATCCCAGACTTGAAACAAGAATCATCCACGTTACCGGCTTTAGGATTAATCCCTAAACTACAACAGCAGAGTCACCTCCCTAATACTTTCATGTCTTCCTCAACTCTAGGGCATACATGGGGATTCAAGATCAGGCCTTCCTTGTAATAATTCCTAGTAATAAATTCCAGGCAATGAATCACAAATGAGATCTTCCCTATTCAAACCCTTTATAACAATTAGACATAACATAGGGAAAATATAGAAAAAACAGCGGACTACAGGGACAGCTGGGTGGCCTAGTCGGTTAAGCGTCTGCCTTCAGCTCAGGTCATGATCTCAGGGTCCTGGGATCGAGTCCCACATCAGGCTCCCAGCTCAGCAGGGAGCCTGCTTCTCCCTCTGCCTGTGCTCTCTCTCACTCTGACAAAAAAATAAATAAATAAAATCTTAAAAAACAAAAAACAAAAAACAGTTGACTATAGCCCACTGCTTAGGTTTCAGAGATTTGTATACAAAAAAAAAAAAAAAAGAAAGAAAAGAAAACATAGCATCACATTTTTTATTATAATAATAAATTATTATCCAGAAGAGGATACAAATGTCCTATAAACTAGATACAAGGCTAGATCTGAAATATAAAGGACATGCTTGCTTCTCAAAGTTATTATCCAATCATACTAAGTTCTACTATCAGAAAACTGGAACTGAAAATTAATTTATTCTTACTCAAATATCCTCTGCCTATCATTCCTAGTCTCTTGCTTGCAATAAAAAAATTAAAAGCAAAAGAATGCGTCATGATATCCATTCCCAAGGATTAAGCGCATCTTACCTTTGCTTACATATGTCTCTGATTGATGCTGCTTTGGCGATGAGTTTTTCCCACTGGACTTCCCTGCCCACAGACAGAGAAGGTACATCGGACGTGGCCATGAGACGCTGCAGTTCAGGGTAGACACGATCCTAAGAAGGCAATTTCATAAAAAAGGTAATTTCCCAACTTGAGTTGAATAATCATTTTACATAGCATTTTTACCTCCAAATCCCACATTTGCATTGCTAATTATAATGCATTTCTTCTAATCAGCAGAGAAGAATGCTTTTGTGATTGCTAGGGATTTTCTTATAGACCCATTTCTGTTCATTTCGTAAGACAAGAAAAAGGTGGCTGAATCTCACCCTAATTACAAAGGCTCTAATCACATGTAATCATATTTCTATTACTTTCTCCATGCAGATGGAAATATAAATTTCAGAATTAACAAGATAAGTTTTTTTTTTCTATTCTCAGTTTCTCTTTGAGAGTCAATCACAACCGACTGCATTACAGATCAAAAGCATCACGCCAAACCAAAATTTCTGAATGCAATCACTGATGCCACGCCTTAACACTACTGTATCAGAGCACTGTCACACACCTGACAAAACTAATCTGCTCTGGTGAAAGGAACATGTTTAATACACAAGTTTATCTCTAAGCTTACCTGCTTTTCCCACAAAGATGTCAACAAGCGCAGAGTGACAGCTCTTAGTTGTGGAGTGGTTCCAAGAAGCTGGATCACTCGCAGAATCTGTCCTATACACACCTAGAAAATATTGAAGAAATTTTGGCTTCACAAATATAAATGTAGGTAATCCCAAGGTGACCAAAAGAATGTGAAAATCCCTTATTATAGAATAAAGACCGAAATGGAAGCTAACGACAATAAGACCCACCTTCTCAGAGGTGGCGGATAGTTTGGGGGAGGGGCTAGCTAGCGAACCTGGGGGTGTAAGACCTAATCTCAGAAAACAGCCAATGGGAAAATTTGGCTATTAAATGATTTCAAAGAATTAATTCTTAAATACCATAATAAATACTTCTGGCCCAACAAGGGAAGTAGCAGTCATAGCAAAATTAAGGGCTCAAAATTCAATGTACTATGCATGCCTCACTCTCTTTTTGTCCCCAAGCAAACTGGTTAATATACAAACCTTGTGAACACCAAGTGTAGGTAAAGTATACAAGATGTCATTATATAACACGGGTTCCAGTGGTCTTCCCAATTTGAACATTAAAACTGGAATCAGATTTGGTACCTAAAATGAATGTAAAGAATGTATTTATTATGCCTCCTAAAGGAAATTGATCTCTAATGCAATCATTATTTTGTTTTTCTTCAAAATAACAGGAATATATATATAACTTTGAAGACGTAAAAAAATGTTAGCTATTTGTTGTCAGTGGTAATTTCATAGTACCACTAATATTCTATCTCTTTTATAATGACCTGCCAAATACCAATCAAAAATGTTTTTCTTAAATATATCCTGCCCCAAAGAAGTTTACAGTTCTAATGAGAAGCTAAAACGTAGAATATATAAACAACAAAGTAACTGTAGAGTGAAATGTGTTATTCCAATATGAAATACATAAAATTAGTCATACTGTAAGGGGGTGGTTAATGGACAAAAATTTCTCTGCAGGTGTTCATTTCAATCCCTATGCATAACACAATAAAAAGAGAAGCACAATTCATTTGTGGATCAAAAAACGTAATACTGTTAAGACAGTAATATTTTCCAAATAGATCTACAGATTCAACACAATCCCATCAAAATCCTAGCTGGCTTATTTGCCAAAATTGAAAAATTGATTCTAAAACTCATGTGGAAAGCGAGGAATCCCAAATTGCCAAAACGATCTTGAAAAAGAAAAAAGTTGGGGCGCCTGGGTGGCTCAGTCGTTAAGCGTGTGCCTTCGGCTCAGGTCATGATCCCAGGGTCCTGGGATCGAGCCCCGCGTCGGGCTCCCTGCTCTGCGGGAAGCCTGCTTCTCCCTCTCCTGCTTCTCCCTCTCCCACTCCCCCTGCTTGTGTTCCCTCTCTTACTGTGTCTCTCTCTGTCAAATAAATAAATAAAAATCTTTAAAAAAAAGAAAAAGAAAAAAGTTTGAGACTCAAACTTCTCAGTTTCAAAACTTACTTCAAAGCTACAGTAATCCAACAAGGGTGGCACTGGCATAACAACAAGACATATAGATAAATGAAACAGAACTCAGAGTCTAGGAGTAAATCCTTACATTCATGTTCTGTTGATTTTTGATAAATATGCCAGGAAAATACAATGGAGGAAGAAGAGCCTTTTTGAAAAATGGTGGATTTCAACAATTAGATATCCACATACAAAAGAATGAATTTGGGTCCGTTTCTCACACAACACATAAAAATTAACTCAAAATAAATTTTTAGACCTAAATGTCAGGGCTAACACTATCAAACTCTTAAAGAAAATATAATAGTAAATCTCTGTGACCTTAGACTAGGCAAAGCCTTCTTAGATATGACACCAAAAGCAAGTACAACTAAAGAAAAAAAATAGATTTCATCAAATTAAAAGTATTTGTCCTTCAAAGGACACTAGAAAGAAAATGAAAGACAACCCACGGAATGTGGGAAAATTTTTTACAAATCATCTATCTAATAGGGGATTTGTACCCAGAATATATAAAGAATTCTTATAATTCAATAATGAAAGGACAAATAACCCAATTCTAAAAGAGCAAAGGATCCAAAGAAGATAAAGAAATGTTTAGGGCGCCTGGGTGGCTCGATGGTTAAGCGTCTGCCTTCGGCTCAGGTCATGATCCCAGGGTCCTGGGATCGAGTCCCGCATCGGGCTCCCTGCTCAGCAGGGAGCCTGCTTCTCCCTCTGCCTCTCTCTGTCTGTCTCTTGTGAATAAATAAAATCTAAAAAAAAAAAAAAGAAATGTTTAAATAAAGACCGGGATATTCAACCATCATCAGCCATGACATAATTGCAAATCAAAAGCAGAATGACATACCACTTAACATCCAATAGGATCTATAATAAAAAAAAAGAAAGAAAAAAAAAAGATAGACAATAGCAAGTGTTGGCAGGATGTGGAGAATCTGAAACCATCATCCTCTCCTGGTAGGAATATAAAATGGTGCAGCCCCTTCAGAAAACAGTCTGGCAGTTTATCAAATGTTTAAACCGAATTACCATATGATCTAGCAATTCTACTTCTAGGTATCTACCCAAGAGAAATGAAAACATATCCACACAAAAAAACTCCTACATGAATGTTCAGAGCCACATAATTCACAATAGCCAAATAGCAGAAACAACCCAAGTGTCCATCAACTGATGAACTGATAAATAAAATGTAGTATAGCCATACCATGGAAATATTGTTCAGCCATAAAAAGGGAAAGGAACCTCGCAAACATCATGTCAAGTGAAAGAAGCCAGTAACAAAAGACCACATATTATATGATTCCATTTACATGAAATGTCCAGAATAGGTAAATCTCAAGAGTAATTGCTTAAGTAATTGGAAAGTAATTGCTTAAGATTGGAAAGGTGTAGAGGACAATGGGGAGTGACTGCTAATGGATACAAGGCTTCTTGAGGGGATAATGAAAACGTTCTCAAATTATTTGTAATTACATTTGCACAGCTCTGTGAATATACTAAAAGTCACTGAATTGTACACTTTGGATGAATTATATAGCATATAGAGAGCATAGAGCATGTGAATTATATCTTCATAAAGCTATTTTTATAAAAATTCAATTCAAAATCTGTGAAGCTATGAGAAATTACTATGAGCCTATTGACAGCACAATGTAGCACCAAAAAAATTCTATTTTCCTCCCAGCACATTTCACACTTTTTTTATCTAGAATGTTAAATTTCCTCTATCTGCTGTAATCTTAGAAAGCCTGTTCCTTCTAAGCTTAGGAGGACATCTACTTTAATCTACTTTCAAGAAGGGAGAAAAATCCTTAATTTACTTTCAAGAAGGGAGAAAAATCCTCTACTAACCTACTAACCAAAAAGTAACAGTTAAGCATTAATTCATTAATGAGCCTGACCATAACATACCATGGCAGCATTTGGAGCTACGCATGTAATGGCTAGATTCACAACACTCAGCCAGAATTGATGTTTTTAACAAGTGCTGAGGCTCTATTAGAACACAAGTTCCATCACCCTACCTTGAGCAAATGAAGGGAGACAAATTTTTGAATTGGCTTCTTATTCCCCATTTTAATTAAAAACAAAAGGTTATCTTAGATTGCATTGCCCAAGTTTCAATTACCCCTTCTGGTAAGATTTCTACTAAGACACTTTGACAGATTCTTAGTTCTGGGAAGGCAATCAGTACATTTACTGACATTTTATAAAATAGTGTATTTAGCTTCTAAACAACTGTTTTAATTATATTGTCAGAAAAGAAATAAAGTACTCTATGTTGAAGAATACAGTTTGGTTTTTCTTTCTTTATTTATTTTTTTAACGAGCCTCAGACTTAAAGAAGTATGTATGGGTGTTTATTTTTTCCTGGTGAGTTCATAAATGAAAAAACGTAAGTGGGAAAATTTTACTGTAAATAATCTTAAACTTAATACAGTTCAAAGGCTATTATACCCCAAATTAAATCATCAAAAGTCAATGGGAAAAAACAAAATAGGTGTTATTTCATTAGGAAAACAACAGTCCATACTTTATGCAAAAAATATTTTCCATATGTATATATTTGTATCTGTGTTTTCCTAATGAAATGACATACGTGAATTGATTGATTTACTTGAGAGGTAATTATGAGCTCTTGATTCCTCTGCTCTAAGATTTTATTTATTTATTTGAAAGACTGAGAGAGAGAGAGAGCAATCATGAGCAGGGGAGATGGGTAGAGGCAGAAGCAGACTCGCCTCTGAGCAGGGAGCCCAATGTGGGACTCGATCCCAGGACCCTATGATCATGACCTGAGCCGAAGGCAGATGCTTAACTGACTGAGCCACTCAAATACCCAATTACTCTACTCTTGAGCATTCCACTGTGAAGCAGAAAAAAAGAATGACTTCTCCGACTTTAAATTTAAAATAAGGGCGCCTGGGTGGCTCAGTTGGTTAAGCGACTGCCTTCGGCTCAGGTCATGATCCTGGAGTCCCGGGATCGAGTCCCGCATCGGGCTCCCTGCTCAGCAGGGGGTCTGCTTCGTCCTCTGACCCTATCCCCTCTCATGTGTTCTCTCTCTCTCAAATAAATAAATAAAATCTTTAAAAAAAAAAATTAAAATAAGCTAGAAAGCATGATCTTTTGGTTTCAGAAAATTCTATGCTTTTGCTTCCCTCCTTCAGAATTCAAGTCAATGATAAACAACTGATTTAGAACGATGGGAGGGGTGCCTGGGTGGTTCAGTTGGCTAAGCAACCAAATCCAGATTTTGGCTTAGGCAATGATCTCAGGGCTGTGAGATCAAGCCCTGCATCGGGCTCCCTGGTGGGCATGGAGCCTGCTTAAGATTCTCTCTCTCTCCCTCTTCCTCTTAAAAAAAAAAAAAAAAAAGGTTTAGTTTAGAATGATGGGATTATTAAGGAGCCCCCATAAGACTATTAGCAGATTCCTCAGCAGAAATTTTATAGGTCAGAAGGGGGAATGCTAGATAACATAATCAAAGTGCTGAAAGAAAATTTAAAAAAAGAGAGAGACAACCAGGAATACTATATCCAGCAAAACTTTCCTTCAAAATGAAAGAGAAATACTTTCTCAAATAAACAAAAGCTGAAGGAGTTCACCCATCAGACCTGCCTTTCAAGAAATGTGAAGGGAAATCCCTCAGGTTGAAATTAAAGGATATTAGCAACACAAAAGCATATCAAAGTATAAATCTCAGTGAGAAAGGTATAATACAGAGAACACAGAATACTGTACTACTGTAATAACAGTACATAAATCACCTTAAATTCTGGTATGGGAGTTAGAAGGCAAATGTATAAATGATGATAACTATAAAAATATGTTAATGGTACAAAATATAAAAAGAATGTGATTTGTGACAACAATAACAAAGTGCGGGGAGAATAAAAAAGAGCTTCTGTATGCAACAGAAGTTAAGCTGTTAACAACTTATAATACACTGTTATAGCTATAAGATGTTTTCTATAAGCCCCATGGTAACCACAAACAAAATACTTATAGAAGACACACAAAAGATAAGGAGTAAGGAATCAAAGCATGTCACCACAAAAAAAAAAAAAGAAGAAGAATCAATGAAACACAAAGTAAGATAGCAACAGAGGAAATGAGGGACAAAAAGCTCTAAGACCAGGGTGCTTAGGTGGCTGTCAGTTAAGTGTCCAATTCTTGGTTTCAGCTCAGGTCATGATCTCAGAATCCTGAGATCAAGCCGGGCATCGGGCTCCCTGCTCAGCAGGGAGTCTACTTAAAGATTCTCTCCTCTGCCTCTCCCCCAACTTGCTCCCTCTCTCTCTCTCAAAAATAAATGAATACATCTTTAAAAAAAAAAAAAAGCTGTAAGAACGGACAGAAAATAATGAACAAAATGGCAATATTAAAGCCCTCTCTGTTTGTGATTACTTTAAATGTAAATGGGATAAACTCCCACATCAAAATATAGAGTGACTGACAGAATAAAAACCAAGATACAAATATTTGCTGACTACAAAAGATTTACTTCACATTTAAGGACACACATTGGCTAAAAATGAATGGATGAAAAAAGTTATTCCAAGCAAATGGTAACCAAAAGATAGCAAGGACAGCCATATACTTATATCATACAACAAAGAGTTTAAGTCAACAACTGTCATGAGAAACCAGGACGTTATGATAGAATGGGTCAATTCACTGAGAAGATAGACAATTATAAATATATAAGCATCCAACATCAGAGCAATATATGTAAGCCCAAATATACAAAGCAAACATTTATAGAACAAAGGGGGGGTGGGAAGATAACAACCTAAATAAGAGATTTCATCACTCCGCTTTCAATAACTGATAGAACATCCAGGCAAAAGATCAATAAGGGAAGAGAGGACATGTATACTGTACACCAAATGTACCTAACAGACATACACAAAACATTCCATCCAACAGCAGCAAAATACAAATTCTTTTCAAGCATGCGTGGAATATTCTCCAGAATAGATCACATGTTAGGTCACAAAGTAACCCTTAACAAATTTAAGATTGCAGGGCGCCTGGGTAGCTCAGTTGGTTAAGTATCTGCCTTCGGCTCAGGTCATGATCCCAGGGTCCTGGGATCGAGCCCCACATCAGGTTACCTGTTCAGTGGGGATCCTGCTTCTACCTCTCCCTCTGCCGTGACCCCCTGCTTGTGCTCTGTCTCAATACCAAGTATCTTTTCTTACCAAAATGAAATGAAACTAGGAGTCAATAAAAATAAGAAAACAGAAAAATTCACAAATATATGGAAACTAAACAACACGCTCTTGAACAACCAATGAGTGAAAGAAGAAATGTAAAAGGAAATTAGAAAATATTTTGAGACAAACAACAATGAAAACACAAGATACCAAAACTTACGGGATGCAGCAAAAGCAGCACTAGGAGGGAAATGTGTAGCGGTAAATATCTACATTAAAAAAGAAAGGAGATCGCAAATAAACTAACTTTGTACCTCAAGGAACTAGAAAAAGAATAACCCAAACCAAAGGTAGAAGAAGGAAGGAAATAATAAAGACAAAAGCAAAAATAAATGAAATAAAAATAGGAAAAAAACGAAATCAAGAGTTGGAATTTTAAAGATCAGTAAAATTGACAACCCTTTATCTAGAGTAAGAAAAAAAGAGGGAAGATTCAAATAAAATCAGAAATGAAAGAGGAGACATTACAACCTGAGCCACAGAAATAAAAAGGATGTAAGAGACAACTATATACAATTATACTACAACTGAATAACCTAGAAGAAATGGATAAATTCCAAGAAACATACAACATACCAAGACTGAATCATGAATTGAAAATCTGAACAGACTGGTAACAAGGAACGAGACTAAATCAGTATCCAAAAACCTCCCAATGTAGAAAGGCTCAAGAGCAGATGGCTTCACGGGTGATTTCTACCAAACATTTAAAGATGAATTAACACCAGTGTTGCTTAAACTCTTGCCAAAAAATTGAAGAGGTGGGACTACTTCCAAAACCATTTTATGAGACCATATCATTACTCTCATACCAAACCAAAGACACGACAAGAAAAGAAAATTACAGGCCAGTATCCCTTATGAACATGGATACAAAAATCCTCAAACTACTAGCAAACAGAAGTCCTTTAAAAGGATCACATACTGTGACCAAGCGGGATTTATCCCTGAGATGCAGGAATGGTTCAACATACAAAAATCAATCATGTCATAAACTACATTAACAGGATGAAGGATTAAAGTCATGATCATCTCAATATACATAGAAAAAAATATATTTAAAGATTTTATTTGACAGAGAGAGACACAGCAAGAAAGGGAACACAAGCAGGGGGAGTGGGAGAGGGAGAGGGAGAAGCAGGCTTCCCAGGAGCAGGGAGCCCGATGAGGGGCTCGATCCCAGGACCCCGGGATCATGACCTGAGCCGAAGGCAGACGCTTAACGACTGAGCCACCCAAGTGCCCCTAGAAAAAACATTTGACAAAACTCTTCCATGATAGAAACAATTACTAAACTAGGGATGGAAGGAAATTACCTCAACATAATAAAGGCTCTATATGAAAAAGCCCACTGCTAACAGCATACTGAATGGTAAAAACCTGAAAACTTTTCCTCTAAGATCAGGAACAAAACAAGAGTGCCCACTCTTGCTAACAGAGGTAGAGAGGAAGGAAAAAAGGAAAGAAGGAGAGAAAGAACGATCATCGAAATCAGAAAGTTCATGATGCCATGATATTACATGCAGAAAACCCTAAGGATTCCACCCCCAAAAATTAGTTAAAACTAATAAATGAGGGGGGGAACCTAACAAGTGAATTTAGAAAAGTTGCAGGATTCAAAATGAACATTAAAAAATCAGTTGTGTTTTCATAAACTAATAATGAACAATCTAAGAAGGAAATTAAGAAAACAGCCCCATTTGCAATAGCATCAAAAACAATAATACTTGGGAATAAACTAGTGAAGTGAAAGACGTGTATACTGAAAACTACAAAGGACTGCTTAAGTTAAAGAAGATACAAATAAATAGAAAAATATTTTATATTTATAGATTGAAAAACGATTGTTAAAATGTACATGACACCCAAAGCAATCAGTGCAATCCCTATCAAAATCCCGATGACATTTTTGCACAACAGAAAAAATAATCATAAAAATCACATGAAATCACAAAGCCAAAACAATCTTAAGAAACAAAACTGGGTACCTCACATTTCCCGACCTCAAAACATATTACAAAGCTACAGTAATCAAAACAGGGTAACCTTAGCACAAGGGCAAAGAGACTAATGGAATAGAATAGAGAGCCTAGAAATAAATCCATCTATATATGGTCAATTAATTTATTACAAAGGAGACAAGAAAATACAATGGAGAAAGGATGGTCTCTAGAACAAATGATGCTAGGACAACTGGATATCTGCATGAAAAAGAAGGACAATGGACCCTTTCTTACACCATACACAAAAATCAACTCAAAATGAATAAAAGACTTAAACACAAGACCTAAAACTAGGGGCACCTGGGTGGCTCAGTTGTTCAGCGTCTGCCTTCGGCTCAGGTCATGATCCCAGGGTCCTGGGATCAAGTCCCGCATCAGGCTCCCTGCTCTGCGGGAAGCCTGCTTCTCCCTCTCCCACTCCCCCTGTTCACGTTCCATCTCTCGCTGTGTCTCTCTCTGTCAAATAAATAAATAAAATCTTAAAAAAAAAAAAGAAAGACCTAAAACTAAAACTATAAAACTCCAGAAGAAAACATAGGGGGAAAACTTTATAACATTGGTCTTGGCAATGATTTCTTGGATATGACACCAAAAACATAGGCAACAAAAGCAAAAACAGACAAGTGGGCCTACGTCAACCTGAAAAGCTTCTACGCAACAGAGTTTAAAAAAAAAAAAAAAAAGGGCAACCTACAGAATGGCAGGAAATACTTATAAACCACGTATCTGATTAGGGGTTAATATCCAAACTGTGTCAGGAACTTTTATAACTCAACAACAACAAATAAACAAATAACCCAATTAAAAAGTGAACAAAGGAGCTGAACATTTTCCAAAGCAGACGTACCAACGGCCACAGTTACATGAAAAGATGCTCGGCAATACTCATCACCAGGGAAATGCAAATCAAAGCCACCATGAGCTACCACCCCACACCTATTAGGATGGGCATTATCAATAATAATAGAAATTCACATGTGTTGGTGAGGATGTAGGAAAACTGGAGCCCTTGTGCACTGCTGGTGGAATGTAAAATGGTGCAGTTGCTATGAAAAATAGTATGGAGGTTCCTCAAAAAATTAAAAATAAAACCAAGATATGATCTGGCAATGCCATTTCCGGGAATTTCAGAACAAGTACTAGTCTCTGTGTATATCGACAAAAGTCCATTAACTGTACAGTTGCTTTTAGGTACTTGTTCTAAAACAAAGATCTTTCTATTGAAGCACAAACAAACCTTTCTCTAATATTTTAAGAAATATAAAGAGACTAATTGTTTGACTTGTTTAATTTGGTACTGTTAGTTTTGTTTTGTTTTTAAGATTTGAGAGAGAGACAGAGAAAGCACCAGTGGGGGAAGGGGCAGAGGAAGAGGTACAAGCAGACTCCCCGATGAGCACGGAGCTGGATGTGGGGCTCAATCCCAGGACCCTGAGATCATGGCCTGAGCCAAAGTCAGGCACCTAACCAACTGAGACACCCAGGTGCCCCTGGCACTGCTAGTTTTGATAATGAAACACACAGAGGGATTTTTAAATAGTATTTCAAAGAGGGGCACCTGGGTGGCTCAATTGGTTAAGCATCTGCCTTAGGCTCAGGTCATGATCTCAGGGTCCTGGGATCAAGCCCTGCGTTGGGCTCCCGGCTCAGCGGGGAGTCTGCTTGAGGATTCTCTCTCCTTCTCCCTCTGACTTTCCCCCTGTTCGTGTTCTCTCAAATAAATAAATAAATAAATAAATTTTTTTTCCAAAGAATTGCAGTATTTCAAAAGAACTGAAATCAGGATCTAGAAGAGGTATCTGCACTCCCATGTTGACTACAGCATTATTCACAATAGCCAGGAGATGGAAACAAACTAAATAACTATCAACGGATGAAAAGATAAAGATAATGTGGTCTATACATACAATAAAATATTTTTCAGCCTTAAAAGAAAGGAAATCCTGTCACATGATACAGCATGGATGAATTTTGAGGACATTGTATGTGAAACAAACCAATTATAGATAGATACTGCAGGACTCCACATTTATACAAGGTATCCAACGTAGGCAGTCTTAGAAGAAAATAAAACAGTGATTGCCAAGGGGGCGGGGAGAGGGGGAAACAGGGAGCTGCTATTCAAGGGGTACAGAGATTCAGTCCTGCATGATTAAAATGTGTACACAACACTGTGCCATACACTCAACATTTTGCTAAAAAGGTATATTTAATATGTTTTTCATATTGCAATTTTAAAAAAGAATCAAGGGGTTGGTTTCTTTAACAGTCAGAGGAGTCTTTGTTAAGTTCTTCTGGTTGAACAACTTTATTTATTTTGGGTGGGAGGAGGGGCGAAGGGAAGGGAGAGAGAGAGAGAATCTCAAGCTGACTCCACACCCAGTGTGGAGCCCAACACAGGGCTAGCTCTCACAACCCTGAGATCAGGACCTAAGCTGAAATCAAGAGTTGAACACTTAACCAACTGAGCCTCTTTGTAATATTATTTTAAGGGCGCCTAGGTGGCTCAGTTGCTTAAGCGTCTGCCTTCGGCTCAGGTCATGATCCTGGGGTCCTGGGATCGAGTCCCGCATCGGGCTCCCTGTTCAGCGGGGAGCCTGCTTCTCCCTCTGCCCCTCCCCACCACTCTCTCTCTCTCTCTGTGTCAAATAAATAAATAAAATCTTAAAAAAAAAAAGACATATATTTTTTTAAATCCCTGTACGTGTTTCATTATCAAAACTAACAGTGCCAGGGGCACCTGGGTGGCTCAGTTGGTTATGCTGGAAGTGAGGCCCAGACGGATCACAAAGTTAGTTGGTGGAGTCCACGTCTCAGCTCACTCCTCCATTCTACTTGCCAGAGTGAAAGCAATCAGATATTCCAGACTATCTATAACAGGATAAAGAGCTATCAAGTAAGACTTCTCCCTGTAATTAGACAAAACATACAGGGGAAAACAAGCTGGAGAGACATAAACCAGCATCTCCCAGGAGTCAATCATATAAAGAAGAGAATATAAAAATTTAACTCTGGATTCCATGAAAAACATCCGCATTGGCAACACTGTATGAGGTTACACAGAAAGCAGCCTGGTCCCTCAGACAGTTCTGTAATGAAAATCATGAAGAGTGCTATCTGCTTCTAAATTATGAGAAATAAAAAGTGCTTTGCTATTCATCTTAATCATCAGATGGGAGGATATATAATTAATGTTTACAACTATCCCTCTTTTTTAAACAAATGAGATAGCTCATACTTTATTACTATATATAAATTAATATCCATGGAAATAAAGATACTAGTGGAAAGAAATAATTTAAGACATGGTCATCTAGGCAAAAATCCAAAGTACTATCAGGTTTTCTTTAACTTTTCAGACTTAGGTTTTACAAAACTAGATCTGAGCCACACAGGTACATTCCTAGTTCATATTTTATTTATGTCCTTCGATGAGATAAATGCTGAACCATCTTTGCATAAGACTTTGTCCTGTGAAAAAATGGACGTAAATTCTGCGTAAACAAGTGTATTTTCCATTTATAAAACAGTGGGAAGAAAAGAGTATGCATGAAGTTAGAAATGAAAAAACTACATTTTTATACAACAAAGAATGAATATACTTGAATGGTACATACAAATAAAAGCATTAATGCATTCTTTAATAATTTTAACAGTGAAAGAACCTTTAAAAATTATTTATTCTACAAAAAAAGGGCATAATGTACTATTATGCCTTTGAACATTAGTTAATTCCACTCTCCCCACCTACTTGGCATAGCTACTTATGGTTTCGGCTTATTATTTAAGTAATACCTTGGAAAGCTGTCCATTGATGAAATGCTGAAAACCTAATCATTTCTTTCACTGATAAGGAAACTGCAGGCATGCAGCAACATCAAAGAAATGTAAACAGTACAATGTTATTCTTCCGTGATTCAAATTACATTTATATCATAATTAATAAAGTGGTCTCAGGTCTTGAAATTTAACCTTTGAGAGTCAAACAAGGTCAAGGGAAGAAAGATGTCTAGAGTAACGAAGGCCCCTACTGGGCAATCTTCTATTTGCAATGCACTCTATAGCCTTATTCCACTGCAGCATGAGCGTCTGATCTATACTGACTCCTCTAATTCTAGGACCTAACATCCACTAAACAGCTACTATGAACACTCCCCTAAACACTTTATGGAAAATCACGTTTATCACAGTGTTTCAAATGGTGAAAGTGAAGCTCGTGAAAGCCAAATAATTTGCGCAAGCGAACAGAACTGGCACATGCTGGAGTTAGGACTGGACCAAAGCAATTGACCTCCAAAGCCCATGTGTGTGCCACTCTGCCTTGCCAAAGGCAGGGGATGACATCTTCTCCTTTGTATCTCTGGTTCCCAGCATACTATAAATGCTTTCAGAATGCATAAACTACTCCTAATTTGTTTATCTGCTCTGATTCCATTCAGCAAGATGGATCTTGTAATAGTGTTACAGTTATTTGATTCTGTAAACAATTATTAAAAAATATCACTTACAAAGAAAAGTACTTAAGGATAGTAACTCTGACCAAATTAATGTAGAATTAGAAAATATACCTACTGGGTAAATGTTATTAGGATATCAAAATGTTATCAGGACATCCATCAGAATTTGAAGTAAGAAGTTCCAGTACATAGAAAATCAGGTCGATAATACAGAAGCTCCAAGTACGTAAAAACAGGAGAAATACCACTAGACTAGAATAAGATAAAGTCAAGTATCAAATCACTCGAGGAGTTTAAAATCCTAGAAGAAAAGAATGTGATCTTTCTCTACCTAAACTTGATTTCCAGGTTAGTCTCCTTAGCCATCTGAATCTTCATTATCTCTCAGAGTCAGAGACAATTTATATTTTTAGAAAATGGTATAAGAAAACTTAAATTATAAAGTAATGGTTAGCCACATAATTACCACGCAACCACCAGTGGGAAAAAGAAGTATAACCACCATTAATTTTTTTGATTGCTAATATTTTGACACTTGCTATAAATGGTAAGTATAATGACTGAATTCCTGTAAGCATAAAACTTCCTTCCTAAAAAAAAGTAGGTTTTACATTTCTACCTTGATGAGACCTAAATCTTTGGTGGGCTGACTGGCAGAACCAAAGTTAAAAGCCAATGTCCTGGGGCGCCTGGGTGGCTCAGTCGGTTAAGCGGCTGCCTTCGGCTCAGGTCATGATCCCAGGGTCCTGGGATCGAGTCCCGCATCGGGCTCCCTGCTCTGCGGGGAGCCTGCTTCTCCCTCTCCCTCTGCCTGCTTCTCTGCCTACTTGTGTTCTCTCTCTATCTTTCTGTCAAATAAATAAATAAAAAATCTTAAAAAAAAAAAAAAAAAGCCAATGTCCTTTAAGTATAATGCACATATTTTTCCTTTCAATTAGGTGCAGTCAATTTCTACTACTGTATCTGTCCCTGGCAATGTGTTTCACATCAGGGTTGGGAGAAGGAGTCTGAATGCCCTCCAACAATGGGATATAATTAAATATAGCTCAGCTAGGTAAGCACTTACATAGTAAAAATAGAGTCAATGCTTTTGAATTTATTAAAATAGTAAACTGTGTCAAAGAACCCAAAGTTAGGTCAGGTCAGGTTATTGGGATATGAAAAACTATGCTGGACGGGCCATGTAACTGTGGAGCCAATCCATACTACATTTGAGAAAAAACTATTACATGGCCAACACGAGTTGGCTGAATATAAAGTATGACTCCAATCATCACTCTTCTTCAATGACAAAAAATTTCTTTGAAGATTAAGTAAGTGGTAAGTATCTTAATGCTGTGAATTTTATATAAGGGCCTTAGTCTCAAATAAAAGACTGACCATGAAATAGGGTCTGCACGAATAATGGTAAACAAATGACCTTATTAGAATGCTTTATTAGCCAAGAAGACTGACACCCAGGATGAAGTGAAATTAACGAAAGAGGCCAGTAACATAAAAAAGGATTGATTTAAATTTCTTGCAACAATGAATAAGAAGACTGATTCCTTGCTTGGAGTAGATGGTGTACCATTAAGGAATGAAAGAAAACAGATTTAGCAAACTCCTATCGTGCGTGATCTCTGCATTAAGGAAAATCATTAGACTAGAAAGATAAAATGTTAGTAAGAAGACACTGACGGTGACATTCATGACAGAAGCAGACAGTGCAAACCAATAGGGGAAAAAAAGGTTTAATCCATGAATGGTGATTAAAAAAAATGGTTAATGGGGAGGAGGGATCCTAACACATTACTATGCAGGAAAAAAATTCCAAATGGATTCAAAAATTAAAATCAGAAATAATTTTTTTTTTAAGATTTTATTTATTTGACAGAGAGAGACACAGCGAGAGAGGGAACACAAGCAGGGGGAGTGGGTGAGGGAGAAGCAGGCTTCCCACCAAGCAAGGAGCCCGATGCAGGGCTCGATCCCAGGCCCTGGGATCATGACCTGAGCCTAAGACAGACGCTTAACAACTGAGCCACCCAGGTGCCCCGAGAAATAATCTTTTAAGAAACTAGAACAGTAAGTGAATATTTACATGCCCTCTAGAAAGGAAAGAGCTCCCTATGAGTTAAAGCAATAAAAGATTACTAAGTAAAGATGGATACAATTTAAGAAGAAGAATATTCAGAAAATAAAAAGAGCTGCTGAATTTGAATGCATGTTAGTACAACAAAAAAAATTCAGTAACAGTTGAAAGATAAAGATAAGGAAATCTCTCAAGTAGTAAAAAAGTAAAGAGAAGGAAATAGGGGAAGAAAAATAAGAAAATTATGAGATCGGTTTAACAATTCAGGATCCAAATAAGAGAATTTCAGAAAGAAAGAAAAAGGTCAGCAGAGGGAAAGAAATTAATGACAACATAATGAAAACATTCCCCAGAATTTAAGGACTTGAATTTCCAGATTTAAAAAAGCCACCAATAATCCAGCCCAACACATGAAAATGGAAAGAGCCCAAAGTCCACCGACTAAAGAATGGATAAAGAAGTGGTATATGGGGCGCCTGGGTGGCTCAGTCGTTAAGCGTCTGCCTTCGGCTCAGGTCATGATCCCAGGGTCCTGGGATCGAGCCCCGCATCGGACTCCCTGCTCAGCGGGAAGCCTGCTTCTCCCTCTCCCATGCTTCTCCCTCTCCCACTCCCCCTGCTTCTGTTCCCTCTCTCACTGTGTCTCTCTCTGTCAAATAAATAAATAAAATCTTTAAAAAAAAAAAAAAAGAAGTGGTATATACATACACAATGGAATATTATTTGGCCATAAAAAAAAATGAAATCTTATCATTTGCAATGATGACGTGGATGGAGCTATAGAGTATTACGCTAAGTGAAATAAGTCAGTCAGAAAAAGACAAATACCATATGACTTCACTTATATGTGGAATTTAGAAGCAAAAACAGATGAACATAGTGGGGCAGTGCCGAGGGGGAGAGGCAAACCAGGAAACAGACTCATAACTATAGAGAACAAACTTGAGGTTGCTAAAGGGGAAGGGCGCTGTGGGGGGTAGATAAATAGGTGATGGGGAGCACCAGTTGTTGTATGCAAGTGATGAACTATCAAATTCTACACCTGAAATTAATATTACACTATGTGTTATCTAACTGGAATTTAAATAAAAAGCTGGGAAAATATATATTCACATCAAGGCACATCATCATGAAATTACAGAGTACCACGGACAAAGAGAAGATCCTAAGAGGAAAAATAAAAACAAATATTGGTTCACATAGGGGCATCTGGGTGGCTCAGTCAGTTAAGCGTCTGCCTTCAGCTCAGGTCATGATCCCAGGGTCCTGGGATCGAGCCCCACATCGGGCTCCCTGCTCAGCAGGGAGCCTGCTTCTCTCCCTCCCCCCCCACTTGTGCTCTCTCTCTCTCTCTCTCAAATAAAATATTCAAAAATAAATAAATCTTTAAAATTAAAAAAAATGGTTCACACAAACATATACTCAGGAATTCAGTAAGCAGAATAACTTTAAATTTCTCCACACCAATACTACAAGCTATGGAAGCAATGGAAGAAAACAAATAATATTGGGGGAGGGGGAATGGTTTCTAGCTCAGAATTCCACATTTAGCCAAACTATCCTAATACCTGCCACACAGTAAAGTACTAATAGTCAGCTATTAAACACATACACACATATGCACATGCACGCCCACATGCACACATAGAATTATCAACCAGTTATTTGATATTCTAAATAAAGAATGCACAAATTCTTAAGATGCAGGTTCCTTTACCACAAAATATGGGCAGAACACATAAATCTAAAACTCAGAGAATAAAACAAATCTAGCAGCAACAAGAACTTTAAATCTTACTATTAATTTTTAAAGCTAAAGATAATATTGCCACATACTGAAGTTTAAAATATTTTAAATTATAAAATGTATGTAAAGATACAGTGATTCTCATATAATTCTGAAGGGGTAAAATGTGCCACCATGTTCCTAAGATGAAAAATTTCAAACTTCATTTAGAACATTCAGCTCCAATCTGAGATTTGCTTCAAAATAACATCACAGAGTTGGGGACTGTGGAGTGGAACGTAAAGCAGATACAGACCACTTGTGCACTAACTATTGAAGTTAAGGGATGTGTATGTCAAGTTTATTATACTACTTCTCTCTCCACTTTTGAATATGAAGCTTTTCATAATAAAAGGTTAAAAATGTCCTAATCTCATATTCTCTCTACATAAATGTATTTTTTAAACAAATCAGAAATTCAGAAGATTTCCCCAGATACATATAAATACACATATGATAGCATGTATTATTTTTATGTCAGAGTCAATCAACTAAAAAAGCAAAAGAGAAACTTCCATATTAAAAACCACCAATACAGTGTACAAAACAGGTTCCAGGGGAAAAAAAAAAAATACCATAAATAGGATTTTTTGTTACAACCACAAACAAAAAAGGTGAAGAGAAACAGAAAATCCTGTGTTCCTGCACCACAGAATAATTGAAGATAATAGATACCTATTTAAAGTGCTAACACATGAATGACAAACCAGATTTGTTTTATGTAATCCTGAGGCCCAAATCAAAAGGCATATTTGGGTTTAATAAGGAAAAGGAGTTTTTAAAAAAAAAAATTTTTAAATAGAGTGGGCTGCCCCGAGAGGCAGGCACTAAGTTTTCTTTAACTAAAGGTACTCAATAAGAGAATGATAACACCCTACTTAGAAGAAGTTTAATGAATATATTCAAATATCAAAAAGGAGAATAGCAGAGAAAATTGTAACGATTGATTTTGGACCTACCACTTAAAAAAATAAATCATAACCCAGATTAATCAAAATTTAAGTAAATATTTGTGCACAAAAGAGTTAATATAGCAGGCCTGAGACTGCCATCTTTAAAAGACTTGATTGCAAAGTTAGCCTCTGGGTGGGATCCTGGAAAGTGGATTTAGGCTGTGCCTAAACTATTTATACAAACACAGTAAACAAAACATGGTACCTACACAGCCCCCAATAAAAACCTTGAGCACAGAGTCTCTAATGAGATTCCCTAGTAGATAACACTTTATGCATGTTGTCACAATTCACTGCTGGAGGAACGAAGTGCATCCTGGGTGACTCCTCTGGGACAGGACTCTCAGAAGCTTACACCTATTTTCCCCTGGACTTTACCCAGTGAACCTTTTCCCTTGCTCATTTTGCTTTTTACCCATTTATGGTAATGAATCAGTCGTGACTGCAACTATATCCTGAGTCCTGTGGGTCCTTCTAGCAAATCAATGAACCTGGGGGTCGTGTTGGAGACCCTTGACCCAGAATCCTCTTATATTTTGCTTTAAAAACAAAAACAAAAACCTAGCAATAAAAAAAAAAGTCGATTTTTTTTTTTAACATTTTTATTTATTTAGATGAAGAGTGAGAGAGACAGCGAGAGAGGGAACACAAGCAGGAGGAGTGGGAGAGGGAGAAGCAAGTTTCCCGCTGAGCGGGGAGCCTGATGTGGGGCTCGATCCCAGGACTCTGGGATCATGACCCGAGCCAAACGCAGATGCTTAACCACTGAGCCACCCAGGTGCCCCATTAAAAAAAAATGTCCATTTTTAAAAAGTACAACTTCTAGAGTATTTCTAATATCAACAGTTAACAGTAAACTTTCCTATGAGTTATACGCCTAACAATCAAAAATATTTGAGGGCCAATTCCATGGTGGGAGCTGTATTAGGCTTAAATGATACATCTAAGAAAAGTCAGCCCCTGCTCTTAAGGAGTTTACAGTCTACTTAAAGAACTAATGAGGGGCGCCTGGGTGGCTCAAAATATTTAAGGCTAATTGAGTAATTGGCCCTTTCTGGCCAAAGAGTATTCTAAGTACTGTTTGTCACTGTAGCTTCATGCACACCTTTCAGTACACTTTGAGTCATCGTGACTCCTTCTCACAACTGTTGTCCACACTAGCCTGTGAATGCCTTGCAGGCAGCCACACTATTCCTATTCTTTGTACTCTTAGCCCAAAACACACATAGAGCAAATACTCAGTAAACATGAATGGGATGAGCAAAAATTTTTATGACTGGCTGTCTACACACACACACACACACACACACGACATAGCCTCACCTGCTGAGTACCTCCCTGAAAACCCCATTTTAAGAATTATTGTTCTCAATTATTTTAGGTTTCTATCCCACTGCAGAAACTGTAAGGCTATTTTTAGCCAAGTAAAACCAATAAAAAGGAGTACTTCTAAGTACGTATTTACACTTATATTGAATAAATGAGCATTGGGATTTTTTACCACCTCTATACTATTCAACACACTAGCTACTAGCCACATGTGGCTACTGAGCACTTAAAAGGTGGGTAGTCTAAATTGAGACTCTAAATTGAGATGTGCTATAAGGCTAAAATACATACACCAAATTTGGAAGGTTTGGTAATATATATACACACATATATATGAAATATTTCATTAATAATTTTATGTTGATTACATATTAAAATATTTCAGGTATATTAAGTAAAATAAAATTTTTAAATTAATTTCATCTGTTTGTTTTCACTTCTTTTAAAAGATGTATTTATTTTAGAGAGAGAGAGCATTCGTGAGAGCAGGGGAAGGGGCAGAGGGAGAGGGGGAGAGAGAGAGAAGCAGACTCCCCACTGAGCACAGAGCACGGAGCCCCACGCAGGGCTCAATCCCACGACACTGAGATCATGACCTGAGCCAAAATCAAGAGTCGGAGGCTTAACCAACTGAGCCACCCACGTGCCCCGTTTTTACTTTTTTAATGTGGCTACCAGAAAATTTAAAATTATATATGGGGTTCCTGTTATATTTCTATTGAATAGCCCTATTCTTTATCCCCTTAATGCACCTAAATATACCAAATATAGTTTCCCTCTCTCTCTCTCTCATACACACCCACATACACACACCCACACCCACATAGAGGCACACATATAAAAGAGTTAATGGCTCTCTTTTCATATACATGGGGAATAAAGTATAACAATAAGCCCCAGATGGGCAAGGAACATGTCTATTTGCTAAATAGCCTAGCACTGCTCCTTGAACATAAGGCAGTAGATACATAATTGTGAAATGAATAAAAGGGGCCATAAAAGTCAACCACAATTTTAATAATACATAACTTTTACTGAGCACTGATTATAAACCAGGTACTCTACTCTGGATTATCTCATCTAATCTACATGATGAATTTAATAGGGTGGGTTCTTCTATTATCCTTATTTTAAAGGTGAGAAAATGCAGACCCAGAATTACAACGGAATCTCTAGTATACTTTGCAAGATTACAAGAAATGAAACAATTCAATTTAGATAATCTATACAGGAGGTTTACACAACTTTAAGCAATAAATATAGATCGAATACCTTCTATCACATGGTATTATACTAGGTGCCGTGACATTAGGTAGAATCACAGGTTAATACAACCAAAATATAAATAAGGTATAGGCTAAATCCTGCTACAAATAAATCTCACTACAATTATCCCATATCCTACCAAAATATTAACAAGCCTAATATCTAATAATACAGTCACACAAAATTCTTGTTAGATTTAGACAATACCTTGGAATTTGCCATAAAAACTCGTGTTCATATGGCACATCACAACGTTGTTCATGCACAGAATCTTGTAATCCTTACGACATCCCTGATAGGTAGTTATTACTAGAGATTGGTTGGAATCTACAAGTACTTAGATTCATTATCTGATCCGGGGATGTTCCTTATCAAGCTTTAATTCATGTTCTGTGCTTGTTTGATGGCTACCGTCCAGGATTTGGGGGTGGGGGAGATGGAAAGGGAAGGAGTTTTAGGCAGGCCACCTACAAAATTAGTTTGGGGTTCCAGATTCCTATCATCTTGAGAAATAATGGCCTTGGGCTGAGCAAGGCATGAAGACAGTGTGATTAAAAACTTTCTAAGAGGCTTAAAGAGGCAAGTTCCAACAACTGATCACTTTTGGCGGGGGGGGCAAAAAAGCATTCAAATTTAAAATAAGCCTTCATTTGGAACAACTTAATCAGTGTCAATAGGAACTAAGGCATTCCTGTTGAGCTCCTTTTCGAAAACATATTTATTAGGGCTCAAATCTTGGTCCACCTTGAAAAAATAAAGCAATATTCAGTACACACTAAATGGTCATCTTAATTTTTAACAGGTAAATGACATGGCAAGAATAGTTCAGGTACTTGTAAATGCTAAATGTCCGGGTATGTCTTCATTGGCTTTTGAACAGTTTCAAAGAGCAGACATGAGGATTCATTAGCTCTTAGCACATACGAACCTGCTCCAAAGGCAGCCAAGAGAGTTGCCTAGCAACACTGCATTTTGCATCTCTCATCATCCCCAAAGATGCTACAGCAAGCAGCGGCTAGGTCAAGCCTCTCATTAGCAACCTGACAAAGGGTTTCTATCTCCCATTTTACAAAATTATTTTTATTTCCAGGTGAAGCTCAAATATCTATGTATTATTCCTATTGACAACATTTTCCTTTCCCTCTCTTCCTTCTTCTAACCAACCCCCATTTCAACAGACAGGTTTTAATGAACGCATCAAAATACCTGTAACAAAAGCAGGCACTGAGAAATCCAACAGAATTTATATGCTTATTCACATCACGATAACAGTTCCATATCTTTGGGGCAATAAAGGAAGGAAGTTTTAGAAGGGAAAAAAAAAAAATGCCAAAATCAAATAATGGGAAGAGGAAATAGGTAGGATTTCAAAATTCACCAAAAAAATCACCCCAATTATTTGCAAGGCTCTTGATTTCTTATTTCTTTCTTTTTCCCCCACAAAAGCTAATCTCAACCATATAGCAAAATAGCAAAAAGGCAGAAGATTCGAGAGTGGTAATTCCAGACTGGATTGACAGTTTATAATGAATGTAATCCATAGGAAAGGAACTCTGGTTCCCAATTTAATAACTATGTTATAAAGCTGCACCTCAGATCAATAGCTATTCATTCCCTTCTGAAAATATTTCTTAAAATATTTACCACTCAGGGCACCTGGGTGGCTCAGATGGTTAAGCGTCTGCCTTCGGCTCAGGTCATAATCTCAGGGTCCTGGGATCGAGTCCCGCATCGGGCTCCCTGCTCCTTGGGAGCCTGCTTCTCCCTCTGCCTCTCTCTCTCTCTCTGTCTCTCATGAATAAATAGATAAAATCTTTAAAAAATATATATATATTTACCACTCAGCATGGTCGCCATGCAGAACTAAAATATATACACACATAATCTTCCTTATATACACTCAGAGATCCTTAAAAGAAAATAAACAAAATAGGCAGACTTCTCATTTCATGGATTTTGAAGTGCTTAATCCAGATTTTGACATAAACCACATATACCCTTGGTCTCTGAGCTTCCATGAGATCACGAATTTCCCTAAGGAAAAGATTACAGAATGTGCGTGACATGTTACGAAAGGTAAAGTGTGATACTAACAGACCCAGATTAAGAACGGTGTAAATGAGGAACATTAAAAGGCAATCGTCATCACACCAAGTCAAAATCAGTAAATTTTTTAAGTGATCTGAAAGGAACAATGTGATTTTTTTCCTCCGAGGCCCCTCCCCCCTTTTTAAAAATACAAACAGCGAAGAATGAATCCTTCAGATGATTTCCCAGAAGGGTGTCATTTACCACTAAAATATTTCATTCCAGCAGTTGAAAGACCATAAAAGGGTGAATGTCCTCCAGAGCCCCTAATAACAGTAATAGATCTTGTGTTACTATTCACAAGTGACCTCTCAGTCAGGCGATTTAATTTTTCCCCCTGCAGCATGGTTGGTTTCACACACAGTGTAATAACAGTTTTTGCACAACAAGACAATTCATCCGATTAGAAGGGCTGTATTAAGTCTTTCATGAACAGCATGTGTCACTACTGCTTTAGCTAGAGTTTGATTTAAGACAACCTAATATATGCATGCATGATTCTTCATTTTTCCACCGTTTTAAAGAAGATTCCTGGACTTCCTTCAGCAATTTTGCAGACCATTGCCTGAATCCTCCCTGGCTTCAGAAAATAACTAAGAACCCATCAGATGCTCACTGAGCACTTTAAATGGTACCAACGATATTTCACCAGGCAACAGAAATGTGCATAAGGCTCCTCATTTCTACGTGGGTTAAATGAAATCCCACCAATGTCTCCAAGGAGAAGAAAGACGAAAGGGGACAGAATGGGCACAACTGGTTACTGCAATCACTTTTATGCATCGCAACATTTCAGCAATTCACAATTATAAGGGCCATAGGACATCACCAAGAAAAGCTTCAGATAAAGTGACCTGGGAGACCGCCATTGGTAAACCTCAGCAAAGCGCAAAAGAATTTAAAAACTGGGAAACCAAAGGAAAAGGTGTGAAATGAAGCAACCACGTGGCAATCCCTACTCCAATAAATGGTTCGGCATCATTCAACGCCCACAGAAGCCTCAACCTGAGGACATCTACACATTTCTTACTGCCTTGCTGATGAGATTAAGGTTAAATGCAGAATCTCCATAGCGAATGGCTTTAGTTGTACAGGGGCCCAGGAGAGCAAGGGCACCTGGCTCCGAGGGGAGGGGGGGAGTGGGGGGGGGGGGGGGGTCCCAAACAGACCAGGTTCCACCACTCGCCACCCACCAGTAAAATCCAAAGGCAGAGAGATGAGGGGTGGGGAAACGAAAAAGGAATTTATTTCAGTGAGACTAATGTCAGGAAGACAGCGAACTGGAACCTCAAAGACTGTCTCCAAAGTACTGAAAAAGACTTCCAGGTTTGTGTAAGGCAAATGTCCGCCAAAGGTCAGCGGGTACATGGGGGTGGGCAGTAAAGGTCAGGTCCATCACTGGCTTGGAGTCAATCACGGATGGGGTCTTGCTGGCTCAGGGCAGTCCTTATTGCTTTAGGGGATAATTACATTCCCATCAGGGGTTGCTTTGCCTGCAGGGTCTTTTGTCTCAGTTCAGAGATAAGCTGGAAAGAACTTGATCAATTAGAAAGTTTGAAGTCCAAATGGAGGAAGCTGAAGTCCTCTTTCATAATGAGAGCTGGAGACACTCTCAAGGGTTCCCTGTGCTTACTCCCTTTAATGGATGCTGATAGGTGTGGCTTCCCCCTTCCCTTTCTGGAAGCAGGCCAGCCCCTCTAAGAAGAGTGGTGTCAGCACTCCTCAGCTAGAGGACTAGGCGTGTCTTTCTAGCTCACCTGCCCCAAAGGGACCCTCCTATGGCTCCTTGGCAAGCAGCCTAAACCTGCCAGATTAAGTTCTCTCTAGACTCCTGATACAGGTGAGATGCTCTCTTCCAGTATGATTGTCCCACACGCTCTGCAGGAATCCTGTTGCGTTCACGAGTGTGTGTATAGCCTTCTAAGCAAACCTGTAAGATGGGATGAGACAAGTCCACTGTATTCTCTTGCCATGCTGCTCTCTCCACTGGAAACACGAGCACATCCTGTTTCCACAACTTCTAGCAAGCAAGCCAACCCCTACATGGCCAGTACTCGCTCCTTCACTTCCAGGATCACAACAGCTAGCCAGCCCATCACTCTCTTTCAGAGTCTAGATTTGGGGGACAGGCACCCTAAACATCTGCCCACCCCAACTGCCAAGGATACACATAGTTGGATGGGACGGACATCGGGTTCCACTGAAGTCCATGTCACTAGGCTTGAGCGCGAGAAGCTGGCAATTGTAGGACTCAGCACTCCAGCAACTTGCCACAAAAATCCGCCCCTTAAATTCTCTTCCCCTATCCCGTCATCTCCTAACTTCCAGTGAGTTAGGAGCTCACTCTATCGCTCTGGGTGACGGGTTAAAAACGGCAGTAGCACTCAGTCATCGAAGTTTATTCCTATTACTCTCCCAAGTTCTGCTGGGTGTTCTGGCTCCAAATTCATTTTGGTATTTCAAGGTCCCCACCAACACTTCTAACAGCCTGTCATATAACTTTATCTCCTCTCTATTGGAGATAAATTCTCACTCCTGCCTCACCGCAAGGCTCTCAGGATTTTGCTTCCAGATACTTACCCAGTATCCACTCAAGGAACAGTTTCCCGTACCCTATCTACCTGGGTTTAATAGAGTACTCCTTGCTGCCTTGTTCCCCCCGCCGTGACCTGCCACGCATGTGTGTCTTTGTACGTGCCCTTCATCCTGCCCAGAATGCCTTCCCTGTCCCCTGCATCAGGGAAACTCCTCCTCATGTAAGTTCCACACTTACATACCTCCACAATGGCAATCACCATCCTGCACTAAACAGTAAATTTTCATGCTTCTGTCAACACACTAAGCTCTATGATTTCTGAAAACAAAGACCATACCCTTTCATCTTAGTATTACCAGAACCTGCCATATAGGAGGTTTGCGAGAGAGAGAGAGAGAGAGAGAGAGAGAGAGAAAGGGAGAGAAAGAGAAAGGAGATAAATGACAAAATGAGCGTTTTGAAAATGCTTAATAAAATGAGACCTAGTAAAAACAAGGTTTCTACAGTATTTGAAGCTCAATGATAATTCCACTTAACACAGATCAGGATGCACCATTAAAACTGAATACAATTTGACAACTAAATACACCTAAGTAGAGTAAAATGCCACCAGTATAATTATCACTAATAACAATTCAGACTACTGGGAACAATGAAGGTAGGAAAGACTGGCTTAGAGAAAAATGTTAAAGAAACAAAATTCGATTGCTTTCATGTACATACTGTAACAAACTAATTAGCCAAGTGTTGCCAAGTACCAGTCCCTGCTGATATGTCTTAATGAATAGATAATGTGATCATTTTAAATTGGCACATTCATTGTACTCATGCAAATGAGCAAGTCCAAACTGCCTAAAAACAATAGCTTCAAAATCAGCTTATGTTTTAACTCAGCCTGTATCTAATTACCCTGAACCCTAAATTAATAGGATTTCGTTTAATAAGATTTTACTGTAATCTAACCTAACCTAAATTCTATCCCTGGACTCCACACTATTCCCTTTATTAGTCTGGATAACACATGACAATACTGGAAAATAGGGTTTTGTTGGTTCTAGTAGGGTTGATCCGTGCATCTAATATATTTATGTGTTAATTCAATCAGGCAACAAAGCAGGTATCTGTCCAGCAACTAAGCTGACCAGGAACTGTCCAAGGTCACTAGGAAACGAAATAAGCAAGACTGTTTCCCTTAAGGAATTCCTTTTATGAATTCTAAATCTAATTGTAATCTATTGAAAATTTCCATTGAAGACTGCTAATATTCAAAATAACTCTAGGACATCTAAAAATGCTCATCTGTGCTTACTCATATTCAATCACCTTTAGCACTGTTTAACTCTGGTATGATATAAATTTAGGTTACATATATTTTTACATGCTCATTTTCTCTAGACGGCGGGGAGGGACACAAATTGTCTTGGGGCGCCTGGGTGGCTCAGTCGTTAAGCGTCTGCCTTCGGCTCAGGTCGTGATCCCAGGGTCCTGGGATCGAGCCCCACATCGGGCTCCCTGCTCAGTGGGGAGCCTGCTTCTCCCTCTGCCTGCCGCTCCCCCCGCTTGTGCTCTCTCACTCTGTGTCAAATAAATAGATAAAATCTTTGAAAAAAAAGGTCTTAAATGCAGATAGGATCCACTACCACAAAAATGCTACTGAACAAGGAAAACAGGACATGAGGTCTCTGAAAGTCCCATCAATACACTGGACGACTGACACACAGAAATCATCCCAAGTCACTCCTTAACTACTTGTCTGGCTCCACTGAGTTTGTAACCATGTCTACTCATTTGAAATCAACGGACTTCAGGATGCCCAATTGCATTACACAACTGTTCTGACAACTTGCCAAAGAGTCTATTACACTACCCATCATGAAAAGCTCAAAATTGGGCGCCTGGGTGGTTCAGTTGGTTGAGCGACTGCCTTCAGCTCAGTCATGATCCCAGGGTCCTGGGATCGAGTCCCACATCGGGCTCCCTGCTCGGCGGGAAGCCTGCTTCTCCCTCTCCCTCTCCCACTCCCCCTGCTTGTGTTCCCTCTCTCGCTGTGTCTCTCTCTGTCAAATAAATAAAATCTTTAAAAATAAATAAATAAAATAAAAAATAAAAAAAAAAGAAAAGCTCAGAATTATCACTGGGAGGATAGAAGTCCAGTGTGCTGGAAAGACAGAGGGACAGAATAAATCTCAAGACTTCTGGTAAGGGAACTAACACAGCTGTCCTACTTTCAGAATTCTAGAAGAGACCTTTCCCATCAGATCCACCAAATCCTGACCCATTCTTTCAGTTACAGCTATCAGACAGTAGCAACAACTATGATTGTTAATGGCTTTCTTTTACTCCCCAACAACAACAACAAATTACATCTGACATGTAAAATATATTACTGCTAGGGAACCTATGGTTCACAAAGAATATAAATAAAAAAAAACCCTACTCCAGCACCTCCAGAAATTTATTTATTCCACTGTTTGCCCAACAATGGTACTCAAGTAGTACCATATACAAATGTCATATATAAAAAGGAGTGTTTTGTAGAGCATAAAAACAGGCAATATATATGCTTCTTCTAGTTCATTTCAAAGATACTCTTTTTGAACTTGTATTTGTCCTCCAAGACTTGGCTTACGAATCACCCACTTCAGGCAGTCTTCCTATTATGACTTCGCTGTCCCTCTGGGCTCTGTCCTACCACACACTGCGCTTCCCTGCGTTATTGCACTCACCACACAGTATTCTGACTGGATATTGCTATCTTCCCTAAGCACTGTGAGTCCTCCAATAAGGGTCTTTGTATCCCAAGTTCCAATTAAAACGTGCATCCCAAAGAGGTTCTCCATGACTATATACTGAAGAACTGATGTCGTCATGCCCTTTCAAGGTCCTGAATTAGCTATATAGCTTATCAGTATTTTAAAGGTTTCATACCTAATAACCAATGTATAATTTTCTCCAACAATGATAGACATTATTTTTCAAAGAGACTACAACAACCTACTTTTTTTTGTTCACTAATAGTCCTGACTTTGATTAGATTTCAGAATCTCCCAGTTAGGATCATTACAAACAAAAAAGTGTAAAATCATTTTTGACCATTAAGCAATAATCCCAATTGCAACCATGCTTGCTGATTTGCTGATTCACTTGGACCTTCTCCATCTTCCCTTTGATCAATGCCTTCAGGAGTTACGACTGTGTATAAGTGTTCTATTTAGATATAAAGATCTGGCTAAATGTGATTTGCCTATTTATAGAAGGGCCAATGGGAGCTTGCATAATGGAGGCAAAAACACGAGATTGAAGATCTGGCCAGATTTCAAACAAACGTTGAGGTTCTTCTCTTAGCATTTAATTCTCTCTACAACTGACTGGGCCAATCTTAAAAATATGAAGTTGGTAAACCTTGTTTACTCTTTCAAAAGAATTTTTTTAATAGTTTAACTAAAAGTGGTAGAGAGACAGTATAACATACTGGGTAAGAGCACAGACTCTGGAACCGTATGTGCGGGTTCAAATCCTGACTTTGCCAATTATTAGCTGTGTGACTTTGGGGAAGTTAAGCAAACTCTGTGCCCCAATTCCTAAAAAGTAGTGGTAGTAACCTCAAAGAGCTGTTTGTGAGTTAGTTAACAGATATAAATCAAGTGATTAAAATAGTGACTGGTACGTTATAAGCATATGTAAATGTTACCTATTTTTATTTGCTATTATTTTGTTCAAGGAGATACATAGCTTCTAATGAGTAGACCACATTTAAAACTATTTAGACTATTTAGCACTGGAAGATTAAGGATAGAAGAATTTATTCCAAAGCACGAGCCAGGTTATCAAAAGATCTAGAACTGATTTACTCAACAGAACTCAGAATTCAGTCAAACTGGAAAACATGATCAAACTTCCCTCTTGGACCCTTGGCACTACATAGTAAATTGATTAGTTGAATATCTTCCTGCTGCGAATTTATGGTAATGAATCAGAACCCATACACCAATTAACAGAAAAAACAAAACGAAATGCCTTGCAATTGTAAGATCATTAAATTTCAGTCAATGATAAATACTTATGATGTGAATTCCATATCTAAAGTATATTAGAAGCCACTGTATGTATTTTGGTGACGTTTTATAATTACATCAAACTCTTTCTATGCAATTCTAGTATTTCAAGTTATAGCTTCTACACTGCTTATAAATTATACCTTTCCCATATAGTGCCAAGTTATCTAATTTATTGGGTTTTTTGTAAAGAAAACCAACTGGTTTTGTAGACTGATCTTACATCTATCCACTGTAATGAACTCTCTTATGCATTCTAAAAGCAACGGCTTTAAGTAAATTCTCTTGCATTTTCTAAGGAGCCCTGGCTTTTTCCTTTGTAGTACATATGTAAGTTCTAGTTCTTTTTCTTGAATGAAAAATGGCCAGAACCTCCAGAAAAATAGCAACATGACTGTCAGCCATATTTTTCTGATTCCTAACTTCAATGGAATCTACCTATTACTACCTTTTGTTCTGTGTGAGGTTTTTTATCTTGGATTCTGTATTATCTCCCTTCGATGATAATATTACCACATCTTCTAGCTTAATGATCTACCTAGTTTTTAATTGTTACCATTTTCATTTTTTGTCACTTGTTTCAAGATTTGCCTCTTAGAAACACTATAGAGTTAATGAGCCTTTCTTTTGATAATTTAATTCACTCACAGTAACTGTCATAACTGATCTACTTGGAATTATTCCTACCATCTTTTTTTTTAATATTCCTATCATCTTATTTTATGTTCATATTTGCCATCCTTTTAGGGTTTTTTTTTTTTAAAGATTTTATTCATTTATTTGAGAGAGAGAATGAGATAGAGCATGAGAGGGGGGAGGGGCAGAGGGAGAAGCAGACTCCCCGCTGAGCAGGGATGCGGGACTCGATCCCAGGACTCCGGGACTCCCCGCTGAGCCCGATGCGGGACTCGATCCCAGGACTCCGGGATCATGACCTGAGCCGAAGGCAGTCGCTTAACCAACCGAGCCACCCAGGCGCCCCCTTTGAGGGTTTTTTCTTTCTTTTTTACTTTTGTTATAGTATTTAGAAATCATAAATCACTGATTGTTACTAATAAAGGCTTATGTGCATATTTCACCTTATTCTTCTACCAACATCAAGAATTACTCAGTTTCCGGGTGCCTGGGTGGCTCAGTTGGTTAAGCGTCTGCCTTCGACTCGGGTCATGATCCCGGGGTCCTGGGATCGAGTCCCACGTCGGGCTCCTTGCTCTGCGGGGAGCCTGCTTCTCCCTCTCCTCCCCACTTGTGCTCTATCTCTGTCTCTCTCAAATAAATAAATTTAAAAAAAAATTAAAAACAAAAAAAAGAATTACTCAGTTTCCAAAACAATTCCACCCTTAGCACATTCTCAACTCTTCACACCATCACAATCCCACTAGCTACCTCCGCCATGTTTTAAAGCTTGGACTTTAGTTCCAGGTAACTATTTTTCATACTCTATAAATAATTATTTTCAACTAACCATAAGGTTTACTGGATATTTTGATCACCATTCAACATTTCTTCTCTTTCTTGGATTCATTTTCCATTTTGTTGGAGCACATCTTTGAGGGGTTTCCTCCCCCGCCCCCCATAAAAACCAGCAAGCAAGGAATGTTCTTGAATTCTTGCACACCTGGAAAAGCCTTTATTACCAGTCGCAAAAGGTAGAAAAATGGGGACGAATAATCCAGGTACAAAGTGATTTTCCCCAAGAAACTAGAAGGCAATAATCCCATGTATTCCAGCACCCAGTGTGCTGATGCTAAAAAATTAAGATCAATCTTACTTTTTTTTCCTTTCCCCATTCTTCTCTAAAAATCTCTCATGACCTTCTCTTTATCCTTTAAGTTCTGGGGACAAAATCAGAGACTGATCTATTCTTACATATGCTGCTTGGCTTTCAAAGGGTCCTAACGATCGGTACCCTTGTGTCTTTTTTCAGCTCAAGAAATAGTTTTCTGTCGTGTTTTAAGTTTCTCTCCTTCATTTTCTCCATTCCCCCCAACTGGAATTTCTAGAGAAAGATGTTAGAACTCCCAATATTGACGCTCAGTGTCTTAACTTTTTAAATTTTTTTTGTTCCATATTCTGAAATATTTACTTGCAGATTCTGTAAGTCACTAATCCTGTCTCCATTTACAAACTGTGGGAATCACATTTTCCACTTCTAAAATCTCATCATTGAATTTCTTCTTTCTCACAGCAGTATTTTTGTTGACAGCATAAAAACACAGAATCATAGCTTTCCAATATCTCTCAGGACTTAGATTGTTTTTCATTATATTCTTCTTCCTGAGTTCTTTCTTCTGGAAACAGATTCTTTGGTTACTAATGCTGTTACGTTTTCTCAGAGTCTGGTGAGCCTTCCTTATCCATTTATATTTATGAATCAATGCCAAGTTGGCTGTAGGGAACTTGCATGGGTTACTCCTATAGATGTAAAGCAATGTTTCCATAAATTATAAGACTCTCCTCTTATTTGAAGGGCTGACTCGGAAGAGCTGAAGAATGAATGATAAAGGATGCCAACTGGCAACTTCACTTGGGAGTTTCTGGCCATGAGACATGTAGGCAGAAGACCAATACCACCTTCTCCCTTCCCTGTCTGCTCATTAAAAGAAGACATTTTTATTGTCAAGGGTGGACTTCAGTGTGTTTTCCCCTTGAGGGGAATTCCTCATGCCATGTCTTCTGGTTAAAACTCTCTAAGGGAGCTACCTGCCTGGGATCAGCTTCTAGCATTGGTGAAGGGGGAATCAGATTTTGTGGCAATTCTGAATTGAAAATCAGAGCTCCCTGTTAGTGGTTTTAAAACCTGAGAAAATGTGTTTTCTTCCTATCTTTCTATATATAGTAAGAGTTTATGGCAAGATTACATAGGTGTAGGCATTGAACATTAACCACAAAGGTTAGTAATTTTTAGGTAGGCCCAGATGGTTTAAAATGAAATCTTATTGCTTAGTATCTCAACTTCAATGGAATAACTCTAAATACTACATATAACGTACATCAGTTTCTTTTTGACTGACTGATGGAATATGCCTAACAGGAGAAGTTTATGAACTTTGGCTTTAGAGAAGTACATATTCCTTCCTTATAACCTACCATCATTGAAGAGCTTAACAAATTAAGTTTTGTGAAACTCACTGCCTCTCAAACCCTTGGTACTTGCTTACTTTTCTCTTGTTTGGAAGTGGGGAGAGGGATGCAGATTTTTTGTTTTTATTTATTTATTTTTTACTTGCGGTTTACAACTCTGGGGTTTTTTATTTCCCTTTTACGTTTTGGTTGTTAAGTCTAGTTAAAGGTCTTGCTTAATGGGAACAATTGCATTCTTTGATAATTTTATCCTTTGTAATGTTTTCAGGGCTTAATTTTTTCCAATTGTAAAAGTGTACAGACTTCTGAGCCATTTGAAATCACTTATGTGGCTAGGTTCATGGCCCATGACTTGCTGGTCTTTCAAAAGTCATATATTATCACATAGTAAAAAAGCTGACTTTCAGGGCGGAATCCTGTGATAGTTCTACTCTGGGTCATAAGCCATATTTTAACATGGAAAATGAATAGGAAATGTGTGAAATTTAATGGTCTGTAAGTTACTGCTGTGAGAAAAGGGGAAAATATATTCTATAAAAGAACTTGCACAAAGAGTCTTTGGACACTTTGCACTCTGTTCTATTGTCACTGAGTTCTATGAATTGCTACCCCCTGAAGTCAGTCCACTCTCTGTGTTCTTCACACCAGCAAAAAGAAGCCAGAATGTACAGTACTTTTAATAAAGAGCTTTACAGATAAGAAGTGCTGTACTACTATTCCCTCGTAGCCATAGCATCGATTATGCCTAGAGCAAAATTGGGCTGAGCCTGTCAACATGAAACAATTAGACAAAGAGAAACACAGACCGAAATTCAAGGTCAGGTATCTATTCCGTTCGGTGGTAATATGCTTATTTCTTCTTTATAAACTCCACATAGATACCTGTAGAATAAACATGTTTTTAACTGGCATTTGAACCCTTTGCTTTTTTTTTTTTTTTTTCTTTTTTGCAGAAAGCCTAGAATTTATACCCAGCAAGGAGTTCTGTATCAATTTCTTGCCTTCCCTGAGTGTTCGTATTGGGCAGAGTTTCTTTTGAAGAGTCTGTAGATTGTAAATCACTTAAAATTCTCACTGAAATTGTTTGTGATTTTCAGTTCCACCCTATATCACTGTGATATTCAGTAGTTTTTTTTTTTTTAAGATTTTATTTATTTATTTGACAGAGAGAGACACACCGAGAGAGGGAACACAAGCAGGGGGAGTGGGAGAGGGAGAAGCAGGCTTCCCACGGAGCAGAGAGCCCGATGCGGGGCTCGATCATAGAACCCTGGGATCATGACCTGAGCCGAAGGCAGATGCTTAACGACTGAGCCACCCAGGCGCCCCAGTATTCAGTAGTTCTAATAGACTGAAACAGAAATATTTGTCTTGTCGTGTCACTGAGTGCCGAGTATAGGGAGGGGTTGGGGTTGGGCCCTGAACTGCATTTGGAATAGTGGAGTTTGTCTGCTCCCAGTTAAATACCAGGTAGAGTAGCTTTGTCTTCTGGTTAAAACTCTCTAAGGGAGCTACCTGCCTGGGATCAGCTTCTAGCGTTGGTGAAGAGGGAATCAGATTTTGTGGCAATTCTGAATTGCCACAATATATAGAAAGATAGGAAGAAAACACATTTTCTCAGGTTTTAAAACCACTAACAGGGAGCTCTGATTTTCAAAAAGGCTAAAATCTTTTGCCAGGTGTTCTCCCTACATATATTTAGAAGACCTACTATTAAGCACCTAATAATTCCAATAAGGCTTTTGTATAAACATACTGCAATGTGGAAAAATAGCTTCCTCCAACACCTCTGTTATTCTCCAGGATCAGATGGAGAATCTCACTTCCAACAACTATAGGGAAACTATAGTTAATAACACATCCAATATAATAATTATAAATATATATTTTATATATTTAATATAATCTGTCAAATATATAATACAGTAAATTACAATGTTACAATAATTAGTTAATAATATAGTTAATATAATATAGCTAAGCTAATAGATAGGGAAGGTTTTAAGAACTTTGTAAACAGCCTTTTCTTCTCACAGGGCCCAGGGGTCTGAAAAACATCTTGGGGGTTTGGTTAGGGGAGTCCCAGGTAAACATATGGAGTTTACCTGAAGCTGGCTTGTTGATTAAGAGTTATTAACCTCTCCTTAAGGAAGTTGTCAGTTTGACACATTTCCAAACTGTCCACAGTCATGTTATATACAAGTTGGCCAGTCATTGGCTCAGGGTTCAAAATATGATTTGACTTTTTAAAAACGCTATAGGGGTGGGGCACCTGTGTGCCTCAGTTGGTTAAGCGGCTGCCTTCAGCTCAGGTCATGATCCTAGGGTCCTGAGATCAAGTCCCACATCGGGCTCCCTGGTCGGCGGGGATTCTGCTTCTCCTTCTCCCTCTGCCTCTGCCCTTCCCCCCTGCTCATGCTCTCTCTCTCATGCTCAAATAAATAAATAAAATCTTTAGGGAAAAAAAAAAAGCTATTGGAGTGCCTGGGTAGCTCGGTCGGTTAAGCACCTGACTCTTGATCTCAGCTCAGATCTTGATCTCAGGATCATGAGTTCAAGCCCCACGCTGGGCTCCATGCTGGGTGCGAAGACTACTTAGTAAAAATAAATAAATGAATGAATGAATGAATGAATGAATGAATGAATGAATGAATGAATAAATAAATAGCTATAAAGTTCAGAAAATGTCCTAATTTAGGCACGGAGTCCACATTATCCCTTAATTAACTCGGTAAAGTCCATGTTTACAATTCACTACCACTGATTTCACACCTGATGAAACCAGGTCTTGAACAATTCACAGAGGTAGGAAATAGCTCTCTGAAAAGGAAAGAATAAGGCCAACTGGACATTACTGTACATGAGCCATGTGCTTCAATTCTCGTTCAGGCATCTCTGAAGGCAGTCGGAATGACTTTCATCAAAATGAAGGAAAATAACATTACTCAGTATCAGAAAGGCAGGAACCATTATATAAACATAACCAAAAACCACACCAATCTGTCAACTTTTATTTCCAGAAAAAACACTAATTTAGGAAATAGATGGCACTCTCATTTATTATAAGCACAGGCTATGATATGAAAAACTCTCTCTAAACTAAATCGATGTGTTTAAAACTTCCAAGACTTCCACGGGAATTTGCACAGGATGCTCATTCTTGGATCTCTCCCCAGAACACTAGAAGACATTCCCACCGGGCGCGTGGGTGGCTCAGATGGTTAAGCATCTGCTTTCGGCTCAGGTCATGATCCCAGGGTCCTGGGATCAAGTCCCGCATCGGGCTCCCTGCTCAGCAGAGTGCCTGCTTCTCCCTCTGCCTCTGCCTCTCTCTCTCTCTCCCCTTCTCTCATGAATAAATAAATAAAATCTTAAAAAAAAAAAAAAAAAAAGACATTCCCACCAAGCATGTAAAAGGAAACTTTTACTGAGTGCTGCCTGACCTGAGCTTGAGTCTTCTGCAAATTCAATCTCATGGTGTCTGGGTAAGAAAACTATAAGAAGAAAACTATTAGGATTATTAGTAACTGATGACAGCACTCCTAGATGGGGGGGGCGGGTTCCTATTTTTTTCAAGTGTCAATTTATTGCTATGGCTTTGGTTAATTATCTGGTTATTTTAACACCATCATCTGCATCTAGTTAATTCTAAAATGATACTCACAAAGCCAAGTTCCCTTCAGACTACTTAACTCCATTAGTCTTCCATGACCCTAAAGCTATTAAACCACATGGAAAATGCATGCCCCATGGGAACCAGGTGAGAGATGAAGGATGAAAACTCATGGAGGAAGAGGATCCATCAAACTGCAGGATAAGTAAGAAGTAACACAATCACAGCTTTTTAAAAAGCCCATTTTCTTACCAGTATGAACACAAATATAACATGACTTGTACTACCAATAAGATCAGCACTAAACGTAATTTAATACCTTAGAATAATAATAACAAGCATACCAAAACATACTTCATCTCTTCCAAACTTTTGAAATACTTTTTCTCACAAGATCTTACAGTAGGATTCTTTCAATAAATCATGGTGACACACAAACTCAATACTTAGTAAGCATACTGCAGACCAGCAAATTCTACCATAGAGGTTAAGTGACCACCAAAACGGAAGACAGCCTTGAAATTCCTACTCTTACCTACCTATTTACTTAGCTACTGCTTATTAGTAGTCTAAGACTTTTGTTTCCTATCAACTGCCCATGAGGGGCGCCTGGGTGGCTCAGTTGGTTAAGCATCTGCCTTCGGCTCAGGCCATGATCTCAGGGTCCTGGGATCGAGCCCTGCATCGGGCTCTCTGCTCAGCAGGGAGTCTGATTCCTCCTCTCACTGTCCCTCTGTTCTGTCTCTCTCTCTCTCCCAAACCAATCAGTCAATCAATCAATCTTAGCATCAACTGCCCATGAATCTAGCCAAAGATTGCTTAAACATAATATAGCTTCTTTCTATAAGGTGAGAAAGGACAAACACACATGAAATATTAATACATTTCATGCAGACTTGTCAACTTAATAAAAGAAATAGAAACAACCCACCAATAACAGATTACAATCATAACTCATTTCAACTGAGTCTATTCCTACTCACAATTGGAAAATTGGCTTTTTCCAAATATAAAGTCCTTTCCTTTTGGCTACTTTACCTATAACTAAGGTCCAGTGAGAGGATATGAAATGGTCACCTCATAAAAAGTGAGGAAAATAACAGTATCTCCTAAGGGCGCCTGTGTGGCTCAGTCAGTTGTGTTGGACTCTTGATTTCGACTGTGGTCATGATCTCAGGGGTTGTGGGATTGAGCCCCGCATCAGGCTCTGTGTTTAGCAGGGAGTCTCCTTGAGATTCTCTCCCTCTGCCCCTTCCCCTGCCCTCTCTTTCTCTCTCTCTCTCAAATAAATGAATAAATATGAAAAGAAAAACAAAAACACAGTATCTCTAGTTCAAGGATACTTCTTCTGTCCTTTTCACAACTCCACTTCTAAGTTCTTATTAATGATACTGCCTTTGCTTATGCATGAATTTGAATAACTCTTTAAGCATTTCACCCTACTATTCATCCTGACAGCACAATGACACTCTCATTTCTTTCAAAACTATCCAAGAAATAATCAACAGAAGTATAACATACCGACTTCGATTTCTCCCACTGCTTCTTAAACTTTTACTGAATAAATAAACAAACCTGATGGTCACTCTAGTACTTCCCAACCTTTTCCATTTCATGGCACACATGAAAATCACGTTTCTAAGGACAGTGGGGTAACTATCTGAAACACCAGGTGGCCAGAGGCGATCAGCCAAGCACCCCGCACTTGGACAGCTACCTGGCTGCCTGAGAGCTCAGAGGGGAGATATTCTTGGCACACCTGAAATGCACTTACACCATTTCAGCATTCCCAGAACACCGAGAAGTTCTCCGCTACATTTTTTGCCTATTTAGCATATTCCCACTTTTATTTCCAGGAAACTATTTTTCCTTTGGTGAATCATCCCATCCTCAACCCACATGATCCTGGTGGCACAGACAATTTCAGGGCTGACACTTCACCCACTTCCATTCTACCCACGATGGCCAATTAAAGTGCATTAAAGTGTCCCATTATCCTGCCCTAACGGTTGATTCAGTGTAGGCACATGACCCAACAAGGTCAATCCAAATACCTCTACATCTCTCTTCCTTTTGGACGGAATATAAGGTTATAAGGCTCTGGGCTGCCAGCCAATTCACAGAGGAAACAAAGAAACTATACAGTGAATATACTATCTAGGCCATGCTTGAATTAAATTCTGGAGCTAATAAAAGCTATTTAAGACAGATGTGTCTCTGTTACTTATAACCAAAAGTATTACCCTAGAATTTCAAAGACCAATGCATTTCCTGAGTATCAACACATAATTTGATGTAATATATTGTTTTACATGAGTGGCATACAGAGGTCAGGTAACTTACTATAGCACTTCTTTAGATAATCTCCAGGCATTATCTATGCATTAACTATTATAAAGATATTATCCTATAAGGTATCTGCACTGAAACAAAGCATTTATTAGAAGCATTTATTATAGAAGGTGAAGGGAGAAATAAAGTGGGAAACAAAGTGAAATGATTCACATTATGCCCACACCATATATGACACAAAGGTACTTTGAGAACATCACAGATCTACGTGGAGAATCAGACCACAGGAGGTCTAGTCAGAAGGAAAACTTTTTGTGACCAGCAGTTGTTTACTTGACTAAAAGGAATGAGCATGACAAGTTCGGGATAAAAAGAATCCAAATACATTAACTTCATATCTTAGATAAACATATTTATCCCACCCCTACAACTAAATCATTTCCTAAAGGAACACAAATTTTCCATAAAGAGATGAACTTTTTCTTCACCGTGTTTAGAAAGAAGCATAAGCACATACCATAGCTATTTGGTTAGGAAACCCTACCCTTTGGTCTACCCAATGGGAAAGAATTAGATTATTTTACCAAATATATGGTTAGTTTAAAGGGGGAGGGGAATCTTATTAATGTCTGATAGCTTATTACACTCCAAGTTCTGTGCAGATAGGAAAAATGATCATTTACCCCCATATCCCAGCATGTTCAGCATTACCATACATAGCAAGGACCCAGGATTCTTTAGTTTATTAAAGACTGAATGAAGATAGGATCAAATTGCCAAAAGTCAAAAAGAGATGAATGCCTACTGCATAGCCATCTTTACCCTAAATTAATCTGCATCCACTTTAAAAGATCAATATTAGGGGCGCCTGGGCGGCTCGGTCGGTTAAGCATCTGCCTTCGGCTCAGATCGTGATCCCAGGGTCCTGGGATGGAGCTCCGTGTCGAGCTCCCTGCTCAGCGAGGTGTCTGCTTCTCCCAATCCCTTTGCCCTCCCCTCCCCCACGTCTGCGCTTGCTCTCTCCCTCTCTGATAAAATCTTTTTTAAAAAATAAATAAATAAAAATAAAAGACCAATATTAGAACTAAGGGATATTCACCTTGGAATAGGCTACAAGAGTCGACAAAAGTGTTAACAAATGAGCAAATCTACGAATAAACCATAATACCAGAATAGCATCATGTGTAGATTTCACAGTGAAATGTGGTCTCATTAAAGAAATGTTTGCATGAAGTACTCATTAATTCAGAATAAGGACAAAAAAGAACAAATGGAGAAGATAAAAATAGCCCCCCAAACTCCCCCCCAAAAAAGAATCAACCCATAATTTAAAACTTTGATCAAAATCATCCGCAAACGAAGAATAATCTACAATCCCAAAAGTTAAGCTTTACCCCCATTACTGTTGCATTATTTTCTTACTTTACCTGAGAGGAATCTGCTTGGGCTAATAATGTAGTGACCTTCAGTATCTGGCGAAGATTCTGTCCTTGATCTTCAACAAGGAGGTGAGCCAACAAAAGGAAAACATGCACAGGGATCACTGTGGTAATAGGGAGCAAGGACTCTATGGAAAACAGCCAGTCACTGGCCGCAGACTCTTCTCTCATTACTTCAAGGATCCTCCAGGCTGTAAATATTGATCCATACATGCTGGTTATGGGGAACGCGAGCTTGTAGGAGAGCTGAAAAACCAACAAAAACAGGCATGAATAAATGAGGTAAGTATATCTGTCAGAGATATAGTCATGTATTTTTTATACTTCATTGTAAGAAATCAATCCTTCCCACAAAGTACAGAATTTTCGATTTCTGCCAAAAACTCCTGTGCACATATCTGAGCTAATAGGATTACACCAAAAGAAAACAGATGGAACTCTAGAACACCTGATTTCAACCTATTTACCATTCGCTCCTAGTTAAGGCAAAAAAAAAAAAAGGATCAATATACAAGGTCCAGAGGCAATCGAGTTTGGAAAAAAAAAAACCTATTAGCACTAAAGTATTCACCAGTGAGAGGGAAGATTTTTTTAAGATTTTATTTATTTATTCATTCATTCATTCATTCGAGAGAGAGTGCGCACACACAGGGGGTGGGGAGGTTGTTGTGGACAAAGAGACTCTGCACTGAGTGTGGAACCCAATACGGGGCTCAATCCCAGATTCCCGAGATCATGACCCAAGCCAAAAATCAAGATTCAGAGGCTCAACCAACTGTCCCACCCAGGTGCCCCGTGAGAGGGAAGATCTTAAAAAAAAAAAAAAAAAAAAAAAGTCACTGTATTTGCCCAGCTCCAGCTCCAGTAAGAGACAACCCCGGGCAGGTGGCAGACCTGGACTGAAGACAATTCGTTTTTGTAACAAACAGTATGTTGACAGGAATAGCATTGGTTCAGCTGGAACCTGGGAATTAATAGCTAGGAAGAACTTCTGCAATAAGAAATAGCCTGACAGGGGCACCTGGGTGGCTCAGTCATTAAGCGTCTGCCTTCGGCTCAGGTCATGATCCCGGGGTCCTGGGATCGAGCCCCACATCGGGCTCCCTGCTCAGCGGGAAGCCTGCTTCCGCCCCTCCCACCCCCCCTGCTTGTGTTCCCTCTCTCGCTGTCTCTCTCTGTCAAATAAATAAATAATAAAAATCTTAAATAGCCTGAAAGCTCTAAATTGAAATGATACCCAAAGAAGATGTTATGCTTAAGTTGATCCGAAAAAGGACTCCTCATGGAAATAAAGTAGTGCCGTCAGGGACAGAGAATAGACAGAACTCTCCCAAGGTGAGCAGTGTGCCCACATGGCTCAGGAGAAGTCACAGACATTAAAGAAGCTTTAAATATTGCCTGCTAATAAAAAGATTCAATTCATTCAGAGTGTGATGAAACAGATTAGAAATATCTAGATTATAACTGTCCTGTTATGAGAGACTGACTTATATGTATACAGAACAACTGAAAGGATGGGAAGTAAAAATTAAGCTAGATAGGGGCGCCGGGGTGGCTCAGATGGTTAAGCATCTACCTTAGGCTCAGGTCATGATCCCAGGGTTCTGGGTTTTCAAGGTTCATCGAGGCCGTGGATTGTATCAACATTTCATTTCTTTTCATTGGCAAGTAATATTCCATTGAATGGATATACCACATTTTTACCATTCACCAATTAATAGACATCAGGTTGTTTCCACTTTTTGGCTATTATGAATAATGCTGCTATGAATAGTCTTATAAAAGTTTTTGTGAGGACATAGGTGTTCAATTGTCTCAAGCATATGCTTTAGAGATACCATTTGAAAGCAAACCCCACTGTAAAAACAAATGAGGAAGCTATCTTTATTGACATGAAAAGAGCTCTCATGAAAATACAAGATGCAGACATTGTGCCTGGAATGCTACCAATTATTTTTTTTAAAGGGGGTGGGGACTATATATTTGTATTTGCTTATATATGCAAAGAAAGTTATGAGACAAATACAAAAGAAATTAACAGCTACTACTCATTTTCCATTTGAGAGGATGTGAACTGGGCAACCAGAATCAAGGGTGAGAAGGAAACTTCTCATTGTATACCATTTTATAATTTTTTGAACCACTTCAATGTGTTATAATTTTTTAAAATAAATTTTTTCTAAGATTTATTTATTTGACAGAGAGAGACAGAGACAGAGAGGGAACACAAGCAGGAGGAGTGGGAGAGGGAGAAGCAGGCTTCCCGCTGAGCAGGGAGGCTGATGCACAGCTTGATCCCAGGACCCTGGGATCATGACCTGAGCCAAAGGCAGACGCTTAATGACTGAGCCACCCAGGCACCCCTAAAATAATAAATTTTTAAAGTTAAATATTTACATTTATTATAGCTCTTTCTCTCTAAAAATACTTCCCCAACCCAAAGATGAAATTCATTAAAGACCAGAGTCAAGTTCTTCAGACAAAGGACAAACAGCATTGGACTTGAGATTTAAAAGACCAGGACTTTAGCAGAGCCATGCCAGCTAGAGGCTATTATACAATCTCGGAGCCTCACTTTGCTCATTTGCAAAATGGAAGTAATGACTACCTTCCTACCAAGATTATTGAGGTAGATAATGACACAATAAAGCACCTAGCACAGTCTCTAAAGTTGCAAAATACAGATAAATATGATCTCTGTCATCTTTTGGAGAGAAAAATAAAGCTGGTGGATAGGAATATAAAAGAAAGTAACTGGAAATCACCACCAACCATAAATTGAGTCAAAAGCAGCAACATTACCCAGACGGGTAAGAGTAAACATACTGAAACAGGAAAGTAATCCTGTTTTACTTGAAGTATTATGTTGATGGTTAGGCTCCGTTTTTTGTCTGTTTGCCTAAGGTTCGAACAGCAGGAGAAAAACACAGTGTTGAATGAGACATCCCAGAACAGGGTCTCTGTCCCAGTGGGTGACAGTTGCCCTTGGCACAGTCCCAGGGCAAGGATGAGGCCTGGGGCTTTCTCTGAGCACCAGCTACCAAATCCTGGCCCCACAGCCCCCACGGGGGTTGGGGGGGGACGCTGAAAGTGCTGGCAGGCTCTGTGTTTTAGAGGAGAAAGCAGGTGTTTAAAAATAAAAGAGGTTTATGTTAGGTGAATTACATCTCAGTAAAAAAAATGCAAGAGACAAGACACCATAAAAAAATAACATTTAAATTAGTATTAAATGGTTGTAAAACATCTTTTACAGATATTAGTTGAGAATCTTTATTCGAAAAAGCTCGTAATAAAAATGTTCAAGTCTGTTAAGTGTTAACAGTAAGACAGGTATCTGATAGTACTTCTTTGCCTAAAGGAGTCTGAAAAAGAAATTGTGTGTTCAGTGAACAATACAGATTTTCATTAACTTTAAAGAATAATACTCATCTATGGCACCCTGGGTGGCTCAGTCGGTTAAGCGTCCGACTCTTGGCTTCAGCTCGGGTCATGGTCTCAGGGTCCTGGCATGAAGCCCCAAGTAAGGCTCCATGCTCAGCAGGGAGTCTCCCTGGGACCCTTTCCCTCTCCATCTCCCTCTGCCCTTTCCTCTATGGTCCTACTCTCCTGAGCGCTCTCTCATTCAAATAAATCTTTAAAAAAAAAAAAAGAGTAACACTCATCTGTAATAGTGATGAAAATAGGCTTAACCAAAGTGGAGCCAGGACTTGATCAGGAGAGGGAGTATGGAAACTCAAACCTGGAGCTCCTTGAAAGGAGGACAGATTTTTGCTAGAAGGGATTTAATCACTCACCAGAGCAGCAGCAGAAGACTGGACTAGACAAAGCCTCAAGAGGCTCTTTCTGCTCTATACCTCTATAAAGAACCTAGTCAAGAGTGGAGAGGTTTGGGAGGGCTGCTTATCACCAAAGGACAACCCACACCGTTCTCAGTATCCATGTTATTCAGAAGACGACGGTAGATGTACAAGATCTAAGACTTACTAACTCCTTTTAACTTCCAACCAAAAGTTTTTAAGAAGCCAGTTTATTTTAATGTACTATGACTTAGTGTTAGCCTGTAAATCTGCAACTGTTCTATTTACTTGCAAGTTCAGCACAAAGATGACAAATTACCAAAAGAAAAAATCAAACTGGAGCAGTAGGATATAGGCTCTATATTTAAACAGTCAAAAATCTGAATCTCAACTCTATCCTTCACTACCTGTGTAATTTGGGCAACTTAACCTGTCTAGCCTCAGGTTCCTCACTTGTCAAGGGAGTATTCTAAGAAGTCATCAGGAAAATGCAAATGAAAACCATAATGAAAAGGTACTTCATACCCACCAGAGGCAAAAACAGAGGCAATGACAAGTGTTGGCAAGGATGCAGACAAACTGGAGTCTTCATACACACCTGGTGGGCTGGTGGGAACGTAAAATGACATAGTCCCTTTGGAAAACAGTCTGGCAGTTCCTCCAACAGAGTACCGTATGATCTAGCAATTCCGCTCCTAGGTATCTACCCAAGATAAATGAAACCATGTCCACATAAAAACTTGTATAGGAAGGTTCATAACAGCACTATTCATAATAGCCAAAAAGTGAGAACAACCCAAAAGTTCATCAACAGATGAATGGAAAAGTAAAATGTGGTGTATAGCCATACACTGGAATATTATTCAGGGATTTCTCCTACTGTGTCTGCCAGGGGACATTCAAGAGACCCCAGCAGGTGTCTTCCTGTGGAGGACACAGGCCACCCAATTCACACCCCAGGGGGTGGCTTCCTACAGACCAGCTCTGGCCTGAGGCACCCCAGAGAATGTCACCATCCAGCAAGCCACCGCCACATTCTTTCTACAAGGTCTGATCTCGGTCTTGAGTAGGGAGAACCTCTCCATTCCTTCCTGGGGTAATCAATCTCTCCAGTCCTAGAAGTAGTAGCTGCTCCTTACTTTTATTAATGCAATATTCCTTAGAGCCTCTTTCATAACTTTTAGTCATTGGAGACCGTTTACTAGTTAATAATTCTTTGTATTAAGTTTTTCTTTGTTCAAATTACCAGCACAGTCTCTCTCTCCTGCCTAGACCCAGACTCATACCCTGGTGCTTTCTTTCTCCCCCCACATTCTCTGGGGGCTGGGGCACAAAGATTTTAAGCACGTTAGAATTTACAACTAGTGTCTGGTTTTTTTTTTTTTTTAGCCTATGAAAACACAAATAGGTGGTTTTAAATATCACATTTAATAGCCTAATAGAAGGAATCCTGTTTTCCACACACCACTAAAAAATATTAAAAGCTTATTAGATTATGTTAATTTTTAAAAGAAGATGAGTGGTTGTTTTGATAGCTTACATTTTTTAATTCTTAGAAACTGGAAGTTAAAACATGTTTCATTTCATGGCTATCAACACTTCAGAAATGGATAGGGAATATAGAATTGTGTGGTACAGAACATTTAACCTTATTTTCATTCCCCAGAGGAATTGTGCTTCCTAAGAAGTGCTCTAGTTCTAAATCAAACATGCTAAGTCAGAGTCACCCATCCAAAAAGAAATAATAAAAAGCAACAAGATCTGTGTTTTATACAAAGGTCTTTCTATAATATGTGGAGATGGTAAAACAATCTTCCATATCCTTATGAGAAGCACACATCCCTCAGTGAATAGAAGTTTACTAAATGTCTATCATGTGGTAAACAATGTGTCAGGTGTTGAGGATGCAAAGTTAAATAGATAACACCCTAGCTTATTTAAGTATGTGGAAAATCAGAGTATTCCATTAACAACTGGCTAAAAGACTTTGAATGCTCTCATCTATGATCATGTGACAACGATAAAGCAAAAACACTCATGTGGAAAAAAAAACACAAAAAGTTCAACAACTGTTGCAATTTCAATTTCAACATGCTTAGAAAATACAGGCCAAGTGTGAGAAGGGCCAAGATCCTTTCCCTCAATGAGTTTGCAGAACATATACGTAGCCCTCTTACTTAAGATACAACACAACTGAGTAATATTAAAAGAGCTGGGGATGCCAAGAAGGAGGTCATGAATTTGGACTCCGGGAGGCTGAGAACATTTGGCTGGGTCTTGAGGAATGAGCAGTCAAGGCAAAGGAGACAGAAGAGCATTGTGAGCAAAAGCAAAGATTCAGAGAGAGACGTGGAGAGTTTGCATCCTGTTAAATTTATAGGTGTGTTTGGAATATAGAGGCCTGGACAGGCGCGGAAGAAAAGCCAACAGCAAACTGTGGCTTGCAATTTTAAAAACGGTGATCATGTCTCCACTCCAAGCCTCCATAAAGCAGCACGCTATCATCAGGAGAATGTTTATAGCCCTAATAGTATCCCTTCCTCTTCCCCCTACACAAGCTGCTGAAGAGAAAGTCCAGCTATTAGTGTTAATGAGTAAGATTCACACACGTGAGCAAATAGTAAAGCGAGTGCTCATGAATTAGAGTCAGGGCGACTCTCAGTAAGTATCACCTGTGAGCTGAAAGAACGGAACTCTCAGATATCAGTACATCCTGCCCTGTCCCCATGCCCATCCAGAACCCAATCAGGAGCAAACCACAACAGAAAGTAAAAGGCTATTAGAAAATTTGGGCCACATTCTGTCCTATCGGGGCAGAGGCAAAAATTTCCTTCTCTTAATGCAACTCAGGTATCTACTTTAAGTTTGAAAGTTTTAGACAAGCAATTAGGAATTCAGATGCTGTAGAGTATGGTCAATTTGCCTATAGGCTAGCTTCTGCTGCGCCCTCAAACCAGGAATTACAGTGCCTGTATTTTTGTTGCTAGCACATTTAACAACACACGATTAGATGCATGCCTGCTTTTGCAGATGAAACGACTGGCTCTCGCCTGCATTTATATACTATCTTTCTCCGCGGAGACATAAGATGTTTCACCAGTTTTACTGCTTTAATGCTCATTCAATCCCCATCAAATTCATAGCTGGGAAAGTAATACTACATTTTACTGAAGGCAATACTCAAATGCCAAAAGAGAAAATGTCTAACCAACGTGGGCCCAGAACCCAGCCACTAACCAGACGTTGACAATACTTTTACATTATCATGACAGAAACGGTGAGACGGACAAAGCCGACTGAGGTCTGTGTAGCAAGGGGAACAGGGATGCAGCGTGAGAGACCGGCAGTCTTCCAAGTGAAGGTAGCAATGGAGGGGACCACGCAGGATACATAAAGAGCCATTTTGCCAAGGAAAATGGCCTAAGGTGCCACATATTAAAAAATCAAGTCTTAGGTCTCACAGATCCCAGAATTTTCAGGCATTTGAGGAGATTTCCCACCTTGGATTGTCCCAGATTTAATAACAACATGCTGCATAAAATGCTAAATTAAAGAATATGATAAGAAAAAAGGATTCCTTGCTCAAATGTGTTGGAGGAGCAACGGTTAAACGGAACTAGTTCCTTTTCTGCAGGATTTCTCAGGACCTTTAATAACTAATATCAGAAAACTCAAAGAAAGGGACGCCTGGGTGGCACAGTCGGTTGAGCGTCTGCCTTCGGCTCAGGTCACGATCCCGGGGTCCTGGGGTCGAGCCCCGCATCGGGCTCCCTGCCCGGTGGGGAGCCTGCTTCTCCCGCTCCCTCTGCCTGGCACTGTGCCTACTCGTGCTTGCACGCTCTCTCTGATAGATCAAAATCTTAAAAAAAAAAATTTTTTTTAAGAAAACTCAAAGAGGAAAAAGATTATACAGTATTTCCAAAACTTATTTTACACTCCCCTCTCACAGTCCAGAAGAATATACTAATAGCTACATCACTGCCTGACAGAATGGTAAAGTTCAAGGGGAGGAGTTTAAACCCAAACATACTTCATCAGGAGGTGAGATTATCTGCACGAACAGCAGTCCCACATTTACCACTTCACCTTTATTTAAGAGAAACAAGGGCGCCTGGGTGGCTCAGTTGGTTAAGCGGCTGCCTTCGGCTCAGGTCATGATCCCAGCGTCCTGGGATTGAGTCCCGCGTCGGGCTCCTTGCTCCGCAGGGAGTCTGCTGCTCCCTCTGCCCCTCCTCCCACACGGTCTCTCAATCGCTCTCTCTCAAATAAATAAACAAAATCTTTAAAAAAATAAATAAGAGAAACAAGGCTGAACTCATTACCTTTTGGTGGTCATCTCTGTAGGACTCCTGCTGTACCATTTCCAAAAGGTTCAAAGCCAACTGTTGCCTCGAAGGACCTTCTTCATGCATGGATATACAGTCTTCCAAGGCAGTAGAAGACAGTATCTGCAGAACTGGCATCACTAGCACCCAGGATGACCTTGGGATTTTCTGACCCCCAGCAACAGAGAGGAGCTTCAAAGCTATTCATCAAAACAACAATTCACATTTAAAAAATTACTACCACAATCCAACCAAGTGCTACTTTGTTTAAGAGTGATATGCAAAAAGTTTTCTTACCCCTTTACAACTGGGTCAGACCCATAACTAAGAGAATGGATCTTACCTTTTAGAAAGGAACATAAAAATTAATGATTATCTAAAACAAGCTGTTAATGTATGTTCCTGATAACTTCAGGATACTCTTAGAGAAAATACATACCATAAAGTATAAACCAACTCTCTAAGTAAATATGACTTTCTTCAAAATACAGTTCAGCTGGGGCACCTGAGTAGCTCAGTCAGTTGAGCATCCAACTCTTAGTTTCGGCTCAGGTCATGATTTTAGGGTCCTGAGATCAAGCCCCACATCAGGCTCCATGCTCAGTGTGGGGTCTGCTTGAGATTCTCTCCCTCTCCCTCTGCCCTTCCCCTTCTACCCCTCCCACACACACACTTGCATTCTCTCTTTCTCTCTAAAATAAATAAATAATATCTTTAAAAATAAATAAAATACAATTCAACTGTTGTCCTTATATTGTCCAGTCCTTCCACTACTCTCAACAGAGCCAAAAGACCTGAGTTCCTGATCAGTGGATTTGAAGACCAATGTGCATGCTTCCCTTATAAACCCAGGTGAGAATTATATTGAGATGCATTAGTAAATGAGGTGAAGCAGGGATGTCCTTCACAGTAATTGCTGTGTGCAGGAAAAGTCTCAGAGTCCATAACCAGCAACAATCAAACCCATTTTCATAAATGATTCTTTTTTTAACATGGACACTCAACTTACACATCAGAAATACACACACAAATGTGCGATACCTTACTCACATATATAATCTCCCCCAGACCATTAACAGAATGAGTTAAAGCAGAAATATATTTTTCACAATTATCTGAACCCTAATTTACCAAAAGATGTTTTTCACAGGCTTCTGAGCTAGATTATCAATCAATTTCCCCACAACACCAAAAAAGGTCTACAAGTTTTAAGTCATCTCAGTGAGTTGCCAATATTTTCTTTTCATCTTTTGGAAGTCAAACCTGAACATGGTATGAAGTACAAACACCTGTTACTCTAACACTGCTAATTGACCTTTTCTGCCAAAATATTAGTCTTTTTTTTTTATTAAGTTTTAAAAATACGGAACCTTCACGAATGTGCATGTATCTTCGTACAGGGGGCATGTAAATGTTTTCTGTATCATTCCAATCGAAATGTTAGTCTTAATCCATAATTGTCCCTGAGAGATTATGAAAATCCATTATCTTTAATAAAATAGGAAATGTACACATTTCTGTCTTTATTATAAATCTTCCAGGCATTTTTATAAATTGCTATTTACAATCAAGGCTAGTGTTAATAATTAAGAAGCATAACATTGTATTAATGCTGTGCATTTGTCAAATTTGAAATCATCAATATCTTCTTGGTTATCCTATTTGAACACTCTTTCCCAATATACTAAACAGCCGATCTTCCCTACTTTTCAACATAACATACTGGATGATAGAAATGCTCTACAAGTAGACTGTAGTAATGGTTGCACAACTTTGTAAATTCATTTTTTTTTTTTTTTAAGATTTTACTTATTTATTTGAGAGAGAGAGAATGAGAGACAGAGAGCATGAGAGGGAGGAGGGTCAGAGGGAGAAGCAGACTCCCTGCTGAGCAGGGAGCCCGATGCGGGACTCGATCCCGGGACTCCAGGATCATGACCTGAGCCGAAGGCAGTCGCTTAACCAACTGAGCCACCCAGGCGCCCCTGTAAATTCATTTTTTAAAAAAGCCACTTTATTGTACACTTAAAAATGGTAAACTTTATGGTAAGTAAACTATACCTCAATAAAGCTGTTTATTTTTTTTATTTTATTTTAAAGATTTTATTTATTTATTTGACAGAGAGAGAAACAGCTAGAGAGGGAACACAAGCAGGGAGAGTGTGAGAGGGAGAAGCAGGCTTCCCTCCGAGCAGGGAGCCCGATGCGGGGCTCGATCCCGGGACCCCAGGACCATGACCCGAGCCGAAGGCAGACGCCCAATGACCGAGCCACCCAGGCGCCCCTCAATAAAACTGTTTAAAAAAGAAAACAAAACCCTGGCTGTCAGTGGATGGAACTGGAGGGTATTATGTTAAGCAAAATAAGTCAATCAGAGAAAGACAATTATCATTTGATCTCACTGATGTGTGGAATTTAAGAAACAAATCAGAGGATCATAGGGGAAGAGAGGAAAAAATAAAACAAGACGAAATCAGAGAGGGTGACAAACCATAAGAGACTCTTAATCATAGGAAATAAACTGAGGGTTGCTGGAGGGGAGGAGGGTGGGAGGGATGGGGTGGCTGGGTGATGGATATTAAGAAGGGCATGTGATGTAATGAGCACTGGGTGTTATATAAGACTGATGAATCCCTGGCCTCTACTTTGGAAACCAATAATACACTATGTTAATTAATTGAATTTAAATTAAAAAATAGAAGAGAAAAAAAAAAAACCACCACCACCTATGGCTGTCAGAAGTACCAACCCTGGCAAATTATACCTCTGGGAAGATGCCATGTGCACTGCTAGGAGAACAACATCATCAACAAAAAAGGCAAAAGCAGTTCAGAAAGAGCCTCAGGAGGAGGGCACACATGAGCACAAGGCCAATAGACAAAAAGAGTGCAGGAAGCCAAGGGCCCCCTCTGCGTGCTACAGCCATTCTTAAGACAGACTTTAAGTGGAAAAGGAATTCACCCTCAAAATCATGATGAATTAAAAGGCCCACAATGAACTACACAATCAGTATCTACCTCTTTAAGCACTTTAAAATGAGAGTGGGGATGTACTGGCAGATCATGGCACCATGCAACAATTTATTTTAATTTTTGTTTTTTTTATTAACATATAATGTATTATTTGTTTTAGGGGTACAGGTCTGTGATTCATCAGTCTTACACAATTCACAGCCCTCACCATAGCACATACCCTCCCCAATGTCCATCCCCCAGCCACCCCATTCCTCCCACTCCCCACCACCACTCCACCAACCCTATTTGTTTCCTGAGATTAAGAGTCTCTTGGGGTGCCTGGGTGGCTCAGTCGTTAAGCATCTGCTTCGGCTCAGGTCATGATCCCAGGGTCCTGGGATCGAGACCTGAATCGGGCTCCCTGCTCAGAGGGAAGCCTGCTTCTCCCTCTCCCACTCCCCCTGCTTGTATTCCCTCTCTCGCTGTCAAATAAATAAATAAAATCTTAAAAAAAAAAAATCTCTTATGGTTTGTCTCCCTCTCTGGTTTCGCCGTTTTATTTTTCCCTCCCTTCCCCTATGATCCTCTGCCTTGTTTCTCAAATTCCACATGTCAGTGAGATCATCTGATAATTGTCTTTCTCTGATGGACTTATTTCGCTTAGCATAATACCCTCTAGTTCCATCCACGTTGTTGCAAATGGCAAGATTTCATTTTTTTTTTTGATGGCACCATGCAACATAATTTAGACAGATCCTCCATTACTATATAGATGTTACCCAGAGTAAAGAGACGCATCATTAGCATAAAAGCTGCATTTTAAAGGTGTGACTTGGTTGCCATCGGCCAGACCTATCAACTTGATTTTATACCGTATTTTTAAATGGAACATTTTTACCCGCCTTTAGTCCCATTCCTCACTCTTAGGACAGCCGAGATACTTGGTAAATTATGGTATATGGAGCCTTTGCACAAAACACCTTGTCGGTAAGAAAAACAAAGTTCTATTTCAGAATGATTAATTAGGAAAATTCTAGAACAAAAACTCAAAAGTATACAGGACTTTCTAGGATAGCATAATATGTAGCTCAAGAGACTCCTGCCAACACTTATGTTCTAGTTACATTTTACTCTTGTGAGGCTATTTTTATTTACCTAGACTTAGGATTGGTTTCTGCTGACTTGCTGGAGTCTGTAGCAGAAGTAAAGCTATTCCAATCGTGACCAGTTCAACAGGAAAATCCTAAAACAAAAACAAGAAAGGAGTTGAAGAAGTTCCCAGAGCCATGGCTTTTAGTAACATGTATCCAGGAAGAGTATATTTAACATGAAAGATCATCAACCTACTGTACAAAGTTATTTACAATAAGCCAGCTCTGCTCCAGGAAGGATGGTGACTCCACAGCAATCACACAGCAAAAACACAAAATGTTATATCTGGTCGAAGAGCAGGGGCTATACACCAAATTAATTTAAAGAGAAAATGCCTGGGCACATGGGTGGCTCAGTTGGTTAAGCGACTGCCTTCGGCTCAGGTCATGGTCCCAGGGTCCTGGGATCAGCCCTGTACCGGGCTCCCTGTTCCACGGGGAATCTGCTTCTCCCTGTGCCCCTCCCCCTCACTCATTTTCTCTCTCTCTCTCTCCCCCCGCTCAAATAAATAAAATCTTTAAAAAGAAAAATAATTAAAAAGAAAGAGAATATACCTTAATAGAACAGACTGACAAGTATTCAAAAACAGTCTTTCAAATTAGTGAAAAACTACCTGAAATACTAAAAGAATACTTCATTTCTGAAAAGGAGATCAACTGTCTAATCACCTAATACAGGCATGATTCATCTATATAACGTACATAAAGAACTACACTTAATGATTTTAATAAATCATATTATTTTGGGGTGCCTGGGTGGCTCAGTCGATTAAGCATCCCACTCTTGGTTTCAGCTCAGGTTATGATCTCTGGTTGTGGAGATCGAGCCCCATGTTGGGCTCCACCCTCAGTGGGGAGTCTTATTTCCCTCTCCCTCTGCCCCTCCCCACCCTGCTTGCTCAAGCGTGCCCTCTCTCTGAAATAAATAAATCTTCAAAAATAAAAATAAATAAATCATGTTATTTTAATCAAAGAAACAGTAATACCCAAGGAGGCAGAGATTTTTTTTTTAATTACAGTAATCTATTAAGCATATTTAAATGTAACAAAGCAATAACCACAGAAACTGAAAATCATTATTTTTCACCAAGTGTATCAATGAAATGAAAAAGTAAAATGGATGTGAATATTAAGTTCTAATAAGTAAATTACAAGAGATACAAGATGTTATTTGAGCCTTCTAAATAAAGAAAACATTAACATATTCTGTAACTAAAGAAGAAAGGTCCAATACACTTCGCTAAAATTACTTCATTCTGAAATTTTACACACGCAACTGCAGAGCAGAAGTATCTATGAATCAGAGGGTGGGCAAGAAAAAAAAAGAAAGAAACGTTAGGTAGAGCCACATGTTAAAAAAAACACTTGGAGAAAACAAACTAGTCTGACAAACTCAGAAGTTACAATCTTGGAGGTGCTACTAACTTTGGCACAAATAAGTATAAAATAAATACAGAGCTACATCTCAGTTTTACCATTTAAAAAGTGAAAACAAACAGCAAACTCTTCCCAAGTGCTTGTTTATGGACTTTTAAAAACCAGCAAAAGAAGAAAATTAAATCGTTTTAATGGAATATTTTCTAATTTGTGTCTTTGAGCCTATACCTGCTCAGTGCTTTGAAATTTAGTTGAGAACAACAAAGCAACAGCTATTTGAGGACAATCAATGCATTTTTGAAACCAATACACTTACTATATATACCACCACACCATTCTTTGCCATGATCGTTTCCTAAATTTCATTTCATATTCTGCATATCCATTTAAAAAAGAAAGAAAACGCAGCAAGGTCATTTAAATTTCAAATTTCCTGGCTACCAAGATCAGAGACAAATGAAAGTATGACTTTATACTAAGGCTACACTCGAAAACCTTTTTCACACAAGCTATCACTGCAAGGGCCACAAAGTAGCATTTTGGGGTTCTGATCTGTACTAGGAACATGCTAAGTGGATGGAACTTTTTCTTTTGAGAGAGAGAGAGTATGCGGGGGTGGGGCAGAGGGAGAAAGAGACTCTCAAGCAGGCTCCATGCCCAGCACAGAGCCTGATGCAAGGCTCAATCTCATGACCTCGAGATCATGACTGAGCAGAAATCAAGAGTCAGATGCTTAACTGACTGGGCCACCTAAGGGCCCCTAAGCGGATGGAACTTAAAGGTGGGAAGGACCAAGTGAAAATGGCATTCTCCAAGAAGGGGGACACTGGCCTGTTCAGAATGGAGGGTGAAAGGAAATGACCTAGAGAGCAAGGCACCAAAATGAAGGAATAGTAGGGGATTACACTAAATAAGCTTAAATTGCTTACAGTTCTGAGAAGTTTATTGTTTGATTGATTTTTAATGGAGACCAAATAACGGTAGCACTTCATGATGTCTTTTAATAAAAGACTGTGTTAAACATCTCATATGCCATTTGTAACCCTATACGTATTGCTACTGTAACTTGTGCTTTCTGCCCCAGACCAGTGAAAGATCCAGAGGACAGGACAGTTAAAGCCCCACTGGGGCTTGACAAATTGACAAGAGAAGCCCATGGATAAATGCTTCCCTCCTTCATCTGGATCCTTCTGAAGGGTTCTGAGACATATTTCATAACACTTCTCAGAATATTCTGTGCGATCAAGCAATTGGTTGTTCATAGCACTGGGCAACATGGTAATATCTGCATTACCTCTCCCATTTCCAGCATTTCACGCTTCTTGTCCCTTTCCCACTTGCTTCCTGGCATCACCCTTGCAGATAAACTCCTGTTGCATAAACCCTGGCTTTTGTGGAAACACTGGCTCTGCTCTTGACATTACGGAAACTCGGGGACTACTTCTGGAGGAACCCAGGCTAATTCAGAGCCTATCTGGAGCAAGGAAGTAAAATACAAAAGAGGAGGAAATGCCTTTACACTGGGCCACAGATGTCACAGGACTTTTGATAGCAGCAAACCTTGGAGTCCACACTTTCTGTCCTCAATTCCAATGAAAGATTGTCAGTGCGCACCACCAATGATGCAGGCACTAAGTACTTAGACACACACAGTGAAGAAAGGTGAGTGGAACAGAGTCAGCTGATGCCGAGGTCTTCGAGAGCACGGGGTCCTGGCCTTCCCCAAGATGGGCTGTTTAGCTCTTGCTTCCCTTTGACAGCTACCCAGTCTCCTCACAATCAGTATCATTTTTTGCCTAACTTTGCTGATAAGAGTAATGAAAAGGACCTTGGGTTATAACCACTCAAATAGAGCGAAAAATAACTCAACCAAGACTAAATCCACTGCAACTAATATAGCATAAGGAACGCATCCATTTTCACAATGCAAGGAAACATCTCCAATAGAAGAATATAAAAATAACAAAGGGGAAAAGAAAAGTTAATGTTAATATTTGAACTGCATATCCAGCTGGTAAACTCAGTGATATAGGAAAGATATAGCCCTAGCCTAGGTAATAAGAATGTCTTTTTTTTTTTTAAGATTTTTTTACTCATTTATTTAGGACAGAGAGAGAGATCACGGGCAGGGGGGAGGAGTAGAGGGAAAAGCAGATTCCCCACTGAGCAGGGAGCCTGATGCTGCACTCGATCCCAGGACCCTGGAAGGAAGACGCTTAACCGCCTGAGCCACCCAGGCGCCCCTAAAGATTTTTTTTTTAATTTGAGAGAGAGAAATGGAGCAGGGGGAGGGGCAGACTCCTTGCTGAGCAGGGAGCCCCACTCAGGGCTTGATCTGGGATTCCAGGATCATCGTGATCTGAGCCGAAGGCAGACGCTTAACTGACTGAGCCACCCAGGTGCCCCAGTAATAAGAATGTCTTATTCTACTTTATTTTGTTTCAAATTACAGTGCATGTAGCCCTAAAGGAGATAGGTTTGCAAATTAGTTTTCCTAGGCTTTTTTTTCTTTCTTATTTTTTGGTTAAACCTCAGAAACACTGGGCCAGAGGTGGGGGTAAAAAATTACAAAACACAAGTATTTTAACAGTTCTATTCATATTTACTTCCTTCTAAATTGTTAAATATTGAGCAAAAGGAAGACACTATAAATATGACTTTCACAGGCATCACTATTGTTCTAAATTATAATATTGTGTAATTCCACAGGCCAATACCCCTAATGAACACATGTGCAAAATTCAACAAAGTATTAGCAAACCTAATACAACCGTTTATTGAAAGGATCATGTATCATAATCAAGTGGGATTTATTCTAGGGATGCAAGGATGGTTCAACAACTGCAAATCAACATGATACACCACCTTCACAGAACGAAGACTAAAAATCATATGATCACCTCAATAGATGCAGAAAAAGCATCTGACAAAACTCAACAATCATTTATGATAAGAACTCTCAAAAAGGGGGGTAGAGAGGGAACATACTTCAACATACTATAGGATATATATGAGAAACCCACACCTAAAATCATACTCTATGGTGAAAGCTAAAAGCTTTCTCTAAGATCAGAAACAAGACAAGTATGTCACTGTCACTACTTTATTCAACATAGTATAGGAAATCATAGCCACAGCAATTAGGCAAGAAAAAGTGACAAAAGACATCCAAATTAAAAAGAAAGAAAACTGTTACTATTTGCTGAAAACTATTACAATACGTGAATTCAGTAAAGTTGCAGGATATAAAAAGCAATATACAGAAATCTGTTGTGTTTCTATACACTAATACTAAACTATCAGAATGAGAAAATTAAAAAAAAAAAACCATATACAATTGTATAAAAAAAAAATACACAGGAATAAATTTAACCAAGGAGGGAGAAGACCTATACTCTGAAAACAATAAGGCACTGATGAAAGAAACTGAAGAAGACACAAATAAATGGAAAGATATTCCATACTGTTAAAATGTCCCTAACACCCAGAACAATCTAAAGATTCAGTGCAATCCCTATCAAAATGCCAATGGAATTTTTCATAGAACTAGAACAAATAATCCTAAAATTTGTATGAAACCACAAAAGACTTCAAATAGCCAAGGTAATCGTAAGAAAGCTGGAGGAGATCTCACACTTCCAGATTCCAAATTATACTACAAAGCTATAGTGATCAAAACTGTATGGTACAGACACAAAAACAGACACATTGATCAACAGAACGGAACAGAGAGCTCAGAAATAAACCCGTGCTCACATGGACAATAAATCTTCAACAAAAAAAAGGCAAGAATATACAATGGGGGAAGGACAATCCCTCGATAAATGGTGTTGGGAAAACTGGACAGCTACATGCAAAAGAATGAAACCAGACCACAGCATTACACCATACACAAAAATAAAATCAAAATGGATTAAAGCCTGAAACCATAAAATTCCTAGGAGAAAACACAGGCAGTAAGCAATCCGATGTTGGTCTTAGCAGTATTTTTTCAATGTCTCCTCAGACAAGAACAACAAAAGCAAAAACAAATGAGACTGCATCAAAATAAAAAACTTTTGCACAGCAAAGGAAATCATTAACAAAATGAAAAAGCAACCTACAGAATGGTAGAAGATATTTGCTAATGACATATCTGATGAGGGGTTAACATCCAAAATGTAAAAAGAACGGTATTTTTACATGTTTTCCATATCTTATCTATAAAATATATCATATACAGCATATATTATATATCAATAGGTATGATTATATACAATAAATATACATCTGAATAGGCATTTAATCTATATTGATTATCATGTTATATATAACATGTTATATACTAGAGCTAACAGATTATATAACAGATAACAGATATATAACTACATAATATATATCATATATTACTATTACACATAATAATATATAACACCAATATATCATGATATAATATATAATATTACCTACAACGTCCCAGCAGATGTAAAACCATGCTAATCACAAGACTGACAAATTGACAAATGACTTACTTGAGCCTTCCTTGGCTCCCACTTCCCATTAAAATTTACATTCAGTTTCTGTTTCCCACCTAGCATTTACTCCTTTATTCTGATTTGGTTCTCACCACCGTCCCTCCACTGAAACTGCTTCCTCTAAGGTAAACAATAAACTTCTACTTATTGCACCCTAAGAGTTCTTTCCATACCTTACTTTAAACACTCTCTCCATGACGCTGTTGACCATTCTCCTTTCTGAGACATTCCTTTCCCTGATTTTCATCTCCTCGGTCTCTTCTGTTTATCATACAATCCTTCTGGCCACACTTTCTCCTCATTTTCAGTACACTCTAGCCCCTGGAGTTCCATGAAAACCCATGTAACGTAATCCCATGGGTAAAACTCCCACCTCGAAGTAGAGGTCTACAAATCTATACCTTTAGCCTAAGCTTCTATCCTGAATTTTAAAAGCACATATCCAACTATCCACGATCCATACACACCTCAAACCAAGCATATCTAAATTTATCCTCTTCCCTCCAATATCAGCTACCATTTCTCAAAGTGAAGGGCACCCTCCAGTTGCTCAAGAGACAGTGGAGACTCTGCCAAGGAACTTCTCCTTGACCATCTAATCAGCCACAAAGCCCTGTTGATTTCATCTCCTCCCTCTTCTACTCTTTCCTATTCTCTTCCCCTAATTAGTCCCTTGCTATGGACTGAACTGTGCCTCTGCCACACAAATACATATGTTGAAGACCTAACTACCAACCTGACCACATTTGGAGCATAGAAGTAATTAAAAAATTAAATGAGGTCATAACAACGGGGCCAAAATCCAGTAAGATTAGTGTTCTTTTAGAAAGAAATAATAGCTCTCTCTTGCTCTCTCCCCATGCTGTGAGAACACAGCAAGGAGGCAGCTATCTATAAGCCAAGAAGAGATCCCTCACCAGAATCCAGTTGGTCAGCACCCGTTCTTTGACTTCCTAGTCTCCAGATGTGTGAAAAATACATTTGTGTTGTTTAAGCCACGCACACTGTGGTAGTTTAAGACCAGACCCGCAGTGTAAGACATGCCTCCTCACTTCCTGCCCTAGTAGTGTAGCCCTGCTCTAAAACCTCCTCCAATCTCCTACAACGATCTTTCATATACAAAAATCTGAGGGCACCTCTATGCAGAAAGGTCTTCAATAGCATGCCATTGCCTAGAAGATAAAATCGTAAACTCATTCATGTGGCATGCAAGACCTTTTGTGGGAGACCAGCCTTATCTCCTACACCTTCATCTGTCAACAATATGGCAGATGTTGTCTTCTGAACATGTCCTGCCTGCTCTGCTTGCTCATGTGTCTGTGTTTGAGCACATGCTATTCCACAACTGGAATGCCCCCCAACATCTGGTTTGAATCAGGCAAACTCCTAGGCAGACCTCCTCAAATCAGAACTCATGCCCAACTTCCCTTAACCTGTACTCCCGCTGCCCTTTACATATACTCCCATAGAAGCATTCACCTTATTGGACGCCAGTTACTTAAATTATTTATGTGCATGTCTGGAAGTCTCTTGAGGTCACAGGAAGTGTCTTTTTATGTATGTATTCTATAGGGTCTGGCATATAATAGGTGTTCGAGACTTGCGTTCTACACACATAAATGGAAAAAAAAAAAATGCCACAGTGGTAGACCCTTAACTGGTGCTCCAAATGTAATGACTTGTTTTTATAACAGATGACAATAGTAGTACATTAATAGTATGATCTCATGGTATTTGATCAAAACACCTTTGATATCAATGAAGTAAAAGAGCACACGCACCCTGCTACCGAAAGACCCAATTAAGAGAACTGACGTGTTAAAATCTCGTATTCTCCTTACCTCCTTCAGAAGTTCAACACTGTGCTCTAAAAGGTGAATTAAAGATGAGCATTCCCCAGTTATTGTTAAGCTGACTTCGCAGACACACAGCAGCTGAAGGGTCAGCTGGATAAGCTGAATTTTCCAGAAAACGGGATGACGCAGAAGGCTTAAATATACTTCCTCAATAAACAGCATCACTTCTGTTGTCTGGATCAAATCTTTTACCTGTTTAAAAAAAGTCATTACATGATATTAAAATAATATACAAAACAAAGGATAATTTTAAACTATGTAAGAAGTATTAACAATCTTTTTTTTCTAAACCTATAAAGACTTAAAGAGATGAAGACATTTACATGACTCAAAGAGAATTAAACCATGTATAAACTCTGCCTTATTTTTGTCACTAACCAAAATACAATTTGCTACCATTTTTGTTACTGCTGGCTGACACAAATTCTTTTCATTTATTTTTCTGACTTCTCTCAGTGCAGATTTTTCTTTAAGACAAAGTACATGACCATGCCAACATGTTGAAGGAAATTAATTAAAGTTGGTTTTGAGCTCTCCAAATGAACTCTCCTTTCAATGATTCCAACACAGTTACCTGGAAGAAAAGGGTTAGCATGTTATTCTAATGTACTACTAAGCCCTTCATCTGGAAGATATTTGCTCAGACAACCTTAACTGACAGCATCATTTCCACACTTGGCAGATGCAATGAAAGACCATATTCAAATGGTAGGGTGTCTTCTCAACAGGCTAATGCATTAGATAGGAAGGACTTGGGTGCTCTTGAAAATCCCAATTCAATTCAAACCCAGCTGTTCCGATCAAAATTCTGGAGTTGGTATTAAGGATATGGTCCTGCTCACAGACACATTGGCATTTACCAGAAATTACAAACAATGAACCATCTGCTTCAATCAGAAGCCTTGTGTCTGTTAAATTCATCAAGAGGAAAGCCTACAGTTGACCAGCTGTACCTTTCACCAATCGTTACCACCATAATAACCCAAAAGGACTATAAGTTACACAAAGAGAAAAATTAATTCCTCACAAACAGGAGGAAAAAAGATATTAAAAGATCAAGAGAGAAGAGATAGAAAATACTAAGTTATAAAAAAAATAAATGTGAACCGTCAAGTAGCTAAATTATTTTACTCTTTTGCAAATCTACAGTGGGAAAGGCAAAAGGCCACCAATAAAAGGGATTTATTTATTTTTTTTTAAAGACTTTATTTATTTGACAGAGACAGACAGGGAAAGAGGGAACACAAGCAGGGGGAGAGGGAGAAACAGGCTTCCCACCAAGCAGGGAGCCCGATGCGGGGCTTGATCCCAGGACTCTGGGATCATGACCTGAGCCGAAGGCAGATGCTTAACGACTGAGCCACCCAGGTGCCCCCAAGAAAAGGGATTAAAACAAGACAAAGCCTCATGTTTATTGGACAATATATTTCCTTGAATGTATTTTTTGTGTATACTTGAAATTTTCCATAATAAAAAAAAAATTTGGACAATTCAGCAAGTTAGCATTACAGGCTCTCTAATTGTTAATATTACCATAATTTTTAGCAATACTTGTGAAGTAATGTTCTATCTTGATGTAGCGATAGATTATGTGCAATGGATAACATGTACAATGACAAGACTCACAATTAAAAAGAAGGAACTATCTGGACCAAAGTCAACAGTAAAGTTTAAGGCAGGTAAGTAAAAAACAAACAAATACAAATACAAAATGGAAGAGCAACTGGCATGAAAAGAAACTAGAAATTTCATTAACCATCGTTTCATCATGGGTCAACAGGTGGCATGGCTATTTCTAAAATAACACTTTTTTAACTGACGAGATTCTATTCACGTGCACAGTATGGGTCAGACCACAAATATAGGAGCGTATTCAGCTCTAAAAAGAACATTTCATAGTAACACATTCTGAGCGCTACTAAACTAGAGAATTCCTGGCAATGGACAGTTCTGAAAACCCTAGTACAGAAAGTGATGAAGGAAAGAAAGGAGGGAAGGATGGAAAGGAAGAAAGGGAAAGAAGAGAGAAAGAAAGAACATAAAAGAGGACGCAGATGGGCTTTTTTAAAAGCCTATTTTGTTTTGTTCTATGAAGAATGGAAACTAATGGGTAATCTCAGGAAAATGCAGGTCAACTAGAAGCACTTAAAAAAAAACGTTGCCTTGCAAAATGGCATGCTTCTTAATCACTAAAAATTTAGTCATGGGATGGTTATCTCAGAGTTTAAGAAATACCTGTAATCAATGGGAAAATGGATCACGTTCCCACTAAAAATCTGATGCTCAGATTCTTCATACTCTAATAAAGCCAATTTGTTAAGTGATTACATGTATTTATGTTGCTAGTTCCATTAGTTCCAAATGATGTATCTATCATCTTTTTTTCTTTGCCTATCTCGACTATATTAAGAAGTCACAGATTCCCCAAAATATCTCACAGAGCTCACTTGTAGAAGTTATTTAGGCTTATAAATATAGGTTCATGAGGATGAAGGCAAACATCCACCAAAGAACACAGAACTGGGTAATGCAAGCATGAGGTGGGAAAAGTGTACCCCATTTCAAGATGTTCTGCCTATACATTGCTTTATTGCCCACACAAAGCAAAAGCTTTGGAAAAGCCACAGGAGAATTCATTTTAATTAACTTTTTTCTGCCTTGATTACAGGAAAGTCTATTTATGAGTCACAGAGGAAAGATTCACTCTAGTCACTCTTTGCTAACACAAACTTAAAACAGGTCATCTGTGACCTCAAGTGATCACTCTGAAAATATTCACAGATTCCCTCCATCAGCTAAGCAGCATGGCGCTCAGATTCTAGGCAAACGAGAAAGCTCGACGATGAGGACAGCCTGATAAATTAATCACTACACTAACATCACAACCCACTGGCAACTGACATCTTTTTTTTTAATCTGCAGTTATAGAGACATTAGCTCATACTTATTTCTCCCTTGAACTTCCTAGGCATTTTATCCATACCTGTTAAACATCTTTTACCCATCTACTTCGAATTATGAGAATTTATATACTTGTCTTACCTCCCTTCCTAGACTGTGGGCTTCTCAGGAGCAGGAAACATCAGGGTCACCACGTACGTTGTAAGGAGACATGTGGAAACTGGAATCTAGCCAGCACTCAGCTGGCCAAGCCCTGCATCTCCAGGGCTGTATCTACCCAGAGGCACAACTTTTTCTAATTTGTACAAGATTTTTCTAATCTTGTAACTCTCTTGTGTCTAACACAAAGAGAAACTCAACTCAAAATTCTTTACCCTGAGAAGTCTTCCTTGAACAACAGAAAGTTTGCATTCTTACTGATCCTAAAATGGATTATGTTGACTTATAGGTCTGTGAACTTGGTTAACACGCTATGTGTAAATGTTAAATCTAGATTTGGTTCCTTCCTCATCTCCAAAAGCCAGTGAGCATTCCTGGAACCAGGCTTGTATCGGATTTGCAAATCACATAGGTTCTACTCTATGCATGACGATAACAACCAACAGTTACTGATGCTGCTGTTGTATCAATGAAGGAGGACGAGGGGCCTTACCTGCAAACACGGAACCATGTCACAACACAGCCGAAGTATCTGTTGTTCCAAGACTGATGGTTGTTCTGGGTCACCAGGAACCCGCGGTTGAAGTAAGACTTTGAGCAGCGTTAGTCGCAATTTAGCATATTCTTGCAACTGGGATGGTTCGCAATATAGATACCATAGAAATGGTGCCATTATTTGGATACATGAAACTTCTGACCTGCAAATCATTCATGCATAAGCCAGTCACCAAGTTAAACAGGGTACCAAGCAGTAATTGTCAAACATCAACTTATAGTTCATGACACACTAGGATACCATGGAATGTAACTTGTTTTTGTGATTCTTCAATTCCACCATGACCTACCTGGATCCATGCCAAGCAAGTCTTTGTGTCCTGGGGAAAATGACAACACCTGGAGCCCACAAGCCAGAAGCCCAGGACTACGAGAACCTCTACTTGCATACTAAAATAGCCTCTGCATCTGCAGGACCAGGCTTTGGTGAACATCAAAATGATCCTAGAACCTTTTTGGAATTGTAGACATCAGGATGCACTCTCCAGGAATAGGACATGGGCATGCATTTTTGGAAAAACTCTATAGATGAAGTTCTATGTAAAACAAAACCATACAGACATACCAAGAAGCCTATATGAACAGTTAACATTTACTTGTCAAATGGTTAACACATGTGGTGTCCAAGCTATTGCACTTTATGCCTTTCAATTCATGTCATCCTCATCACAACCCTACGAAATAAAATCATCCCATTACACAGATGCAGAAACGAAAGCAGAGAGGGGTAAAGTAATTTGCCAAGTCCTTCCTCTTAAGCTTTTCCCACTCAAAGGAGGAAGGCTTTACAAATCTTTCTTATCTATTTAGATTTCAATATATCTCAGTAACTCCACATCCAAAGTCACTAAAATGCCAGAATGACCCTTGAGGTATATACATTTGATCAGGTCACCAGCTTAAAAGAGTGTGCCCCTTAAGATAAAGTATTTAGTCCAATTCACAAACCTTCCATAATTTAGCCTCTGCTTGTCTTTTCAGCCTCATTTCTTGCTCCCCTCTGCTCTCCACTGAGCTACACTAAATGTCTTTCAGATGTTCGATCAAGTACTCTGAGCTTTCTTCCCATTTGCTGTTTCTTCTACCTAGAACATTCTCTGCTTTCTTCCTTTCCTGTTCCTTCCTCTGCTAATTCCTGTCATCTTCCAGTTCTCTCCTTTAAAATGACTCCCTGAGGGCCTTCCCTAGCCTAAAGCAGATCCCCATTATGTGCTTCCACAGGACAATGAATATATTGTCATTATTTACTTAATATCTCTATCTCGGGCCAGACTATAAGCCAAATGACAGCATGGATTTCTGTTAACTGCTGTTATCACCAAGAATGACATACTAGGCCTCCCAAGAGACTTTCAATCACTAAATTAATCGATTCAATTATACTACATCATAGAGTAGTTTTACAATTACCATGGATCAGGGCGCCTGGGTGGCTCAGTTGGTTAAGCGACTGCCTTCGGCTCAGGTCATGATCCTGGAGTCCCTGGATCGAGTCCCGTATCGGGCTCCCTGCTCGGCAGGGAGTCTGCTTCTCCCTCTCCCGCTCCCCCCTCTTGTGCTCGCTCTCTCTCTCACTCTCTCTCTCAAATAAATAAAATCTTAAAAAAAAAAAAATTAGCATGGATCAGATATCATAATTTTATTTTACTGTTTCATATTTATTATAAATAAGGAATTATTAGGTAAGATACAAAGATGAACAGGCATTATCTATTCTTTTTTTTTTTTTTTAAGATTTTTATTTATTTGAGAGAGAGACAGTGAGAGGGAACACAAGCAGGGGGAGTGGGAGAGGGAGAAGCAGGCTTCCTGCTGAGCAGGGAGCCCAATGCGGGGCTCGATCCCAGGACTCTGGGATCATGACCCAAGCTGAAGGCAGACGCTTAACGACTTAGCCACCCAGGTGCCCCAACATTATCTATCCTTAAGAGGCATACAGGCTAGGGGGCACCTGGGTGGCTCAGTCGGTAAAGCTCAGGTTTTGGCTCAGTTCGTGATCTCAGGGTCATGGGATCAAGCCCGGCACCAGGCTCCACACTGAGCACCGAGCCTGCTTGGGATTTTCTCTCTCCCTCTCTCTCTCTCCCCCTGCTTGTGCAAGCTCTCTCGCTCTCTCTCACTCAAATAAGTAAATCTTTAAAAAAAAAAAAAAAAAGAGGCATACATCTAACAGTGGCAATCAGCCGTGTTCCTGGACTAGAGGACAGAAAGTGAAAACTTCTAAAAGAAAGGTATAAAGCGCAATACTTCAATACTTCATGGAGGAAATGCTATTTGAATTATGCTTGACAAACATAATTTTCTAATACTATACATTACACAGCAATGTAACTTCAAAACACCATTAACCTTAATAAAAATTTTAAAGTTACCAAACTGATAAGATTTATTCATTGATTCTCTTGGCAAACTTTACTGAGTACCTACAGCATCCCCTTCACTCTTCTACGTGCTAGAAACAAAGCAAGAAACAAGAATACTCGTTCTGATGGAGCTCACAAGCTGGAGGAATTTTTTCCTTATGAAACAAACATTTACACAATCTATAAAAAACTTCTGAGGACTTCTGAGTTCATAATTATTACTGAAACATGCCTTTATCATACCATCCATTTTAGGAAACCAAAAAAATCTTCAAAGATCAAGCAAGCAGACAATGTATGTGTAGGTTAGAATATGAAAAGTTTCCAGAGAGACTGAAGAAACATTGTTTCCCCATCTCTAATAATGCATTCCCAAAGAATAAACACTATCCAGGTGTCAAGAACATCCACAAATAGCTTATCAGTTTTCTCCTACTTTGAGATGCTGAGTGCAAACTGCAAGGTTCATAAAGAAACATATTTCCAAGACGCTATTATTGTTTGACATCACGAACATAATGCTAAGCTTCTTTAGGACAATATACTGTTTAAAAATCTCCCTGGCTTGGCACCTGGGTGGCTCAGTCGGTTAAGTACCTGCCTTTGGCTCAGGTCATGATCCCAGGGTCCTGAGATCGAACCCCATGTCAGGCTGCCTGCTCACTGGGGAGCCTGCTTCTCCCTCTCCCTCTGCCTGCCACTCCCCCTGCTTGTGCTCTCTCCATCCCTGTCAGATGAATAAATAAATGAATAAAAAATTTAAAAAAATAAAAATCTCCTTGGCTTAATCTGTCCTGATTTTAGATTTTGTATCTCCTACATGGTGTCTGATGACTGTCATTTCAGGGGGTATAAATTGACAGATGTGAAGGAGAAAAGAAATATAATAAAACAGACAACCTAAAATCCCAAAGTGATTAAGAATGTTTACAAACATAACTAATTGTGCATGTATCTATCTACACACAAGTCTTTCTTTATGTTCAAGGAGGGAGAAGTGAGAGGGGAAAGCTCAGAATAAGAGTCAAGAAACTGAGGCTTGGGGCGCCTGGGGGGCTCAGTCATTAAGCGTCTGCCTTCGGCTCAGGTCAGCATCCCAGGGTCCTGGGATCGAGCCCCGCATTGGGCTCCCTGCTCCGCAGGAAGCCTGCTTCTCCCTCTTCCCCGGCTTGTGTTTCCTCTCTCCCTGTCTCTCTCTCTGTCAAATAAATAAATGAAATCTTAAAAAAAAAAAAAAAAGAAACTGAGGCTTTAGGCCCATCTCAACCACTAACTAACCATGTGACCTTGAGAAAGTCATTGGATATTGCTCTCCTTCATTCCTTCATCTGAGATATTATGCGTGAGACTAGATAAACTTTCAAGTACCAGGCCTAGAGACAATGACGTCATTGACAATTTATGCAATTCTCAGGTCTTAACGTCTCAGGCCTTCTATAAATGAATGCAGAATTTAATCAGAAAATAATGCCCAAAAAAACTAGCATGAAGATAAACTGTCAGGTCAGGACATTTTCATACTATTAAAAATGAACCCAGTTAATCAACAATTCCTAACACAGGAAGAACCAGAATACAAGCTCTCTTCACAAAATTTTGCCTTCTTCCCCTAGTTGTGAATCACTATTTATATTCTTAGTAAGTTAAATCACCAATCTTCCTTCATTACCTTCCAAACAACTAAAGTTACTAAGTTACTAAGCTAACTTGCTTTAAAATTAAATCTCAGGAAACTAATGGTCTGTTGAAAAATGCAAACCAGAAATATCAATTTCATTCTGCAAAGACTAACCCCATAGTATAAAAGTGAAAACGAGGCAACTGAAATTATTCTTAGCAAATAAATTTAATATAGAACTTCCAAAAGGCTCTAGATATCATAATCTAACACGTGAGAACTTGAATGAAAAGAGTCAATAGAAGCTTATCAGTGAAAAAACCCAAGTCAATTAATAATCTTTTTTACCTTATGAATATCTGGACATATTTCATTAGGAGAACTACTTCCAAATCCCAATATAATACTCCTTTGAAATGAAGATAACCAAAAGGTAATTAATTACATGATGGCTAACTCAAGAATTGGAAAAGAAAGATATTCTCAGGGATTACCCTAAAAACAAGCTTAATAATAAATTTGGCACCACAGCAACAGCATCTTTTATGAAATATCCTAATCTATTTAACAAGAGTGAGAAATTTCATTTAAAAAAATGTATTTATAAGTTTGTTATTTTTACTTTCTGACAAGGATGAACAAAGACTTATTTAGGAAATATTAATATCTTACCTTTGAAAATGCAATCTAGGTGAGGGAAAAGAGGATAGTGATGTTTATGTTGGGCTATCATCCAAATGTCACATTAATTTTTCTCACCAGCAGATGATCCAAGGTTCCCTATGTCTATTAAAACTTCCTGTGGCAGTACACCGTGCCTAGAAATCCCGTCTAACATTGAAGTTATGGACTTAGAAATGGTGTTCTAAGAAACTATAATGAATAGGACACTGTAAGACCTTCAAGAGCAAGAAAATATGAATGTAACTGGTGTGGTGAATGTAACTCAGGCACTGGATTACCTCAGACAACTGTATCCTATCATGACCTTGCATGATGGTACTAAGTATGCAGTGATATTTTGATATTAGGAGGCCCTCTGCAACCCACCTCATCTACATAAATTCAGTAGTTAAAGAGCACCTAGAAATGCGCCAAGCTTTATTAATACAAAGACTAATGAGAAATGGTCTCTGCCCTCAGAAAGTTTTCCCAGAAAGGAATTATAATACAATGAAGTACAATAATGTTACAAATCACAGCTGAAAGTTACTATGAGACCACATAAAAGAGACACCTCATTCAGCTTGGTAAGCAAGGACTTTCGAGCAGAGAGATTTAAAATAGAGAAATGAGTCAGGAAAGGGTTGGGGTAAAATTCAAGAGTAAAGGAGGTACTGATAAGCAAAAGCACGGAGGTAAGGGAACAGCATGGCTTTCCATGTGGAACCGAAATCAAGTCCGAGTACTGCTGAATACACCATTCATAAATTAGTAAGTCAAGAGAAAACTGGGGAAATAGGTTGAAACTGTGTGAGAAAGAGAGCCTAGCATAACAAACTCGATTTTACCCTCTAGCCCAGGGATTTTCCAACTATTTTGGAAACCACACTATTGTCTGCCAGTAGAAAGCTACCATAAGATATCAACATGTAAGTTCTACAGAAAGAGCTAACGGGGTAGAGGGCAGTCCCCATGCTCAGCCCACACTATGCAAGTGCAGTTTTAAAACCACAATTGTGTTGGGGCGCCTGGGTGGCTCAGTTGGTTAAGCGACTGCCTTCGGCTCAGGTCGTGATCCTGGAGTCCCGGGATCGAGTCCCGCATCGGGATCCCCGCTCAGCGAGGAGCCTGCTTCTCCCTCTGACCCTCCCCCCTCTCATGTACTCTCTCTCATTCTCACTCTCTCAAATAAATAAATAAATCTTAAAAAAAAAAAAAAAAAAAACAACCCACAATTGTGTTAACTTAAGCAAGGGAGTGATACAATAAAATTTACTCTCTTTTTTTTTTTTTTTTTAAGATTTATTTGTTTGAGAGAGAGTGCACGTGCACAAAGAGGGAGAGAAAGAGGGAGAAGCAGACTCCCCACTGAGCAGGGAGCGTGACGTGGGGCTCCTTCCCAGGACCCTGGGATCATGACCTGAGCCAAAGGCAGACCTTAATTGACTGAGCCACCCAGGAGTCCCAAGATTTACTTTCTTTTTTTTTTTTTAAAGATTTTATTTATTTATTTGACAGAGAGAGGTAGAGGCACAGCGAGAGAGGGAACACAAGCAGGGGGAGTAGGAAAGAGAGAAGCAGGCTTCCCACCGAGCAGGGAGCCCGATGCAGGGCTCGATCCCAGGACCCTGAGATCATGACCGGAGCTGAAGGCAGTCGCTTAACCAACTGAGCCACCCAGGCGCCCCCCAAGATTTACTTTCTTGACATAACACCCTGATGGATGTTTAGAGAATTGCTCTGAGCAGGACAGGATTGGAGGCAGAGATGTCAATTAGGAACAGGTGGCAAAAGCCACAGCAAGAGATGAGGATATGCGCTGGCGTCATGGCAGTAAGAATGGAAGAAAGGGGGTAGTTTTTGAGGACCATCAGAATGCCCTGGTGAAGCTAAACTGAGCCCATGTGTGGCGGTATTACTTGATCCCAATTGGCAGGTTTCCAATGGAGAGAGCACTCACTACTCAATTCCCAGGGGGAAGAAGCTATCTTTTCTATGTATTGTGTAGTAGCTTACCTAGTATTTCTAGTCAACTTTCCTAACTAATCAATGCTTAACTTTTTTTTTTAAGATTTTATTTGAGAGAGAGAGAGAGAAAGAGCATGAGCGGGGAGGAGGGGCAGCGAGAGAGGAAGAAGCAGACTCCCCACTGAGCAGGGAAGTCTTAACTTTAATAATAGCTTTTCTCATATTCAATATTTCAACCATCAATTAGATCTGGTAGGGTTTTGTTTTGTTTTGCCTCTTACTCTTAAAAAGAAAACACTACTATATTATGTTCTAAAACATTTCTTTTCTTCAAAACAACATAGTCAAAGTAGCTTTAAAAAAAACAAAACAAAAGCTCTAAAATGAGCATATGCCATTCCATCTCCCTCATTTATTTTATTTTACATTACCTTTCAGGGCACTGCTGGAAAAAAGCCGTCAGCTGCTGCAAAAGTACTGGCCAGCAGTCAGGTCTGTGTTCAAGCATAGTGATCAAAGGCTGAGGATGATTTCTGAAAAGCACAGAGAGTCACATTGGAAGCTGTTGTTTAGGGACTACAAATTCTCAATATCCAAAAAGAGCAACAAGGGCCAATGCCATCTAGCAACTTTTTTCCAGGATGCAAAACTATCATTTGTTGCAGAGTTGGGTCATTAGAACTAACATTTTTTTCCTTTATCTACCTGTTTTGCAGAAAAGAGAATCAACTCTGAGTCTTAGGGATCCAAATTTGAGCACGAACTCTGCCACACAATAACTCTGGGACTTTGGCCAAGCTCTTGAATCCAGGAGCTCGGTCATATCCATCTCCTTGGGTTTCTTTATTCCTGGAAATCTTGGGCCACCTCCCCCTCCTCTCTTTCCAAACCTGGAAGGTTCTATTTCCTCTAACATTGCCCCAACTTATACGCACTCTCTCCTTCTCTGTTCCTACTTACCCCCTGTTCTTCTCAGTGTATGGCTCCATTCCTCCAGCATATTTAAGATAAGGAAAAAGAAAACATTTCTCCCATCTCAAAATAAACTCTCCAAACCGAAAATTCTTAAAATTTCTACTGAACAAGAATGAGAATTTTTATTTGGGCTACATCCATTAATATACCTAAAGAGACTACAAAACATAAGATCTGAAATCTGCAGGATTCTCCAATAATGAGGTTTAAGAAAAAAAAAAAACATAAACACAGGTTATTTTAAATAGTTCAAAAAGCCTATTAGAAATAGTAAATTCAGGGGCGCCTGGGTGGCTCAGATGGTTAAGCGTCTGCCTTTGGCTCAGGTCATGATCCTAGGGTCATAGGATCGAGTCCCGCATCGGGCTCCCTGCTCGGCGGGGAGCCTGCTTCTCCCTCTGACCCTTCCCCCTCTCATGTGCTCTCTGTCTCTCTCATTCTCTCTGTCTCAAATAAATAAATAAAATCTTTAAAAAAAAAAAGAAATAGTAAATTCAGGGGCGCCTGGGTGGCTCAGATGGTTAAGCGTCTGCCTTTGGCTCAGGTCATGATCCTAGGGTCATAGGATCGAGTCCCGCATCGGGCTCCCTGCTCGGCGGGGAGCCTGCTTCTCCCTCTGACCCTTCCCCCTCTCATGTGCTCTCTGTCTCTCTCATTCTCTCTGTCTCAAATAAATAAATAAAATCTTTAAAAAAAAAAAGAAATAGTAAATTCAGGGGCGCCTGGGTGGCTCAGATGGTTAAGCGTCTGCCTTTGGCTCAGGTCATGATCCTAGGGTCATAGGATCGAGTCCCGCATCGGGCTCCCTGCTCGGCGGGGAGCCTGCTTCTCCCTCTGACCCTTCCCCCTCTCATGTGCTCTCTGTCTCTCTCATTCTCTCTGTCTCAAATAAATAAATAAAATCTTTAAAAAAAAAAAGAAATAGTAAATTCAGGGGCGCCTGGGTGGCTCAGATGGTTAAGCGTCTGCCTTTGGCTCAGGTCATGATCCTAGGGTCATAGGATCGAGTCCCGCATCGGGCTCCCTGCTCGGCGGGGAGCCTGCTTCTCCCTCTGACCCTTCCCCCTCTCATGTGCTCTCTGTCTCTCTCATTCTCTCTGTCTCAAATAAATAAATAAAATCTTTAAAAAAAAAAAGAAATAGTAAATTCAGGGGCGCCTGGGTGGCTCAGATGGTTAAGCGTCTGCCTTTGGCTCAGGTCATGATCCTAGGGTCATAGGATCGAGTCCCGCATCGGGCTCCCTGCTCGGCGGGGAGCCTGCTTCTCCCTCTGACCCTTCCCCCTCTCATGTGCTCTCTGTCTCTCTCATTCTCTCTGTCTCAAATAAATAAATAAAATCTTTAAAAAAAAAAAGAAATAGTAAATTCAGGGGCGCCTGGGTGGCTCAGATGGTTAAGCGTCTGCCTTTGGCTCAGGTCATGATCCTAGGGTCATAGGATCGAGTCCCGCATCGGGCTCCCTGCTCGGCGGGGAGCCTGCTTCTCCCTCTGACCCTTCCCCCTCTCATGTGCTCTCTGTCTCTCTCATTCTCTCTGTCTCAAATAAATAAATAAAATCTTTAAAAAAAAAAAGAAATAGTAAATTCAGGGGCGCCTGGGTGGCTCAGATGGTTAAGCGTCTGCCTTTGGCTCAGGTCATGATCCTAGGGTCATAGGATCGAGTCCCGCATCGGGCTCCCTGCTCGGCGGGGAGCCTGCTTCTCCCTCTGACCCTTCCCCCTCTCATGTGCTCTCTGTCTCTCTCATTCTCTCTGTCTCAAATAAATAAATAAAATCTTTAAAAAAAAAAAGAAATAGTAAATTCAGGGGCGCCTGGGTGGCTCAGATGGTTAAGCGTCTGCCTTTGGCTCAGGTCATGATCCTAGGGTCATAGGATCGAGTCCCGCATCGGGCTCCCTGCTCGGCGGGGAGCCTGCTTCTCCCTCTGACCCTTCCCCCTCTCATGTGCTCTCTGTCTCTCTCATTCTCTCTGTCTCAAATAAATAAATAAAATCTTTAAAAAAAAAAAGAAATAGTAAATTCAGGGGCGCCTGGGTGGCTCAGATGGTTAAGCGTCTGCCTTTGGCTCAGGTCATGATCCTAGGGTCATAGGATCGAGTCCCGCATCGGGCTCCCTGCTCGGCGGGGAGCCTGCTTCTCCCTCTGACCCTTCCCCCTCTCATGTGCTCTCTGTCTCTCTCATTCTCTCTGTCTCAAATAAATAAATAAAATCTTTAAAAAAAAAAAGAAATAGTAAATTCAGGGGCGCCTGGGTGGCTCAGATGGTTAAGCGTCTGCCTTTGGCTCAGGTCATGATCCTAGGGTCGTAGGATCAAGTCCCGCATCAGGCTCCCTGCTAGGTGGGGAGCCTGCTTCTCCCTCTGCGCCTCTCTCTGTCTCTCTCTTACTCTCATGAATAAATTAATCAAACATTTTAAAATAAAAAAAATAGTAAATTCATTAGCTTTTTAAACTATGATGTACTATACAAAACTTTTAGTTATTATTGATACAGATTTTTCCTCCAAAAAAATTAATAAAACAATTGTAAAAAAAAAAATCAACCTTTCCTTTTTTACATAAAAGGAATCATATACATAATACTCTTTAATCTCAAATTTTAACCCTAACAATGTATCTCTAGCAATGTTTAAAAAAAAAAAATCAAGCCATCAATTAAACCCAAATGACTTTTTTTTTTAAGACTGCCTTCTTGGTGATTCTCAAAATGTGATCTCCTTAAGGTCAGTATCAACATCACCTGGGAACTTGTTAGAAATGCAAATGGGTTCGCAGGCCCCAGCCCAGACCTAATAAATAGCCCTCCAGACAATTCTGAGGCCCTGCTATAAAGCAGTGGTTCTCAATCCTGGTTGCATGTTTGATTCATCTGTGGAGCTCTTTTAAAAATACCGATAGCCCCCCCCTTCCCAAAAAAAACCCAAAAACAACAAATGATACCCAGGCCTCAATTATATTGGGGTTGCTAGGAGTGGGGCACAGGCATTAGTCATTTTTAAAAACTCTTCCAGCAATTCGAACGTGTTGCCAGAGCTGAGAACCACTACAAGGAAAAAAGCCCCAGAAGAGGGAGGTGAAGAGTCAGCAAGTTTTCGGATGTCTCGCTCCTCTTAAACAGCAAAGTATGGCAGGTCCGTCACATGGAAACTCTGCAGTGAGGCACAGCTCTGACATGACTCCACAGTTCCCTCACATCAGAACGCCATCTCCTGACGTGCTCCTCAGCCTCACCTAATCTATCACGCACTAGCGTCACTTCCTGGCAGCCTCCCGTTTGTCACAGTACAGGCTATTTCTGACTGATCAGATGACTGCCATTGCTAAGGGATCGCTCCAACACTTTCTGCCAACACTCAAAAATCCTATTTCCAAATTCCAAACTCACTGGCACTTAAACCTACCTAGAATTGCTTCTGCTCTAGCTGCCATAGATGTTAACAAATGTTCCAGATCCTGACAGTCTCCCAGGAATGTCACATCGGCCAAACTTCTAAGGTTGAGAGTTCAGTAGGTCATGTTCCAGTAGACATGAATAAAAAGGAAAGAACAGCACCTACAATCATTTTAGGTATGGGTTTGGCTCCTGCCAAGCACCATATTGAAATGAGGAGCATCACATAGGACCATCCATTAATCCTCCACCTAATGGTGGCATTTATGACTATTTAAGAAGAAAATCCAACAAGTCATCACATCATTATGTATTATCACACATCGTGTGTGATCATAAAGCACTTAAGTGCTTTTCAATACTCTTCCCTTATAAGTTATTCCTTCCCCCATCTCGATCCTCACCCCCCACAAAAAAATCAAGTATCTATTGTTTGGGTGGGGTTTCTTTTTTTTTTTTCTATCTACTGTTTAAAATTTTTGTCCAAATTAAATCGGGTCAACAGAAATAAGAGGTAGTAATTTTAAAGTAGGATCAGAGGGCGCCTGGGTGGCTCAGTCGATTAAGCGGCTGCCTTCAGCTCAGGTCGTGATCCCAGGGTCCTGGTAACAAGCCCCACGTCCAGCTCCCTGCTTGGTGGAGAGCCTGCTTCTCCCTCTCCCTCTGCCTGCCACTCTGCCTACTTGTGCTCTCTCTCTCTCTCTCTCTGTCAAATAAATAAATAAAATCTTAAAAAATAAATAAAGTAGGATCAGGAATGCTGCACATATGGCCAATGTAACTTAGCTTCTACTACACTGGGATTGTGGGAACCACTCTAGCTTTGTTGCATGAAGCTGAAGGCCTGTTTTGCTAGCCATTGGATTTAGCAAAGTCTATTTAGTATCTCAGACTTAAATACTAAAGATGAGACGAAGTAGAATATAGGAGAATAGGGATTATCCAGATTAATTACTGATTTAGACATCTGGATAATTAACTTTTCCAAAGAATTGATTACATCTGATCCAAGTGCAAATATTGCAGAGAATAATATACAATATTCAATATTGATTCCAAGAACCTCTCTTGAGGCAAAAGGGAAGTCCAAAATAAGAACATTGAATCTTACTAGTGATTAACATTTGATTATAATATTATACTATTTCAACTGAATACAACTAACCTAAAATCAATTATAATTGCCAAAATTTTGTTTTAATACTTTGAGCATAATGAAGAGCTAAATTCTCCCTTGGGAATCATCAAATTGGTGTGCGAATACAAATCTAGAAAGCCTTATCCACGGTTTAAACAAGTCCCCTCTGTTCTTCATTAGAAGCACTGTTGATCAAAAAAAGAATGTGGTACAAAAGAACACCAAGCAAAACCTTAGTTATGCCTTAAAATTTCACTTATCCCCAAACCCGTTACTCAAGTTATACAAAGTTGACTATAACACCTTATTCAAAATGGTAGATGGGTTGACCATACAATCAACCTGATCACTTGTAAAATTAATAGTGGCAGACAATAAGCTATGCAAGTTTTGAGGAACAAATACAACCATGGGATGCTGTCATCATTATTATTCATACAAGCAGTGCCTACCTAGCTTCGTTGGAATCACTTACTGTTTCCTACCTCGGAAAAAAACTGCAAGCAGAGAGGAGAGGGAAAATAGTGAAGGGAAAGCAATGAACTAAAATGAACTAAAAGGGTCAAGAGTTCCAGATTTACATTCTGGCTCTGCAACGAACCGTGTGATCTCAGGCAAGAGAATTAACCTCTCTTGGGCAAAGTTTCTTCGTCTATAAAATGAGGACATCAGACTAAGTAGCTCCCAGTGCTAAAGATAGACAACGCAAGCCATCCATTAAAGGCCTAACCTTCATACTGCTCCGGACTAAATGTAGGACCAAACCCTGGAAAGGCAGAAAGCAGTACAGAAGGCTCTCAACTGTTAATAATTCTATGCCAAGCTTATGTGGCTCTAAGGCTAATGTTTAATAAAATCTAAGCCTCACAAAGGAGTCTCCTATTTTTTTAATTTTTTTTTTAATTTTATTTATTTGCTTGAGAGTGAGACAGCGCAAGAGAGAGAGAGCACAGAGGGGGAGGGAGAAGCAGACTCCCCGCTGAGCAGGGAGCCCGATGAGGGACTCGATCCCAGGACCCTGGGATCATGACCTGAGCTGAAGGCAGTCGCTTAACTGACTGATCCCAGGTGCCTCAGGAATCTCCTATTTCTAATCTCAAAGAGAGAAACCATAGCATATTTATTTCAGAGAGAAGTACGGTGCCCAGAATGAGCACAAATTTTCAAGTCAGAATTTCCCAACTCCTGAGACATCCAATAGATTCTGCTCTCCTCTTAAAAGGGAAGAGTACTGTTTCTAAAGATTAAAATCAATACAAACCAGGAGACGTGGTCACCCTTCACTGGCCTCTTGTGTCTCGGTCACCCTTCATTGGCCTCTAGTGTCTCTTATCTCTCCCTCACTGTGTGGTTTTTGTTTCTGCCATAGAGGAACCAATTTGTCCTCCAATCTTTGGCACCTTCCCATTTCATGATTTATAAATGTCTTAACTGCCATTTTCAGTAGAGCATTTACACTGTACCTAGCACACGGAATACTCCATCCATGGGGTACCATTCTGATTATCAGGCAGGTAGGTTTGTATCTTAAACCAGAGCAGAGGTTGCCTGAAAGCTGGATCTGTCTTCCTCTTGTTAGGTTTCCCTTTCGGTGCTGAGGCAAAGCTCCAATAAATGTAACACACACGCACACTCTCCCCAAAGCACCTTTTAAAACTCTTCCACTGGATCGTGAAAAACCAACTTATCCCAGTGCCTCTAGTACATGGTTTCAAGATCCACATTGCTCAGGGATAAAAAGCACAGAGGAAGCATGCAGAGTTGGTACCTAACACTGGAGTCCTCCCCACCCTTTAAGAATATTGTCAACAACACAGTGCAGTACACGCATCCTAACAGAATGGAGTGGGGCAGGAATGAATGATCAATGCACGGTTCCGCGAGACTAGCACGAGGCAATGACAGAATAAGGTATGGAACTAGATTCACCTTTCCAAATCTAAATACATCAATCTTAATAGAAAAGAGTAAAAAAAAAAAAAAATGAGGCTTGCAGTAGGCAAATCAAAAAGCCAAAGTTATTTGTAACCTTTAGGTCACCTCAACCTTTCTGCTCCATCTCTGAATACAGGAAAGCTAAGATTTGATTTACATCATAAATTCAGCGATAGACACAGATTGCGTTTTCTGTGTGAGGAAACAATGCCTACAGTCACCATGCATTTTCATGTATGCAGCTGTGACCCAGGCGCTTTCAGAAGCATAACATAGCACTTACTACATCAAATATGCATTTTAAAAGCATTTCTCTACCTGCTCTGAATTTTGATTTGAAAGTGCTGGTTAGAAGCCAAAAAGGGATTAAAAAACAAAACAATGCTCTGCAGATTTTAAGATTAAAAAAAATACATAACAAAAATTTAAGATTCCACAATGAATATTACTATAAAAAAGAAAAACTACAAAATAATTGTGAATTATACTGTTGCGCTTTTAAGGCACATGTATTTTTCCTTTCCACATAAGCTGAAGAAGACTTTTGGAGCAAAAAGTATTTTAATTTGGACATTTTGACAAATTTTGATGAATTTGACTATTTTCTTTGGGTCCATAAGGCAGATAGGGAAAGTGCAAGATTTCTTTGAAAACATAGTTCATATTACAATTGATTCTGCCCTTATACTGAACCTTTTGCAGGAACCCTATTTTGAGAGGCAGGGTTTTAACCCAAAGGTGTGTGCCAACGTTAGAAGTCTGAAACTATTCTCGGTAGAAGATAATGACTGTGGGGAAACAAACAAATACTTAGGGTTCCAAAACTTCTATTCTTAAGTAACCTGCCATGATTACAATATATATATATATATATATAAAAATAAAATTGAATTAAATTTAAAAACTAGAGACAAGATAAATTGGCTAGGCCAAAATGACATTTTATACCCTTAAAGACACTGATCATCAAATTACCATAGCAATTTTTTAAAATTAAACATCCACCTTTAGAAGAACTTAAAAGCACCTTCTAGGGGCAATCGCTTAACTGGAAGACCGTACAATATGTGTAGCTTATTCTTTAGGTCTGATTATAAATCCCAAGTGTAAACCCCAGGTGATTAGAACCATAAACTGTGAACAAAGACTTCCTTGGGTGGGAAAGAGGAGAGAAAAGAAGAAATGAAAACAGAAGCAAAACATGCAGTTCAACAGAAAGCATCAAACTGCAAAGAGCCAGATGGCCCTTGGAAAGTAATGGGTATGCTTCCCCTGTTACTACCCTCGCTTTTCTTATCATTAACTCTGCTGGGCTTTGTCCTAGTCAGAGCTGACGCTGATAATCCCTTCTTTTTTTTTTTTTTTTAAAGATTTTATTTATTTATTTGACAGAGAGACACAGTGAGAGAGGGAACACAAGCAGGGGGAGTGGGAGAGGAAGAAGCAGGCTTTCCGCTGAGCAGGGAGCCCGATGCAGGGCTCGATCCCAGGACTCTGGGATCATGACCTGAGCCAAAGGCAGACGCTTAACGACTGAGCCACCCAGGTGCCCCTGATAATCCCTTCTTACTCGTATTTGTTTTCATGAATTTTCTATAAAGATGTCCCTTTATTCATTAAAGCAAGAATTCACAAGCCCTCCAAAATGATACGCAAAATTTTAAGGACTTGTGTGTGTGTGTGTGTGTGTACATTTTCTAAGGAAGGACCAAAACTTTTTTGAGATTCTCAAAGAAGGCTCTTGCTCACCACCGCCCCCCCCAAAAAAACAGTAAATACCAGTGAATTTAAGTATAGGTAAGGTGATTACTGCAATTCAGGCTTGTCAAACTCCCGCTTTCAAAAGAAACTACAAAGTAAGCACAATCTCCCCCCTCAAAAAAATGTTACATACTATGTGCCCCAAAATGGTAGGTACCCAAGTACTGAAGTTTTTCTAACTTCAGCAAAATTAAGTATCTTAATGTATTCTACTGGTTCCAATCCCTTATGGCACCTTGACTGTGTAGTACAGATGTTTTAATAATGGGGTCATGCTTATTTTATGCTAATAAAACCAAACATCTACATCTCAGGCGATCCCTCTAGATAATATATTCAATTACTGAAATAATTAGCTCCCCCAAAAGCAAAATGCTCACTTTGACCCCCCCCACAAAAAAAAGCTAGACAGTCAAGTTTTTAAAGAATTACAGGATTCCAAGCAACCTCATTAAGAAAAGTAATGTAGGGGCGCCTGGGTGGCTCAGTCGTTAAGCGTCTGCCTTCGGCCCGGGTCATGATCCCAGGGTCCTGGGATCGAGCCCCGCTTCGGGCTCCCTGCTTGGCGGGAAGCCTGCTTCTCCCTCTCCCACTCCCCCTGCTTGTGTTCCCTCTCTCACTGTGTCTCTCTCTGTCAAATAAATAAATAAAATCTTAAAAAAAAAAAAACATTAATTACTCTTAATTACAGACTAAAGAGTTGGGGCGCTTGGGTGGCTCAGTCGTTAAGCGTCTGCCTTCGGCTCAGGTCATGATCCCAGGGTCCTGGGATCGAGCCCTGCATCGGGCTCCCTGCTTGGCGGGAAGCCTGCTTCTCCCTCTCCCACTCCCCCTGCTTGTGTTCCCTCTCTCGCTGTGTCTCTCTCTGTCAAAATAAATAAATAAAATCTTTAAAAAAAAAAAAAAAAAA